>NC_064634.1:412055775-412364108 GCF_023864275.1 Schistocerca cancellata
GCCCACTAGATGCTGAAAAGAAACAATTTTATCGCTTACTATATTTTCGCTATTCAGACAGTAAAACTACCGAATCAGACATGGTGTTTTAATTTATTACTTTTTTACTACTAACTGTATTCGCGACACATTTTTCAGACAGTATTCATACATATCACTGAATGTACCTGCAAAATTAAATCATTGTACGAGACAGTTATGAGATATGAGATGCGAGGGTTATTCGGAAAGTAAGGAACAATCGGTCGCGAAATGGAAACCACAGTGAAAATCCGATGAATGTTTGCACAGGTGTGTTGAGCAGTGGCTCTAGTATGCCCGTCGATCGCGTTACGTCGTTCTTTTTGCTCCGAGCACACAGGGAGCACATAAAGATACCTAGAACAATAGTGTCTCCCGCCTAGTACGAGGGCCTGGTGAGGAATTTCGCCTGAAGCTATGCAGCCAACGTTACATAAATGTCATGCATTTTCTTCTTCAAGAGAATTCTCAGCCGCATTCTGCAAGGGCAGTGAAGATGCTCCTGCATCGTTTTCAATTGGAAATGTTTGATTACCCACAATATAGCCCGTAATTGTCTCCCTCTGAGTTTCATCTCTGCTCACATGAACTGGCTACGAAGACAACATTTTGGCACAGACAACGAGCTGCAGGCCAACGTAGAGAATTGGCGGAAAGCGCTGGCGGCTGCCTTCTATAACGAGGGTGTTGGAAAGTTGGTACAACGCTACGACAAACGTCTAAGTCGGATCGGCGACTATGGAGATAGGTAGCAGGAAGTTATAGCTAACTGTTGCAAATAAAACAGTTTTGATTTTCACTGTGGTTTCCATTTCGCCACCTATCGTTCCTTACTTTCCGAATAGCCCTCGTACTTGTGAGATATGATGTCCAATATTGAGTTGCGTGAAAACCACCGCATCATGCCTGATTTTTTAATTTGTTACTGCTTCACTATTAACTCTGTTCAAAACACATTTCGTAGACAGTAGCCACATATACAACTGAATTACCTGCAAAATTATGTCATTGTACCACACATAGCTCAGGATATACGGCGCCATAAACATTGAGCTGTGTGGAAGGGAAGCAGCAGGGCAACGTTTGCTAGAGGTACAGCTGAAATGAGTATACAAATGCGCGTCAGATGTGTTAAATACAGGTGAAATCTATTTAATGTGTACATAAGCGGACAAAGCAACAGGTAAAAGACTCATCGTAAAGCCCTGGAATGATTTCAGCCAAATTTGCTACACGTAGTTGTTACGATCTGGAGGAAATACTGTGCTGGTAAGACCCAACAGCCCCCTACTGTGGTGGGACTGATAACGTGAAGACAGAAGGCGCGAGGAAGAGATGGACAGACAGAGAGGAGGAACAAAGAGAGGGACAGAGAGAAGGGAAAGATGATATGGTGTAATGGAACTGGGATGAATAGATATTGGGCAATGTTGGGTACTCACCTTGTATCAGATAAAGTAAGTATTACACAAAATATGACTTCACATCTTCAGTGTAGTAATGTGATTAGTGTAAATGATCTGTCTGCCTGAATCATTAGTGGCGTGCTTCCAGACATTTAAATTTAGAAATTTGCAGTAAGTTCCTATGGGACCAAACTGCTGAGGTCATCGGCCCCTAGGCTTACACACTACTTAATCTAACTTAAACTAACTTACGCTTAGGACAACACACCCACCCATGATCGAGGGAGGACTCGAACCTTCCACGGGGACAATCGTCCAGATATTTAACCGAACCGTCGAGTCCACTTTATGCACGATATTTCGACAGCCCAAGTTACACTGTTATTTGTGTTCGCTGCCTGGACTCCAGATTGAACTATTTATAGCCGAGTTCGGCTCTCGACGCCCACTACACACTGCGGTGCTCTTATGTTTTTCAGGGCCGCACTGACATTCCGTAAAACGGGCATTATTCAGAGTTTTCCAGTTTTGGTGAATGTGATGACCAGCGTGATCTTAGCACATTAAGTGTCGGACCCAAAGCCTTGTTTAAAGTGAAACCCCGGTTCCGGTTTTTAAGTTTTGTTACATTACTATTTCGAGAAAGTTGTTTGCATGACGATACTGCTCTTGCCGCCTTTTCATTTCGTTTATATTCAAGGTAGTGCTCAGGGGCAGCTGATTTGCCTAGTTGTTTTGGTCGGTTGTGTATCTGATGTTTCTTGCGTCTCTCTTCGACAGTTCTAACAGCGTGCTCCAGGTAAGACATAGGACATGTGATACACAGACCGCTTTCAGAGACTTAGATCGTCTTTATCATTACACAGAAGGATTTTTATGGTTACTGGCGCGAGCGAAGTAGGTACGGAAGCAGAGAGTGTCCTCGTGAAACCTTCCTGGTTTCCGAATGCAGTTGAAAAACTATGAGACACAGGTACTTGGGGTATCCAGCATCAAGTGAAGCAACTCAAAACGTTTTATACAGATTTCTTCTCTAAACGGTTTCTGTTCTTTTGTTTCAAGTGATAAAGAGTTACAAGAAATGACTATACATCAATAGAAAGCCCAATGCATAGTGTGGCATATGGAAACGAAATCATCCATTGCTGCCAAAGAAATTTCCGACGTGAATTTCAAAGGGAACCACCAGACGTTAAAACTGTTAAGGGTTGGTATGATAAGTTCCTACCCACTGGGAGGATAAAGACGTAGATTCAGGCAGCAAATCAGATGAAATGGTAGAGGAGACGAGAGAGACCTTCCACAGAAGTCAATCACAGAAAGTTCACCGCGCATCTAGAAAGACAAACATTCCCCGCGCAACTGTTCACAAGGTACTGCCTAAACGACTTCGTGTGTGCGCTTACAAAGTTCAAATTGTGGAAGTACTGGAGCGAAACGATTTTAAGCTTCGCTACGAACTTGCCATTGATAATTCAGATCGGATCGGGCAAAGTATCTAGGAAATGTCGTTTTCTCTGATGAAGCCCTCTTCCACACATATTGGAAGGTTAGACGGCATAACATTCGCATCTAGGGTTCGGAAATATCCCACATTTTCCGAGAATATGTCAAAGACAGCGAAAAGGTGTTACGTGTGGAGTGCGCTGCTGAAAGACAGCATAGATGGACCATTTTCCGAAGTTTCTTCCCCTTCAGCCAAATATGATCTTCCAGCAGGAGGGCCGGCCAGAGTGGCCGAGCGGTTCTAGGCGCTTCAGTCTGGTACCGCGCGGCCACTACGGTCGCAGGTTCGAATCCTGCCTCGGGCATAGATGTGTGTGATGTCCTTATGTTAGTGAGGTTTAAGTAGTTCTAAGTTCTAGGGGACTGATGACCTCAGAAGTTAAGTCCCATAGTGCTCAGAGCCATTTGAACCATTTTTGTACCAGCAGGAGGGTGCACCACCATACTGGTGTTTATATGTTCTTGACTTCCTGGATCGGACATGTCCACAGCATTGGATAGGACCTGTTGGCCCCTGCCGAGTAGCCACCACGATCTCCAGACATGGCCAGCGTGGATTTCTTCGTGTGCCGTTAATTTAACTACATTGTGTGTGCATCGCTTGCACATGACTTTAGCGATCTCTGCAGAATAATTGTGGATGCAATAGTTTCCTTCATCCCGGACATGCTTATCTACACATGAGCCTGGACAGGCTATCGTCTAGACATTTGAAAGTCAGCAAAGGAGCCCACCTAGAAATGTATTCATTTTTCCTACAAATCTTTTTGAGTTATTTTACATGATGCTGCAAACTGTACGTATTCATGTCTCATTGTTTTTATTTTTAATGACATTTGGAAATCAAGGAGGTTTCGTGTGGACATCCTGTGCAATATTTTGATTTTGATGTAACTCCTCTCAGTTTATCAATTTCAATTTTCGCTAATATGGGTGTGTGCTCATTAAACAGGCTCCTCTCTATGAAGGATGATACAAGGAGCGCAAGGATAGGACTGTTAGCCGTCAGGTCAGGACCAGCCAGAGAGTGGTAAAGCAACAAGGCTATAGATTCCATGAGGACTTGTTGATAAAAAAGGAACAAGTTTTATGTAAGAACGTCCAGGTAGGGTCCCAACAGAATATAGTGCCAAATGCGACAGTGTGCGCTTTCTTGCTAGTCCCAAGCCTTTAAAAAATACCCAGTAGGATCACTCAGTGTGTCGTATGAATAAAAAAAGGGAACATTCTCCGGAGAAGATCTCGGACCAAAAAGAACATTCTCAGTTTCGTATGAATAAAAAATTCGAAGAAATTCCCAGATGAGAGAGTTCTCTCTCACCACCTCCCATCCTTGAGAAGGTTCTCGGTGTGTTGTGTCCAGCGTCCGACACACAACACACGCGTAATCTTGTTTTTCATTCAACTCACTCAAAGTATTCAATGTACAAATATGGAACGGCATCAATGTGCTCTGTAAGAGCTGCACTAGGTTTCGATTTCAGTTTTGTGTACGGCAACAAATTTTTAAGACGATTAGGGAATTTTCGAGGTATGGGAAACCTTTTTTTGTTACTGAAGTTAAGTGAACACATTATGAAAACGAAATCTTCAAAATGCATCTCATTTTCATTTCCTCCGATCCGAAATTCTGTCAGAGTTTTCTAACAAGAAATAATTTTGGTTAAATATGGCGCATAATAGTCCGCACGCGTGTCAAGTACTTAACCAAAGGCCCCTGCGGTTTCATTACGAAAAACAGAACGCCCTGTTTGTAATAAATCAGTTATTAGTTTTCCTGAGCCACCTAAGGTTTTCTAACGCAACAAAATAAAATATTTCTGCTGTGAGAAAACATGATAAAGAACATCTGAAAATGTCAAATGTTCGAATGTGTGTGATTTCCGAAGGCACCAAACTGCTGAGGTCATCGGTCCAGAGACTTACACACTACTTAAACTAACTTATACTGAGAACAACACACACACCAATGCCCGAGGGAGGACTCGAACCTCCGGCAGGAGGGGCCGCGCAATCCGTGACATGGCGCCTCAAACCGTGCGGCCACTCCACCCGGCTCTGAAAATGTCGCTGACATAATAGTCTGGTGTATACCTAATAAGGCTTGTTTTGCACCGGTCTGAGTATTTGGGTCTGCTAAATAACAGAAAAATGTTTTCATATTCGCTTCGTTTGAAAGGTCAACCCTCTTCTTCCTTGACTTTCGGGAAGGAAGCTCGCCAGCCAAATAATGTTTTTATTGTTAAACCTATAAAAACTTATACAGTTTCTCTCTCCAGTTTTTCATCAGGCTTCGTGTACCTTATTTTCTCTTCCGAGCAACATAAATTCCTCCATTCGCTGAAAAAAAAAACCTCAGTAAAACTGAACTTCAACAGAAATTACTCGACTACAAATATGCTACAAAGCTCATTTCAGAAAATGGAGAATATTGTCCACTTGTGAGAAACTTCTCTAGTTTTATTCGTACGAAATCGGAGAATGTTTGAAAGATGCCAGTCTCTCGTGGCTTGCCCCTTGGTTCAACTTTTTCTTGTTAAGTTCCTGAGTGATTATGCCAAATTAACGTCATTGGAGTAATGAAATCTGGAATTAGAGCTTTGATTTTCTTTAGATAGTAACTGGGTGACGGGGCTGTTGCGCTTTATTAGGCATGGGAAGGTGTGTGGTGGCAAGACCACCTGATCGACAAGAGCGTACGGCCTGCTTGTCGCACTACAGGAGGTGCCCAGCGTTTTCGCCTTTTGTAGCGAGCCAGCCGCTGTGGCCGAGCGGTTCTAGGCGCTTCAGCCAAGAATCGCGCTGCTGCTACGGTCGCAGGTTCGAATTCTGCATCGGTCATGGATGTGTGTGATGTCAAAAAAGGTTCAAATGGCTCTGAGCACTATGCGACTTAACTGCTGAGGTCATCAGTCGCCTAGAACTTAGAACTACTTAAACCTAACTAACCTATGGACATCACACACATCCATGCCCGAGGCAGATTTCGAACCTGCGACCGTAGTAGTCACGCGGTTCTAGACCGAAGCGCCCTTAACCGCACGGCCACACCGGCCGGCTGTGTGATGTCCTTAGGTTAGGTTAGTTAGGTTTAAGTAGTTCTAAGGGACTGATGACCTCAGATGTTAAGTCTCATAGTGCTCAGAGCCATATGAACCATATTGTAGCGAGGAAAGCAGAATGTCTAGGATGTGGGCAGTGGCGGCGCTGGCGCATCACAGATCGTTTTAGTGCACTGGGGCCCGCAACTCGCCTACTAGACAACGCCGGACGGCTCCATTGTCTGCCTCGGTTAGAAGAATATTAATGTCTGCGTACAAGGGGGACGACAGCGCCAATGTATACCACTGCCGTCCAACGGCCAGAGGCAGTTTCAGGTCTATCCTCCACCGTGCATAGACCAAAAAACGCCATCTGATTTATGGATCGGTATGACGTGTACTGACGCAAAAGAGCACCCTCTGAATCTGGTGGGACGGCCCGTGACAGGAGGAAAAAATGTGGCGGGGAAAGGAGCAGCAGAATCTGATTGGCAGCTGTTTCTGTGTCCTCCCATGACTGGAAATTTTCCTGCACGGGGGAGACAAGGCGCTAATCTTTCAGTGTGAAGGTGAAGTGAGGAGTTCAGGGATTCGCTTATGGACGGCCGGAGAGATTTGGGCCGCCAGACCGAAAGTTAGAGTTCTTCACTACTGGTGAGCCAAAGTGCACGTGACCGCAAGAGTCAGAAGTACGAGGTGCATTCAAGTTCTAAGGCCTCCGATTTTTTTCCTCCGGATTGGAAAGAGATAGAAACATGCGCATTGTTTTAAAATGAGGCCGCGTTCATTGTCAATACGTCCCAGAGATGGCAGCACCGTACGGCAGATGGAATTTTACCACCAGCGGTGAGAATGAGAACTGTTTTAAACACTTAAAATGGCGACGTTTTCCTTGCTTGAACAGCGTGCAATCATTCGTTTTCTGAATTTGCGTGGTGTGAAACTAATTGAAATTCATCGACAGTTGAAGGAGACATGTGGTGATGGAGTTATGGATGTGTCGAAAGTGTGTTCGTGGGTGCGACAGTTTAATGAAGGCAGAACATCGTGTGACAACAAACCGAAACAACCTCGGGCTCGCACAAGCCGGTCTGACGACATGATCGAGAAAGTGGAGAGAATTGTTTTGGGGGATCGCCGAATGACTGTTGAACAGATCGCCTCCAGAGTTGGCATTTCTGTGGGTTCTGTGCACACAATCCTGCATGACGACCTGAAAATGCGAAAAGTGTCATCCAGGTGGGTGCCACGAATGATGACGGACGACCGCATGGCTGCCCGTGTGGCATGTTGCCAAGCAATGTTGACGCGCAACGACAGCATGAATGGGACTTTCTTTTCGTCAGTTGTGACAATGGATGAGACGTGGATGCCATTTTTCAATCCAGAAACAAAGCGTCAGTCAGCTCAATAGAAGCACACAGATTCACTGCCACCAAAAAAATTTCGGGTAACCGCCAGTGCTGAAAAAATGATGGTGTCCATGTTCTGGGACAGCGAGGGCGTAATCCTTACCCATTGCGTTCCAAAGGGCACTACGGTAACAGGTGTATCCTACGAAAATGTTTTGAAGAACAAATTCCTTCCTGCACTGTAACAAAAACGTCCGGGAATGGCTGCGCGTGTGCTGTTTCACCAAGACAACGCACCCGCACATCGAGCTAACGTTACGCAACAGTTTCTTCGTGATAACGACTTTGAAGTGATTCCTCACGCTTCCTACTCACCTGACCTGGCTCCTAGTGACTTCTGGCTTTTTCCGACAATGAAAGACACTCTCCGTGGCCGCACATTCACCAACCGTGCTGCTATTGCCTCAGCGATTTTCCAGTGGTCAAAACAGACTCCTAAAGAAGCCTTCGCCGCTGCCATGGAATCATGGCGTCAGCGTTGTGAAAAATGTGTACGTCTGCAGGGCGATTACATCGAGAAGTAACGCCAGTTTCATCGATTTCGGGTGAGTAGTTAATTAGAAAAAAAATCGGAGGCCTTAGAACTTGAATGCACCTCGTATTACTGTCACGGTAGTCGTAGCCTAGCTGTTACCACTTGGTGACAACTTGTTACTCGTACTTGATCCACGATCGCGGACTGCTACCGAGAGCAGCTCCATCATACTTGTGCTTCGAGCTGTCAGTGCGCGGCCACTCTTGCAGGTGCTAATGTATTCACAGCACCGGCTCAATAGTCTAATTAATTCGACCCCTCCCAGCTTACGCTGTCGCCCTGTCGCCATACATAGCCACGGCTTGCAAGTGTGATCTGTATCAAGGGTTCTCACTCCCGACCGATATTGTTCGTAACAGTCAAGCGTAATGTGTTAAGGCATACTCTCAGTCACAAAGTTTGAAGGGCTCTATAACATGGTAGTTGATCCCATTCCTGTACGCGAATTCACGCAACATCTCATTACCCAAGTCAACGGATACCAAAATCATTGTATTATTTAGTAGTTAAATTTCACCCTTATTATCAGGGCTCTTTGCCGGATGTGAGTGATCAGCTTTAATAGCTGATCTCAAATAGAATTAAGTCGAAGGCACAACTCTTAAAGTGACAACAAACAGGGCCATATCACAATTTCCTCCGTAAATTGTCCGTTACGCGACAGGAACTGTGGTAGATAAAGGGAGGATCGAGCGTATTAACCTAATATGGAGTTCTTTAATGAATTTGGGTGACATGGCCAACTTTCAACCCCGGCATCTCGCATGTTCTTAGTAAAAAATTTGAGAATTTGTGGTATGGTCTTATGAGACCAAACTGCAGAGGTAATCGGTCCCTAAGCTTACACACTACTTAATCTAACTTAAACTAACCTACGATAAGGATAACACACACACTCATGCGCGAGGGAGGACTCGAACCTCCGACGGGGGAGCCGCGCGAACCGTGACAAGGCGCCCAAAACCGCGCGACTACCCCGCGCGACTGTTCTTTGTGTTGAGCAGGTCCCCACGCCCTTTAGCTCAGAACACTCTCAGGAAAAGAACTATTCGATTATATTTACTGACTCGCTTAATTCATGCGAACCTGTGAAGATTCTCCGACTTTCAGAGAATAAAGTGCATTCTCCGTTTTACTCATACGACCCAACGTCACTTTTTCGGTTGCCTGAGGCGTCTAACGCAACTTCCACGCTGTATCAGCTGTGGCCAACACAGAGGGAATCGTGTTAAGTAACATGTTGGCCAACGTCTTGTACTGAGCGATCAGCGAGCAGTCCCGGTGATATTATTTATTTATTTATTTATTTATTTATTGTTCTGTGGGACCAAATTAAGGAGAAGTCTCCATGGCCATGGAACGAGTCAATACATGAAATTATAACATGATATTAGAAACAGATAAAATGAAATATAAAAAAAAACATATTCAGGTGACAAGTCGTAAGTTTAAATGAAGAAAATCAACAATGTAACACTGGAATTTGCTTAATTTTTTAGCTCTTCCAGGAGCTCCTCGACAGAAAAGAAGGAGTGAGCCATGAGGAAACTTCAGTTTAGATTTAAAAGAGTTTGGGCAACTGCTAAGATTTTTGAGTTCTTGTGGTAGCTTATTGAAAATGGATGCAGCAGAATACTGCACTCCTTTCTGCACAAGAGTCAAGGAAGTGCATTCTACATGCAGATTTGATTTCTGCCTAGTATTAACTGATGAAAGCTGCTAACTCTTGGGAATAGGCTAATATTGCTAACAACAAACGACATTAAAGAAAAAATATACTGTGAGGGCAATGTCAGAATTCCCAGATTTTTGAATAGGGGTCGACAAGAGGTTCTCGAACTTACACCACATATAGCTCGAACAGCCCGTTTTTGAGCCAAAAATACCTTTTTTGAATCAGAAGAATTACCCCAAAAAATAATACGATACGACATAAGCGTATGAAAATATGCGAAGTAAACTACTTTTCGTGTTGAAGTGTCACTTATTTCAGATACTGTTCTAATGGTAAATAAAGCAGCATTTAGCTTCTGAACAAAATTCTGGACATGGGCTTTCCACAACAGCTTACTATCTATCCGAACGGCTAGGAATTTGAACTGTTCCGTCTCGCTTATAATATGCCCATTCTGTCTGATCAAAATATCGTTTCTTGTTGAATTGTGAGTTAGAAACTGTAAAAACTGAGTCTTACTGTGATTTAGCATCAAATTATTTTCCACAAGCCACGAACTTATTTCATGAACTACATTATTTGTTACTGTTTCAATATTACACACAAGATCCTTCACTATCAAGATAGTGTCATCAGCAAACAGAAATATTTTTGAATCACCTGTAATACTAGAAGGCATATCATTTATATAAACAAGAAACAGCAGTGGCCCCAGCACCGACCCTTGGGGAACGCCCCACTTAACAGTGCCCCATTGGGACTGAACATCACTACCACTCTCAATATTGCGGAGAATTACACTCTGCTTTCTGTTCTCAAAGTAAGAGGCGAACCAATTGTAAGCTACTCCCCTTACTCCATACTGGTCCAACTTCTGCAGTAATATTTTGTGGTCAACACAGTCAAAATCCTTCGTTAAATCAAAGAAAACACCTAGCGTTCGCAACCTTTTATTTAATCCGTCCAAAACCTCACAGAGAAAAGAGAATATAGGATTTTCAGTTGTTAAACCATTTCTAAAACCAAATTGAACATTTGACAGCAAATTATGTGAATTTAAATGCTCCAGTAACCTTGTATATACAACCTTCTCGATAACTTTAGCAAACACCGATGGCATAGAAATAGGTCTAAAATTGTCAACATTATCAATGTCTCCCTTTTTATAAAGTGGCTTCACTACCGAGTACTTTAATCGGGCAGGAAACTGACCACTCCTAAAGGAAAAGTTACAGATATGGCTGAGAACTGGGCTAACATACATAGAACAATACTTCAGTATTCTGCTAGATACCCCGTCATATCCATGAGAGTTCTTGGTCTTTAGTGATTTAGTTATTAACTCAATCACCCTCTTGTCAGTATCATGGAGGAGCATTTCAGGTAACAGTCTCGGAACACTTTTTTCTAAGAGCGCTATATGATTCCCTGTTGGGACTAGGTTTCTATTTAGTTCACCTGCTATATTCAGAAAGTGATTATTAAATACTGTACATATATGCGACTTATCAGTAACACGGACATTCCCACTACGCACTGATTCTATATCCTCGACCTGTCTCTGCAGACCAGCCACTTCCTTTACGACTGACCATATGGTTTTAATTTTATCCTGAGACTTAGCTATTCTATCTGCATACCACATACTTTTTGCCTTCCTAATAACTTTTTTAAGCACCTTACATTACTGTCTGTAATGGGCTGCTGCATTTAGATCCTATTCAACTCACCGCTCTTTACTTATATCGAAGATTGATACAGACTTATCGATCCATTTCAAATCGATAGCTTCAGGTGGAAACTGCTTCATTCGTCATAACCTAAATACAATACGATTAAAGTTGGTTTTGATGCAGCAGTGAACTCCTCTGCGTTTGTTGTTACCTCACTGGAGTCTTCCTCGAGCCATGCTCGATAGGGTTCATGTCTGGAGAACATGCTGGCCACTCTAGTATTCCTTCAAGAAGTCATTCACAAGATGTGCACGATGGGGGCGCGAATTGTCGTCCATGAAGATCAATGCCTCGCCAGTATGCTGCCGATATGGTTGCACGCTTTGTCGGGGAGCCCCGCCGATTGAGGCGCCATGTCACGGACTGTCCCGCCGGAGGTTCGAGTCCTCCCTCGGACATGGTTGTGTGTGTTGTTCTTAGTATAAGTTAGTTTAAGTAGCGTGTAAGTCTAGGGACCGATGACCTCAGCAGTTTGGTCCCTTAGGAATTCACACACATTTGAACATTTTTTCGTCGGGTACAGTCGTGCTATGCTTATTACGTACCTTCACACTCCAGCCTTGCAGCGCCTACAGAGCTGCACTGCGCCACCTCGCAACTCCTGGTGCACAACTGAATTCCCACCAGGTGATGGTTAATCTACAGTTGTCTCAACAACTAAATAACAAAACTTGAAATTCCTTATACACAAATCAAAAAAAAAGTTTTGCATCACCTCGGTTCCGAGAGTTCCGGAACCTGACAGAAAATTGGAATAGAGATCTACATAAACATCATTTCCACCCTTTTTATTGCTCATGGAAACCACACATTGCATGTTATACCACCATACAGCGGGCCCTTCAGAGGTGGTGGTCCAGATTGCCAGATTGCTGTACACACCGGTACCTGTAATACCCAGCAGCACGTCCTCTTGCATTGAT
This sequence comes from Schistocerca cancellata, assembly GCF_023864275.1. Lineage (NCBI taxonomy): Eukaryota > Metazoa > Arthropoda > Insecta > Orthoptera > Acrididae > Schistocerca > Schistocerca cancellata. Next base: position 412,068,028 of record NC_064634.1, read on the forward strand.
GCATGCCTGTATTCGTCGTGGCATACTTCAACGCACTGATTATCCGGGTTGTCCCATTCTTCAACGGCGATCCGGCTTAGATCCCTCAGAGTGGTTGGTGGGTCACGTCGTCCATAAACAGCCCTTTTCACTCTATCCCAGCCATGCTCGATAGGGTTCATGTCTGGAGAACATGCTGGCCACTCTAGTATTCCTTCAGGAAGTCATTCACAAGATGTGCACGATGGGGGCGCGAATTGTCGTCCATGAAGATCAATGCCTCGCCAGTATGCTGCCGATATGGTTGCACTATTGGTCGGAGGATGGCATTCACGTATCGTACAGACGTTACGGCGCCTTCCATTACCACCAGCGGCGTACGTGGGCCCCACATACAGGGTTATTACAAATGATTGAAGCGATTTCACAGCTCTACAATAACTTTATTATTTGAGATATTTTCACAATGCTTTGCACACACATACAAAAACTCAAAAAGTTTTTTTAGGCATTCACAAATGTTCGATATGTGCCCCTTTAGTGATTCGACAGACATCAAGCCGATAATCAAGTTCCTCCCACACCCGGCGCAGCATGTCCCCATCAATGAGTTCGAAAGCGTCGTTGATGCGAGCTCGCAGTTCTGGCACGTTTCTTGGTAGAGGAGGTTTAAACACTGAATCTTTCACATAACCACACAGAAAGAAATCGCATGGGGTTAAGTCGGGAGAGCGTGGAGGCCATGACATGAATTGCTGATCATGATCTCCACCACGACCGATCCATCGGTTTTCCAATCTCCTGTTTAAGAAATGCCGAACATCATGATGGAAGTGCGGTGGAGCACCATCCTGTGGTACGTTTAGCTCCCTGCTTGCTTTATTCGTCGACTTCCGCGGGCTACGCGTGAAACTTGCTCGCACGCGTTCAACCGTTTCTTCGCTCACTGCAGGCCGACCCATTGATTTCCTCTTACAGAGGCATCCAGAAGCTTTAAACTGCGCATACCATAGCCGAATGGAGTTAGCAGTTGGTGGATCTTTGTTGAACTTCGTCCTGAAATGTCGTTGCACTGTTATGACTGACTGATGTGAGTGCATTTCAAGCACGATATACGCTTTCTCGGCTCCTGTCGCCATTTTGTCTCACTGCGCTCTCGAGCGCTCTGGCGGCAGAAACCTGAAGTGCGGCTTCAGCCGAACAAAACTTTATGAGTTTTTCTACGTATCTGTAGTGTCAATGAATGGAGCTACAGTGAATTTATGAAATCGCTTCAATCGTTTGTAATAGCCCTGTAATGCCACTCAAAACCATCAGGGAACCCTCAGTTTGCTGCACCCGCTGGGTAGTGTCTACGGCGTCCAGCCTGACGGGGTTGCCTCCAAACACGTCTCCGACGATTGTCTGGTTGAAGGCATATGCAACACTCATCGGTGAAGAGAACGTGATGCCAATCCTGAGCGGTCCATTCGATATGTTGTTGGGCCCATCTGTAGCGCGCTGCATGGTGTCGTGGTTGCAAAGCTGGACGTCTCCATGGACATCGGGAGTGGAGTTGCGCATCATGCAGCGTATTGCGCACAGTTTGAGTCGTAACACGAGGTCCTGTGGTTGCACGAAAAGCATTTTTCAACATGGTGCCGTTGCTGTCTGGCTTCCTCCTAGCCATAATCCGTAGGTAGCGGTCATCCACTGCAACAGCAGCCCTTGGGCGACCTCATTGAAGCATGCCATCGACAGTTCCTGTCCCTCTCTGTATCTCCTCCATGTCCGAACATCATCGCTTTGGTTCACTTCGAGACGCCTGGACACTCCTCTTGTTGAGAGCCCTTCCTAGCACAAAGTAAGAATGCGGACGCGATCGAACTACGGTATTAACTATCTAGGCATGGTTGAACTACAGACAACACGAGCCGTGTACCTCCTTCCTGGTGGAATGACTGAAACTGATCGCCTGTCGGACCTCTCCGTCTAATAGGTGCTGCTCATGCATGGTTGTTTACATTTTCGGGCGGGTTTAGTGACATCTCTGAACAGTCAAAGAGACTGTCTTCAGCAGTTCTGGGAACTGAGGTGATGCAATTTTTTTTATGTGTGTATATGTGATCGTTAAAAACGGTGAAGAACAGCCAAATAAACTGGGCAACACAATTAAATTACCACTTTCTTGAAACTCCATAAATGTCTCTCACTGAGTCACATTAGCTTGAAATTGGCCTAAAGGTGCCTACAACTTTCTTCTATAACCGTGCAAAAGCGTGGAGGCCTGCGACGTCCTAGGGCTACTTCACAGGTTTAGCCTATTACGGCACATTTTTAAATTTCTCAGTAAATTTAGTGGATGCCACCGAGGATAAAAAAAATAATACTAATAAATGGATCCTTTTACCGACCTCCCAACTCAGATGATATAATTGCTGCAACGTTAAAAAATAACTTGACTTTAATTTCGAACACGTACACGCCTCATACAATTATAGGTGGTGGTGACTTTGCCCTCGATATGTTGGCGAAAATACATGTGTAAGTCCGGAGATGCGCATAAAACGTCTTCCGAAATTGTGCTAAACGCATTATTTGAAAATTATTTCGAGCAGTTAGTTCATGAGCTCACGCGAGAGGTAAACGGTTGTGTAAACACACTTGACCTCTTAGCAACAAATAATCTTGAGCTACGAGGGTTGTTTTTTAAGTTAGGGCCGTTCGCGCGTATAGTCCCGTAGTTCGCGCGGACGCCGCAACAAGCCACCGCGCCACTTGCCGGCATCCTTCCCGTTCACACTGATGCAAGTTGCAGCTCTGTGGCTGACGTGTACGCATCGCTGTGCTACTTTATAATGTTTACGATTATTGAATCGCCCGCCGCGTGTGAGATACGGTCAGTGATACGTTTTTTGACCGCGAGAAGCCTATCAGCTGCAGAAATTCATCGTCAGTTAACAGAAGTTTATGGCTTGAATGCAATGAGTGAAGGTAAAGTGAGTCAATGGGTTAGAGAGTTTAAAAATGACCGTCAAAACGTCCATGACGAAGAACGCTCAGGCCGGCCCTCTGTGATCACTGATGATTTGGTGGCTGCAGTCGAAACAAAGATTCGTGAGGACAGAAGATTCACAATTTCCACTCTTTCTTTGGAATTTCCACAAGTTTCAAGATCAGTTTTGTACAAAATTGTGTCTGAAAACCTAAACTTTAAGAAACTGTGTTCTCGGTGGGTACCCAGACTCCTCACAGAGGACCACAGAGGGAAGAGATTTGCCACTTCATTGGACTTTTTGATTCGTTACGAGGAAGAAGGGGATGACATGTTGAGTCAAATTGTCACTGGAGATCCCATATCACTCCCGAAAGCAAACGACAATCGATGGAATGGCGACACACAACCTCACCCGTCAAGGTCAAAGCCAAACAGACGCTGTGAAAGCGCAAGATTATGACAACTGTGTTCTGGGACAGGCGCGGTGTTTTGCTAGTGGACTTTATGCCACAAGGAACGACAATCAACTCAGATGCCTACTGTGCAACTCTAAAGAAGCTCCACAGAGCAATTCAAAACAAAAGGCGCGGCATGCTGACAAAAGGAGTTTTGCTCCTGCACGATAACGCTAGGTCTCACACCTCTCAAAAGACTCGGGATTTGATTGATTCTTTTGGCTGGGAAGTTTTGGACCGTGCACCATACAGCCCCGACCTTGCTCCTAGCGATTTTCACCTTTTCCGGTACCTGAAACACCATATTGGCGGGCAGCGCTTCAATGAAGACGATGAAGTGAAAGCGGCCGTGAACTCTTGGCTGTCGGAGCAGGCGGCCGAATTCTGTGAAGAGTGAATTAAAAACTTAGTTCTACGGTATGACAAGTGCTTAAATAAACAAGGAAACTATGTAGAAAAATAGGTAAAAGTGTGTAGAATCAGAAAATAAAAGTTTTTTACAAAAGTATTTGTATCTTTTTTAAAAAATAAAAACGGCCCTTACTTAAAAAACAACCCTCGTAAAAACGGATACAGGGACTAGTGAACACAGGGCGAGACTGAATATTGAAACCCCCAAATTCTCCAGAAATAAACTAAAAATATACCTATTCAAAAAATCAGATAAAAATTCACTTGACGCCGTCCTGAGAGACAATCTCCACTTTCCTTCCAACTTAACAATTAAAATGTAGACCAGGTGTAGCTTGAATTCAAAGAAATAGTATCGATAGCACTTGAGTGATTTATACCAAATAAATTAATAAACGACGGAGCTGATAAACCTTAGTATAGAAAACAGGTCAGAACACTGTTGCAGATACAACGAAAAAAGCATGCCAAATTCAGACGAACGCAAAATCTCCAAGATTGACGATCTTTTACAGAAGCTCGAAATTTAGCGCGGGCTTCAATACGATATGGTTATGATAGTTTCCACAAATAAATTTTGTCTCGAAACCTGGCAGAAAATCCAAAGAGCTTCTGGTCGTGTGTAAAGTATGCTAGCGGCACGATACAATCAATGCCTTCTCTGCGCGATAGCAACGGAAATACTATCCACCACATTGCTGCCAAAGCAGAGTTACTAAACACAGCCTTCCGAAATTCCTTCACCAAAGAAGATAAAGTAAATATACCAGATTTCGAATCCTACTTGAGTAACTCAGAAGTAGTTATCCTCGGAGCAGTGAAGCATATTAAATCACTTAATATAGCAACTCTTCCGGACCAGACTTTACAGGTTCCTTTCAGAGTGTGCTGACGCAATATCTCTATACTTAACCATCATATACAACCGCTTACTCGACGAAAGATCCGTGCCCACAGACTGGAAAGCTGCACAAGTCACATCAATATTCAAGAAAGATAGTAGAAGTAATCCACTAAATTACAGGTCCATATCATTAACGTCGATATGCAGCAGGATTTTGGAACATATATTGTGTTCGAAGATTATGAATTACCTCGAAGAGAACAGTCTATTGACAAACAGTCAACACGGATTTAGAAAACACAGTTCTTGTGAGACACAATTAGCTCTTCACACACATGAAATGTTGAGTGCTATTGACAAGGGATTTCAAATTGATTCCGTATTTTTAGATTTCGAGAAGGATTTTGACACTGTACCACACGAGCAGCTTGTCGTGAAATTGCGCGCTTGTGGAATATCGTCTCAGTTATGTGACTGGATTCGTGGTTCCTGTCAGAGAGATCACAGTTCGTAGTAATTGACGGAAAGTCATGGACTAAAATAGTTCTGTCGTCCCCCAAGGTAGTGTTATGGACCCTTTGCTGTTCCTCATCTATATAAGCGATTTAGGAGACAATCTGTGCACCTGTCTTCAGTTGTTTGGAGATGATGCTGTCGTTTATTGTCTAGTAAAGTCATCAGAAGATCAAAACAAATTATAAACCTATTGAGAAATGGTATGGTGGAAAAATTTGCAGTTGATCCTAAATAACGAAAAATGTGAGTCATCCACGTGAGTGCTAAAAGGAATCCTTTAAGCCGGCCGAAGTGGCCGAGCCGTTCTAGACGCTACAGTCTGAAGCCGCGCGACCGCTACGGTCGCAGGTTCGAATCCTGCCTCGGGCATGGATGTGTGTGATGTTCTTAGCTTAGTTAGGTTTAAGTAGTTCTATGTTCTAGGGGACTGATGAACTCAGAAGTTAAGTCCCATAGTGCTCAGAGCCATTTGAACCATTTTTTGAATCCCTTAAACTTCTGTTACACGATCAGTCAAATCTAAAGGCCGTACATTCAACTAAATACGTAGGAATTACAATTACGAACAACATAAATCGGAAAGAACACGTAGGGAATGTTGTGGGGCAAGGCAAACCAAAGACTGAATTTTATTGGCAGGATACGTAGAAAATGTAACAGATCTACTAAAGAGACTGCCTGCACTACATTTGTCTGTCCTCTTTGGGAGTACTGCTGCGCGGTGTGGAATCCTTACCAGATAGCATTAACGGAGTACATCAAGAAAGTTCAAAGAAGGGCAGCACGTTTTTTACTATCTCTAAATAGAGGAAAGAAGTCACTGAGATAGCACAGGATTTGGAGTGAACATCTTTGAAACAAAGGAGTTTATCTTTGCGGCGGAATCTTCTCACGAAATTTCAGTTGCCAACTTTCGCCTCCGAATAATATTTTGTTGAAGCCGACCTACACAGGGAGAAACGATCATCATAATAAAAATAAGGAAAATCGGAACTCGCTCGAAAAGATGTAGGTGTTCGTTTTGTCCGCGCGCTTTTCGAGATTGGCATAATAGAGAATCTTTGTAAAGGTGGTGTGATGAACCGTCAATCAGGCACTTAAGTGTGATTTGCAGAGTGTCCATGTGGATGTAGATGTCGGGTGTGTGACGACATTCCCATCATGTGACACGTCCACTGTTGTACTGAGCGGAGTTTTGGTGAAATTTGGCGTCAACATTAACTCTTATTACACCCCGCATTAACTTCTGAGCTCTGGCCTTTGTTTCGCATGTGTGAACACATTGCTGTTTGAAGCGTTGCCGACCCCGAGAGTGACGTCACAGAACGCCAGGCTTTTGCGCCATTACAGAGGAAGGCTATGGGCATCACTGAACCAATTTCAAACTTGAGCGTCGAAATGAGAGACCATTACGCGGTTTCGAAAAGTGGTCCTGTGATTGTGTCGTGCAGTGTAGTTTAACTTCAGATTCCACCTGGTACAAATTGTATGAATGATGATATAATTTTTAGTAAAATTCAGTAACACGCTTAACAAGTGATCAGGAGGAAAGCGAATGTTACGAGAGATGAGCAACAGAAAAACGTGTCGCAAATGTGTGAGGTATGTCTAATGTAAAAACTGATTTTCGAGCTTTCGCAGTACAAGCAAATACTGAAGCTACGAAAGGCAGTACTTACAGTCAGTCGTCCGGTAATCTCTCAACTTTATCAAATCAGAATTCGAGAAATCCAGTTCACTGCTAGCGCCGATCAACAACAGCATCTATGAAGCCACCCAATTCCGATGCATCCACCTGCAACTAGGCAGCACGATTCACAAAATCATCACATTGTAACGAACGTGCAAATCGCATACAGCCTATATTCTCTGTATTAAGTACGTTTTAATAACTAAGTACGTGTTATAAAGTTGTTGCGTTAGTATGTTTGTTGATTTGCATTTTTCTTTTTTTATTTTTTTTTTTTTAGCTTTATGTTGTAAGGGACTGAGCTTCGGTTCATGTACCGTTCCTGCTTCCGTACACCAATTTAGTTGCACCCTCCTTCTCTTCCCCCTCCCCTTGCCCGCTCCCCTCACTACATGTCCTGAGTTCATAACTGACTGCTGGCAAGCTTGTGCACTACTATCACAAGCATCTTCTTTCGTAGTAGTGTCGGTTGCTCCCAAGAATCCCGGCATTAACTTTCCGGCCAACAGTAATAGCTTTAGGCGGAGTGATAACAACACCTGTGAGGTGGGAAGCCCTCGGACACGCCCTACTCTTACGTCGGCAGCCGTGTTTCCGCGTCATCTGCGGCGACATCGCAGACCGCAGCTCGGAAAGACGTCATGTGCAGTGGTAACAACTTCCGCCTGAAGCTACCGCTTTCTGCGTCTCTGTTACATTAGATGTACACTTTTTGCTCCATTCCACAGTGAGGAGATCATCGAGGAAGTAGAACACGTCATAAAACACACAGTACATATTTGCAAACAGTAGGTGATATACTGATGTCCGCTCCACAGGTCCCAAGTAAAATGGTCCTCAATAATGTAGATTAAGTGAAAAACTGAAGCAGACTTTCATTTTAAAGGTAATAAGAAACTTCTCACACAACATACGCGGTCCAGTTACATTAATCTGACTACCTGTCCAAATGATTTACTGCATGATTAAATGATGATGGCCTCCTCTTGGGTAAAATATTCCGGAGGTAAAATAGTCCCCCATTCGGATCTACGGGCAGGGACTACTCAAGAGGACGTCGTTATCAGGAGAAAGAAAACTGGCGTTCTACGGATCGGCGCGTGGACTATCAGATTCCTTAATCGGGCAGGTAGGTTAAAAAATTTAAAAAGGGAAATGGATAGGTTAAAGTTAGATATAGTGGGAATTAGTGAAGTTCGGTGGCAGGAGGAACAAGACTTTTGGTCAGGTGAATACAGGATTATAAATACAAAATCAAATAGACGTAATGCAGGAGTAGGTTTAACAATGAATAAAAAAAATAGGAGTACGGGTAAGCTACTGCAAACAGCATAGTGAATGCATTATTGTGGCCAAGATAGACACGAAGCCCACACCTACTACAGTAGTACAAGTTTATATGCCAACTAGCTCTGCAGATGACGAAGAAATTGATGAAATGTATGATGAGATAAAAGAAATTATTCAGTTAGTGAAGGGAGACGAAAATTTAATAGTCATGGGTGACTGGAATTCAAGAGTAGGAAAAGGGAGAGAAGGAAACATAGTAGGTGAATATGGATTGGGGCTAAGAAATGAAAGAGGAAGCCGCCTGGTAGAATTTTGCGCAGGGCATGACTTAATCATACTTAACACTTGGTTCAAGAATCATGAAAGAAGGTTGTATACATGGAAGAACCCTGGAGATACAAAAAGGTATCACATAGATTATATAATGGTAAGACAGAGATTTAGGAACCAGGTTTTAAATTGTAAGACATTTCCCGGGGCAGATGTGGACTCTGACCACAATCTATTGGTTATAAACTGTAGATTAAAACTGAAGGATCTGCAAAAAGGCGGGAATTTAGGGAGATGGGACCTGGATAAACTGACTAAACCAGAGGTTGTACAGAGTTTCAGGGAGAGCATAAGGGAACAACTGACAGGAATGGGGGAAAGAAGTACAGTAGAAGAAGAATGGGCAGCTTTGAGGAATGAAATAGTGAAGGCAGCAGAGGACAAAATAGGTAAAAAGACGAGGGCTAGTAGAACTCCTTGGGTAACAGAAGAAATAATGAATTTTATTGATGAAAGGAGAAAATATAAAAATGCAGTAAATGAAACAGGCAAAAAGGAATACAAACGTCTCAAAAATGAGATCGACAGGAAGTGCAAAATGGCTAAGCAGGCATGGCTAGAGGACAAATGTAAGGATGTAGAGGCTTATCTCACTAGGGGTAAGATAGATACTGCCTACAGGAAAATTAAAGAGACCTTTGGAGAAAGGAGAACCACTTGCATGAATATCAAGAGCTTTGATGGAAACCCAGTTCTAAGCAAAGAAGGGAAAACAGAAAGGTGGATGGAGTATATAGAGGGTCTATACAAGGGCGATGTACTTGAGGACAATATTATGGAAATGGAAGAGGATGTAGATGAAGACGAAATGGGAGATATGATACTGCGTGAAGAGTTTGACAGAGCACTGAAAGACCTGAGTCGAAACAAGGCCCTGGGAGTAGAAAACATTCCATTAGAACTACTGACGGCCTTGGGAGAGCCAGTCCTGACAAAACTCTACCATCTGGTGAGCAAGAAGTATGAGACTGGCGAAATTCCCTCAGACTTCAAGAAGAATATAATAATTCCAATCCCAAAGAAAGCAGGTGTTGACAGATGTGAAAATTACCGAACTATCAGTTTAATAAGTCACAGCTGCAAAATACTGACGCGAATTCTTTACAGACGAATGGAAAAACTGATAGAAACTGACCTCGGGAAAGATCAGTTTGGATCCCGTAGAAATGTTGGAACACTTGAGGCAATACTGACCCTACGACTTATCTTCGAAGAAAGATTAAGGAAAGGCAAACCTACGTTTCTAGCATTTGTAGACTTAGAGAAAGGTTTTGACAATGTTGATTGGAATACTCTCTTTCAAATTCTGAAGGTGGCAGAGGTAAAATACAGCGAGCGAAAGGCTATTTACAATATGTACAGAAATCAGATGGCAGTTATAAGAGTCGAGGGGCATGAAAGGGAAGCAGAGGTTGGGAAGGGAGTGAGAGAGGGTTGTAGGCTATCCCCGATGTTATTCAATCTGTATATTGAGCAAGCAATAAAGGAAACAAAAGAAAAGTTCGGAGTAGGTATTAAAATCCATGGTGAAGAAATAAAAACTTTGAGGTTCGCCGATGACATTGTAATTCTGTCAGAGACAGCAAAGGACTTGGAAGAGCAGTTGAACGGAATGGACAGTGTCTTGAAAGGAGGGTATGAGATGAATATCAACAAAAGCAAAACCAGGATAATGGAATGTAGTCGAATTAAGTCGGGTGATGCTGAGGGAATTAGATTAAGAAATGAGATACTTAAAGTAGTAAAGGAGTTTTGCTATTTTGGGAGCAAAATAACTGATGATGGCCGAAGTAGAGAGGATATAAAATGTAGACTGCCAATGGCAAGGAAAGCGTTTCTGAAGAAGAGAAATTTGTTAACATCGAGTATAGATTTAAATGTCAGGAAGTCTTTTCTGAAAGTATTTGTATGGAGTCTAGCCATGTATGGAAGTGAAACGTGGACGATAAATAGTTTAGACAAGAAGAGAATAGAAGCTTTCGAAATGTGGTGCTACAGAAGAATGCTGAAGATTAGATGGGTAGATCACGTAACTAATGAGGAGGTATTGGATAGAATTGGGGAGAAGAGGAGCTTGTGGCACAACCTGACTAGAAGAAGGTATCGGTTAGTAGGGCATGTTCTGAGACATCGTGGGATCGCCAATTTAGTACTGGAGGGCAGCGTGGAGGGTAAAAATCGTAGAGGGAGACCAAGAGATGAATAAGCAGATTCAGAAGGATGTAGGTTGCAGTAAGTACTGGGAGATGAAGAAGCTTGCACAGGATAGAGTAGCATGGAGAGCTGCATCAAACCAGTCTCAGGACTGATGACCACAACAACAACAACCTGTCCAAAGCCTGGATAACCCCCTTTCGCAGTGTGGACGTGCAGGAACAGTGAGGTCCTGGAAGTTGTGAGACGTTATATTGTCCTCCTGGTGAATGCCGTCGTGTCGAGGGAAAACCAAACTGCATGCAGGGGTGGACATGGTCCCCAAGGATAAATGCATACTTGTACTGAGCCATTTTGCCTTCGAGAATGACGGGATCACCCAGGGAACTCCACGAAATCATTCCCCAGACCATAACGCCCCCTCCACCGGCCTACACCCTTCCAGCAGTTGTTGCAGAGCCTTACACACTAAAGGCCATTTTTCGATGGAGCATATAACGTGATTCGTCTTTAAACGCCACCTGTCGCCACTCAGTGGACGTTCAGTTGCGGTACTGGCGTGCAAATTTCAGTCTTCCTCGCTGATGAACAGCAGTCAGCATGGGTGAATGAATCAGGCGCCTCCTGCGGAGGCCCATTACGCAGCAACGCTCACTGAACGGTAGCTGAGGAGACACTGTTGACAGCCCTTCAGTTCCTCTGGGCAGTCAGTTGCTCAACAGTTGCACGTCCATTCGCCCATTCACATCTCCGCAGCCGTCATTCACACTGTCGTCTATGGCGCAAAGTGCACCACAGTAGCTTTGGGGCCGGTTTTGGATAGCACCATTTGCCATGCACGATATACTTCAATCTCAGCGGCACGCAAAAAATTTATAAACTTGGCCGTTTCGGAAAAGCTCTCACATTAGGCCCGAAATCCAATGATCATGCCCTTTTGGACGTCAGATAAATCGCTCCGTTTCCGCATTACAACGACTGCACTGTCTTTCGCAACACACTCCCCTCCCACCTCCCCCCCCCCCACCCCCCCTCCGCGCCGACATAGGCGGTGGTGACATTAAACTGACTGGAATGTGTACAGTGAAGAGCCAAAGAAACTGGGACACATGTCTAATATTGTGTAGGGCCCCCGCGAGCATGCAGAGGTGCCGCAACACGACGTGGCATGGACTCGACTAATGTCTGAAGTAGTACAAGAGGGAATTGACACCATGAATCCTGCAGTGCTGTTCATAAATCCGCAAGAGTACGAGGGATTGGAGATCTCCTCTGAACAGCGCATTGCAAGGCATCCCAAATATAGTCAATAATGTTCACATCTGGGGAGTTTGGTGGCCAGAGGATGCAGGTGGTCAGACAGAATGCTTATGTACCGTACGTGTCACCTGTCAGAGTTGTACCTAGACGTTTCGGGGCACCCCTAATCACTCCAACTGCACATGCCCCAATCCATTGTAGAGCCTCCACCAGCTTGAACAGTTCCCTGTTGACATGCAGGGTCCATGGATCCATGAGGCTGGCTCCATACCCACACACGTCCATCCACTCGATACAATTTGAAACGTGACTCGTCCGACCAGGCATCATGTTTCCAGTCATCTGCAATCCAGTGTTGGTGTCGAATGGCCCAGGCGAGGCGTAAAGCTTTGGGTCGTGCAGTCAGCAAGGGTACACCAGTGGGCCTTCGACTCCGAAAGCCCATATCGATGATTTTTCGTTGAATGGTTCGCATACCGACACTTGTTGATGGCCCAGCATTGAAATCTGCAGCAATATGCGGAACGGCTGCACTACTGTCACGTTGAACGATTCTCTTCAGTCGTCTATGGTCCCGTTCTTGCAGGATCTTTTTCCGGCCGCAGCGATGTTGGAGATTTGATGTTTTGCCGGATTCCTGATATTCGCGGTACACTCGTGCAATGGTAGTACGGGAAAATCCTTACTCCATTGCTACCTCGGAGATGCTGTGTCCAATCGCTCGTGCGCCGACTATAACGCCATGTTCAAACTCACTTAAATCTTGATAACCTGCCATTGTAACTGCAGTAACCGATCTAACAACTGTGCCAGAGACTTGTCGCATATGGGCTTTGTCGACCGCAGCGCGTTATTTTGTTTGTTTACATATCTCTGTATTTGAATACGCATGCCTATACCAGTTTCTTTGGCGCTTCTGTGTATATAATAACAATACACTGAGGTATATACGATAATTTTTTGGCTGTTAATGCTGTGTCTCTGTTTAATTTTTGCAGATCAACACGTTCATCAGGCTACTTCAGTACAAAGAATTTTAAGACTTAAATTTCATAAAAATCTGATTCTGAAATTCAGTGTCATAAGGTGGCTCTTATTTCTCTAGTTTTTAAAACAAAAACAATGTACTAGTTATTCAACCTTAAATGTGATTTTTTTCTTCGCGTTGCCTGCTCCCATTATGATTCCACCGCACAAAAAATGGGTTGTGTATAATTTGGCCTCAAAAGAAAAAGGGGAGATCGTGGTTTCCGCCACTACATCTATAGAAACTGTGGTGTCACCGCCAGACAGCACCCTTGCTAGGTGGTAGCTTTAAATCGGCCGCGGTCCATTAGTACATGTCGGATCCGCGTGTCGCCACTGTCAGTAATTGCAGACCGAGCGCCACCACACGGCAGGTCTAGAGAGACGTACTAGCACTCGCCCCAGTTGTACGACGACTTTGCTAGCAACTACGCTGACAAAGCCTTTCTCTCATTTGCCGAGAGACAGTTAGAATAGCCTTCAGCTAAGTCCATGGCTACGACCTAGCAAGGCGCTATTAACCATATCTAGAGAGAGTCTCACTTGTATCATCAAGAACGCTGTATACAAATGATGGATTAAAAGTTAAGTATCACAGCAGCTACGTACTTTTCTTTATAGCATTCATTACGTATCCTGTTCCAGACTTCACGCCCGTCTGCGTTAGATTATAGCGTGCATTTCGGCCTCCTCTGTCTACAAGGTGTTGGGACATTTGCCAACACATCAGAAACCAAAAATCATTTTACAATCATTTATTTCTTTTATATAGAAGTACACTCTAAGACATAAAAAACAACGCACTGCGAAGAAATTATCCGAATGGGACGGGAATCGGTAGATATGATGTACATGTACAGACAAACAAGTGATTAAAATTTCAGAAAAATTACATTTGATTTATTCAAGAGACAAAGCTTCACAAATTGAGCAAATCAGTAACGGGTTCGTCCACGTCTGGTCCTTACGCAAGCAGTTATTTAGCTTATTATTGATTGACAGAGGTGATGGATGTCCTCTTGAAGGATATCATGCCAAATTCTGTCTAATTTGCGTGTTAAATCGTCAAAATACGGAGATGACTGGAGACCCCTTCCCATAAAGCTCCAAATATTCGCAGTTGGGCAGAGATCGGGCGGCATTGCTGGCCAAGGTAGGGTTTGACAAGCACGAAGACATCAGTAGAAACTCTCACCAGATGCAGGCGGGCGTTATCTTGCTGAAATGTCAGCCCAGGATGGCTTGCCATGAAGGGCAACAAAATAGGGCGTAGAATATTGTCGACGTACCACTGTGTTATAAGTGTGCCGCGGATGACAGCAAAAGGAATCCTGCTATGAAATGGAGTGGCACCCCAGGTCATCACTCTTGGTTGTCGAAACGTATTGTGAGCAACAGTCTTGTTGGTATCCCACTGCCTGGGGCGTCTCCAGACACGTCTTCGATAGTTATAGAATTTCAGTTCGAAACGGGACTTATCACTGAAAACAATTCTACTCCATTCAATGAGATTCCAGGCCGAATGTGCCCGACACCACTGCAAACTGGCTTGTTACTCTGCAAGTAGCCAAAGGTAGTCGCCGCAATGGTTGTCGTGAGCTCAGCCCCCTTCCTGTGAGCCGGCTGTTAACGGTGCTCATCATCACCGAAGCATCAGTCGCACGTCGGATTGACGACAATCATGAATCCGGGGCTCTGAGTGTCTCTCTGACGATTGCTCCGCTTTCACATTCTGTCGTTTCTCCAGGTCGATCACTTCTTTCTTGGCGATGTTTTTAGGCTATGGTCCACCCACTCCTCCCAACATCGTCCAATAGTGGCATCACTCTTATTCAAATGTCGAGCGATTCGTCGGTTACTTCTTTGAGACCAACTACACGTCCTCTCTCAAATGCGGACATCCATGTACACTCCTGGAAATGGTAAAAAGAACACATTGACACCGGTGTGTCAGACCCACCATACTTGCTCCGGACACTGCGAGAGGGCTGTACAAGCAATGATCACACGCACGGCACAGCGGACACACCAGGAACCGCGGTGTTGGCCGTCGAATGGCGCTAGCTGCACAGCATTTGTGCACCGCCGCCGTCAGTGTCAGCCAGTTTGCCGTGGCATACGGAGCTCCATCGCAGTCTTTAACACTGGTAGCATGCCGCGACAGCGTGGACGTGAACCGTATGTGCAGTTGACGGACTTTGAGCGAGGGCGTATAGTGGGCATGCGGGAGGCCGGGTGGACGTACCGCCGAATTGCTCAACACGTGGGGCGTGAGGTCTCCACAGTACATCGATGTTGTCGCCAGTGATCGGCGGAAGGTGCACGTGCCCGTCGACCTGGGACCGGACCGCAGCGACGCACGGATGCACGCCAAGACCGTAGGATCCTACGCAGTGCCGTAGGGGACCGCACCGCCAGTTCCCAGCAAATTAGGGACACTGTTGCTCCTGGGGTATCGGCGAGGACCATTCGCAACCGTCTCCATGAAGCTGGGCTACGGTCCCGCACACCGTTAGGCCGTCTTCCGCTCACGCCCCAACATCGTGCAGCCCGCCTCCAGTGGTGTCGCGACAGGCGTGAATGGAGGGACGAATGGAGACGTGTCGTCTTCAGCGATGAGAGTCGCTTCTGCCTTGGTGCCAATGATGGTCGTATGCGTGTTTGGCGCCGTGCAGGTGAGCGCCACAATCAGGACTGCATACGACCGAGGCACACAGGGCCAACACCCGGCATCATGGTGTGGGGAGCGATCTCCTACACTGGCCGTACACCACTGGTGATCGTCGAGGGGACACTAAATAGTGCACGGTACATCCAAACCGTCATCGAACCCATCGTTCTACCATTCCTAGACCGGCAAGGGAACTTGCTGTTCCAACAGGACAATGCACGTCCGCATGTATCCCGTGCCACCCAACGTGCTCTAGAAGGTGTAAGTCAACTACCCTGGCCAGCAAGATCTCCGGATCTGTCCCCCATTGAGCATGTTTGGGACTGGATGAAGCGTCGTCTCACGCGGTCTGCACGTCCAGCACGAACGCTGGTCCAACTGAGGCGCCAGGTGGAAATGGCATGGCAAGCCGTTCCACAGGACTACATCCAGCATCTCTACGATCGTCTCCATGGGAGAATAGCAGCCTGCATTGCTGCGAAAGGTGGATATACACTGTACTAGTGCCGACATTGTGCATGCTCTGTTGCCTGTGTCTATGTGCCTGTGGTTCTGTCAGTGTGATCATGTGATGTATCTGACCCCAGGAATGTGTCAATAAAGTTTCCCCTTCCTGGGACAATGAATTCACGGTGTTCTTATTTCAATTTCCAGGAATGTATATTATTCACATGCCTGTCTGTAGGGCATAGGTACTGTCTAAATGAGTACACGGAATAAAATGGATGAATGAATGAATTCCTAATATCGACATGTGCCCTGTTTACTATCCTTGCCAGCTGAGCGTTGAAACTGCGTTGCAGCCTCACACATTCATTCATCGGCCACCAAAGTTTACAATTTTGCGTTTTCCGCTGGTACCTATATGAATATTAAATTGTGACCAATTTGCATAACTCCATCGAGATCCATCTTTTTTTTCTTATAGTGTATATTGTTCAGAACTAGCTTTTTAACCAGAAACTTTCGCACTTTCAAATCGATTGTTAATACTGTTGTATTAACTTTAATAAAACTGTCTACAGAGCTACATTTCTTAAACCAATATTTCGAGAAAATCGTAATTCCTTTCAAACACTGTAGTTCTTTAACAAAATCTCTTATCACTCCCTAAACCCATGATGATATTGAGACACCACCTAGTCTTTGTGAACGATTTACTGTGATTTACTATAGTCCTCCGTTAACTTGAGACCTATCTCAGCTTTCAGTTCTGTAATTAGGTGTAGTGCGTGGACAAAATCTTCATGTACCTGCCACTGCGACGAATCTGTCTTAAGGAGCTTGACACTCAAGACTAATCTGGTAAAACAGTCTCATTTTATTAGAAAGAAACTGTTCAATACCATTATCGACAATTTATAACATTTGACACATTCATATTAGAATCTTTTTTAATATTTTCGTCTGATTGTTCTGGCAGACGATTCAGTGCGTTGACTACTTCCTTTTTTGACTCAGGCACTTAATTAGGATCAAAGATGTCCAAGCTGACAAGACAGACATTGGCATTACAAATGTTTTTTTTTTTCAGTCTTACATGAGAGGCATCAAGATCGACAACCTGATACTGGTAAAGCTGTGAAAGCATACTGAAATTCGGTTAATGTGCTTCGGCTGTTAAAGGGGGAGGAGGCTCCAGAAGGGCTTTCTAAATACGCGGTGATAAGGAAAACACAAATATAACGAACATATTCTCTTAATCTATTGTGATCATGATTCAGATTCATCAAAAATATCATTTTCAAGCAATAAATACCGCTTTGTGTAGCCCCTGCAGCATGGAAAGATATTCCACGAGGTCTTCCTTCAACAAGAAAGATCGGATTTAAATCTAAAACTTCATTATAATTGACTAGGCTGGGGCATAATTTTAGAAGCTGGTTGGATTTTCAGTGATGACAGATTAATTTTGAAATATTGGATTAATTAATCATCGTAAGTAAGGATTTTCTGCAAAGGTACCATGGGTTTGGGGAAAGGAACACTCATCGAGATATCTGCAGTCATAATGGAAGATACTATTGGTAATCAGTTAATGATGATGATATGAAGGAAATGCAGTTTAGGGGGGGATGTTGATGAAAAACACACACTATTTCAAAAACGCACCAAAACCGGAGTTTTGGAGATATGGCAATGAAATTTTGTACTACACTTTACATGAAAGTAAGACATTTACATATAAAATCATTTGATTACATATATTCAACTTTTTTAAATGAAATATCAAGTTTTATTTTCCAAAAATAATGTATGTTCTTTTTTCTCAGAAAGTATTTAAGAGATTTCTACAAAAATTTCTCTGTTTCATCTCTTTTTGGAATAGGTCAAATAGAAGAATTTTCAGAATTTTTAAATTATAACTCCACAAGTACACTTTTAAATTCATGCAAAATTCCAATCACTTTGTCCCATATCTCAGCTTGCAATCAGAATTTCAAAATTTGATCTTGAAACAACGTTTATTAGGTTTCAGAAATATGTGTACAAAATGTCAAAATTCTAGCATTCATAGAATTTGAGGAAAAGGTACATAAACTTTAAAAAATAAACTTTTCAGGAAACACAATTTAAAGTTCAACCTAACTTTCTTCCTTATGTCACTTCTTCAGAAGACACCAGATTTGTACTCTGGGTCGTCTTTCCCTTCAAGGCTTCTCTTCTGGTTTCTTGTTGTCTGTCTTCTTTCCTTTACCAGGTATTCTACTGACTTTTCAGCTGCAGAGACGCGCTGTAAATCTGTTTTTCTCAGGATGTCTTGAGTAAAATTTCCTATCTTGAAGCCCATTCTTTCTAATACCTTCATCCTCCCGACGTTCCCATCATTAAACACAATAACTGCATCATAAGTTGCAATTCTGACAACTGTAGCAGATGCAGATGTGTTTTTAGGGCATCGTTTTCATATGAGTGAATTTAGAGACTCATTTGGATTTTGGGTTTTGCCATGAACATACTTTTTGAGAAGTGCAGTATCGGTCAAAGATGATCTATAAAACCAAAGAGTATGTATCATGGCCTTCTAGATGTATCCCTACACGTTTGGTTGAAAGTAATACACAGAATCGTTGTTCACTGAGCTGGTATTGAAGTGCTGCTTCAAAACGTGGGCGTGGTGGGGAGGCCGGGTCACACTTTTAATTAATTTTCATGCACTTCGGATGCAATTTCAACATTGAAACTTTGGGAGATTATTGTCCATGAGTCGTACTAACAAATAAAAAATAAATGGAAAATTGATATTTTTGATCAATTTCATCAACGTTTCCCCTTGTAATGCGTAGCCAGTTTATGGCGAATGCGGAATTTCATATCTGCGCGCTGGGTGTCTCTACTGCATTAAACTCCTCAATCTCAATCACAGTGATGTCAAGGTCATCTCCTTAGATCACAGCAGTGATGATAGGTGTGCCAATTGCTGATTGATATTGTCTGGGTCATGGAGAACCGAGAGGGAGCAGTGATCTTTGGATACCAAAATCAGGAGTGAACATACGAGGCATATTTTTTAAGTAAGTACCGTTTTGAAATTAAAAAAAGACGTGCTAAGATATCTCAATAATTTTATTTTTACATGAAAGCCGTACCTTAATCTACGCACTGACGCCATTACAGTCTGATTCTTCCTTGTTTACGTTGTGTACTGAGTGTTTAAGATGCCTCCGATAATCGTGAGTCCCGCCGACTGTGAAGTACGGGCTCTTATAAAATTTCTTAGTGCTAAAGACCTAAAAGCGATCGATATTCATCGTGAGATCTGTGCAGTTTACGGAGAAAACATTGTGAGTGATGGAATGGTAAGAAAGTGGGTGAGAGCATTTAAAGATGGCCGCACTAATGTGCATGATGAACAACGGAGTGGGTGTCCTTCAGTCGTTAATGAAAGTTTGGTGCAGGAAGTGGACAACAAGGTGAGAGAAAACAGAGGCTTTACGATTTCCTCCTTACGGGATGACTTTCCTAATGTTTCTCGTAGTGTTTTGTATGGCATTGTGGCCGAGCACTTGAATTACCGAAAATTGTGCGCACGTTGGGTACCGAAAATGTTGACGAATGTGCACAAAACTAAATGTTTAGACAGTGCATTGACTTTCCTTGAGCGGTACCACAACGACGGTGATAATTTCTCAAGCCAAATTGTTACGGGCGATGAAACATGGGCGGCCTACGTCACACAGAATCAAAGCAACAGTCCATGGAAGTTGAGCAAGGGCGTAGTTTTGCTGCAAGACAATGCCCGTCCGCATGTGGCAAATCATACCAAATATCTCATCACATCTTTTCGATGGGAAACTCTAGATGATCCTCCGTACGGCACCAATCTTGCGTCCAGTGGCTACCATCTGTTCCTGCACTTGAAGAAAAATCTAGGCGGTCAGCGTCTTCAACACGATGGTGAAGTCAAAGCAGTGGTGATGCAGTGGTTAATAAGTCAGGCGGCAGAGGAGGGTATTCAAAAACTGGTACAACGTTATGACAAGTGCCTCAATATTGACGGAAATTATGTAGAAAAGTAGAGTAAGGTACAGCCTTTCATGTAAAAATAAAATTATTGAGATATCTTAGCACGTCTTTTTTTAATTTTAAAACGGTACTTACTTAAAAGACACGCCTCGTAGTTATCCACGTAAGGCTATTATAACATTATTTACATTTCCTTGTTAACCGTAAAGGGCAGTTGGTATACCTAGTCGTTCCTCATTTCATGTTGATTTCTGATGTATCAAAACAACTGTTGCCATTCTTTAACATACATGGAAGTGACAAAAGTCGTGGGGTAGCGATATGCACATATACCGATGACGGTAACATCGCGTACACAAGATATAAAAGGCTAGTGCGTTGGCGGTGTTGTCTACTGTTCTCGGGTGATTCATGCGAAAAGTTTTCCGACGTGATTATGGCTGCACGACTGGAATTAGCATACTTTGAACGAGAGTTCGTAGCTGGAGCTAGACACATTCCATTTCGGAAATCGTTAGATAATTTAATATTCCGAGATTCACAGTGTCAAGAATGTTCCGAGGCATCACCTTTCACCGAGGTCAAAACAGTGGTCGACAGTCTACCCTTAACCACTAAGAGCAGCGGCGTTTTCGTAGGATTGTCAGTGATAACAGACAAGCAACACTGCGTGAAATAACCTCATAAATCAATGTGGAACGTACGACGAACCTATCCGTTAGGACAGTGCGGCGATATTGAGCGTTAATGGGCTATGGCAGCAGAAGGCCGACGTGAGTGCCTTTTCTAACAGTACAACATCGCTTACAGAACCTCTCCTGGTCTCTTGATCATGTCGGTTGGACCATAGAAGACTGGAAAATCGTGGCCTGGTCAGATCAGTCCCGGTTTCAGTTGGTAAGAGCTGATGGTAAGGTTCGAGTGTGGTGCAGACTCCTCAAAACCATAGACCCAAGTTATCAACAAGACACTGCGCGAACTGGTGGTGGCTCTATAATGGTGTGGGCTGCGTTTACCTGGAATTGGGTGCTCTGGTCCAACTGAACCGATCATTGATTGGAAATGGTTATATTTGGCAGTCTGAAAACCATTTGCAACCATTCCTAGGCTTCATGTTCCCGGGCAACGACGAAATTTTTGTGGATGACAATGCGCCATGTCACAGGGTCACAACAGATCACAGTTGGTTTGAAGAGCATGCTGGACAATCCGAGCAAACGGTTGGGCCACCCAGACATGAATCCCGTGGAACATATATGGCACATAATCGAGAGGTCAGTTCGTGCATAAAACCCTACACCGACAACACTTTCTCAATTACAGACGGCTATAGTGACACCATGGCTCAGTATTTCTGCTGGAGATTCCAACGACTTGTTGAATCCATGCCACGTCAAGCTGCTGCACTACGCCGGTAAAAGAGGATCCTACACGATACTAAGCGGTATTCCGTGACTTTCGTCAACTCAGTATACATACACCTGGTCAGTCGTGTCTGCAATGCTAAAAAGTGTTAGGTGGAAGTGATACGAATACAGGCATAAGCATCCAGTGAGACGCCTGGGCGGAAACTAGTTATGGCCAAACAATAAAAATAAGCAATTGTGTCTAGGTGCGCATACTTCCAATAAATTGCCGATTTATTTGGTTAAAATACACAAACAGTCGTTTTTTTTAATTTTTACATGGTTTATTTTCTGTATCATTGTTTTCAGCTACTGCAGGCTCATCGTCATACGGAGGTGTTTTTGTTCGCTTTTCAGTCATCAGTCTTCTGACTGGTTTGATGCGGCCTGCCACGAATTCGTCTCCTGTGCCAACCTCTTCATCTCAAGGTAGCACGTGCAACCAACGCCCTCAATTATTTCTACATCTACATCTACATTTATACTCCGCAAGCCACCCAACGGTGTGTGGCGGAGGGCACTTTACGTGCCACTGTCATTACCTCCCTTTCCTGTTCCAGTCGCGTATGGTTCGCGGGAAGAACGACTGTCTGAAAGCCTCTGTGCGCGCTCTAATCTCTCTAATTTTACATTCGTGATCTCCTCGGGAGGTATAAGTAGGGGGAAGCAATATATTCGATACCTCATCCAGAAACGCACCCTCTCGAAACCTGGCGAGCAAGCTACACCGCGATGCAGAGCGCCTCTCTTGCAGAGTGTGCCACTTGAGTTTGTTAAACATCTCCGTAACGCTATCACGGTTACCAAATAACCCTGTGACGAAACGCGCCGCTCTTCTTTGGATCTCCTCCGTCAACCCGATCTGGTGCGGATCCCACACTGATGAGCAATACTCAAGTATAGGTCGAACGAGTGTTTTGTAAGCCACCTCCTTTGTTGATGGACTACATTTTCTAAGGACTCTCCCAATGAATCTCAACCTGGTACCCGCCTTACCAACAATTAATTTTATATGATCATTCCACTTCAAATCGTTCCGCACGCATACTCCCAGATATTTTACAGAAGTAACTGCTACCAGTGTTTGTTCCGCTATCATATAATCATACAATAAAGGATCCTTCTTTCTATGTATTCGCAATACATTACATTTGTCTATGTTAAGGGTCAGTTGCCACTCCCTGCACCAAGTGCCTATCTGCTGCAGATCTTCCTGCATTTCGCTACAATTTTCTAATGCTGCAACTTCTCTGTATACTACAGCATCATCCGCGAAAAGCCGCATGGAACTTCCGACACTATCTACTAGGTCATTTATATATATTGTGAAAAGCAATGGTCCCATAACACTCCCCTGTGGCACGCCAGAGGTTACTTTAACGTCTGTAGACGTCTCTCCGTTGATAACAACATGCTGTGTTCTCATTGCTAAAAACTCTTCAATCCAGCCACACAGCTGGTCTGATATTCCGTAGGCTCTTACTTTGTTTATCAGGCGACAGTGCGGAACTGTATCAAACGCCTTCCGGAAGTCAAGAAAAATAGCATCTACCTGGGAGCCTGTATCTAATATTTTCTGGGTCTCATGAACAAATAGAGCGAGTTGGGTCTCACACGATCGCTGTTTCCGGAATCCATGTTGATTCCTACATAGTAGATTCTGAGTTTCCAAAAACGACATGATATTCGAGCAAAAAACATGTTCTAAAATTCTACAACAGATCGACGTCAGATATATAGGTCTATAGTTTTGCGCATCTGCTCGACGACCCTTCTTAAAGACTGGGACTACCTGTGCTCTTTTCCAATCATTTGGTACCTTCCGTTCCTCTAGAGACTTACGGTACACGGCTGTCAGAAGGGGGGCAAGTTCTTTCGCGTACTCTGTGTAGAATCGAATTGGTATCCCGTCAGGTCCAGTGGACTTTCCTCTGTTGAGTGATTCCAGTTGCTTTTCTATTCTATCTATTTGTTGAATGTATTCCAGTTTCTGTCTTCCTCTGCAGTTTTTACTCTATACAGCTGCCTCTAGCATCATGGACGTTGTTCACTGATGTCTTAACAGATGTCCTGTCATCCTGTCTCTTCTCCTTGTCAGTGTTTTCCATACATCTCTTTCCTGTCCGATTCTATGCAGAACCGCCGGCCGGTGTGGCCGAGCGGTTCTAGGCGCTTCTGTCTGGAACCGCGCGATCGCTACGGTCGCAGGTTCGAATCCTGCCTCGGGCATGTATGTGTGTGATGTCCTTAGGTTAGTTAGGTTTAAGTAGTTCTAAGCTCTAGGGGACTGATGACCTCAGATGTTAAGTCCCATAGTGCTCAGAGCCATTTGAACCATCTATGCTGAACCTCCTCATTTCCTACCTTATTAGTCCACCTTATTTTCAACATTCATCTGTAGCACCACATCTCAAATGCTTTTCCGGTTTTCCCACAGTCCATGTTTCACTACCACACAAAGCTGTGCTGTAAACGTACATTCTCAGAAATTTCTTCCTCAAATTAAGGCCTGTGTTTGATACCAGTAGACTTCTCTTCGCCAGGAATGCCCTTTTTGACAGTGCTAGTCTGCTTTTCATGACCTCCTTGCTCTGTCCATCATTGGTTATTTTGCTGCCTAGCTAGGAGAATTCCTTAAACTTCTCTACTTCATGACCATCAATCCTGATGTTAAGTTTCTCGCTGTTCTCATTTCTGCTACCTCTCATTACTTTCGTCTTTCTTCGATTTACCCTCGGTCCAAATTCTGTGCTCATTAGACTGTTCATTCCATTCAGGAGATCATGTAATTCTTCTTCACTTTCACTTAGGATAGCAATGTCATCAGCGAATCGTATCATTGATATCCTTTTACCTTGAATTTTAATCGGCTCCTGAACCTTCTTCTATGTACAGATTGAATAGTAGGGGCGAAAGGCTACATGCCTGTCTTACACCCTTTTTAATCCGAGCACTTCGTTGTTGGTCGTCCACCCTTATTATTCCCTCTTGATTCTTGTACATATTGCATATTACCCGTCTCTCGCTATATTTTACCCCTATTTTTCTCGGTATTTCGAACACTTGCACCATTTTACAAATCCTACGAACGTGTCTTGATTTTTTTTTTTTTTTTTTAGTCTTGCTTCCATTATTAGCCGTAACGTCAGAATTGCCTCTCTGGTGCCTTAACGTTTCCTAAAGCCAAACTTATCCATCATCTAACACTTCCTCAATTTTCTTTTCAGTTCTTCTGTACATTATTCTTGTCAGCAACTTGGATGCATGACCTGTTAAGCTGACTGTGCGATAATTCTCGCACTTGTCAGCTCTTGCAGTCTTCACAATTGTGTCGATGATTTTTTTCGGAAAGTCAGATGGCATCTCGCCAGACTCGTATACCCTGCACACTGACGTTAATAGTCGTTTTGTTGCCACTTCCCCAAATTATTTTAGAAATTCTCCTGGAATGTTACCTATCCCTTCCGCCTTATTTCGTTTTAAGGGGACTGGTCCGTGAATACGAAGCGAAACCTTGAAAAAATTGTCAGTTTTCTAAACAGTGTAACTCAAAGAATAAGATTTGTAAGCCCATTAATGCTTACCGTCTTTTAAGATATCTTTTGGGAACATTTTTATGTATGGACCACGGCTTTAGTTCTTAAACTTATTTTTAATTGTATTTTTTTGTTGTAAGTGAAAAACACCTTGATAATTATTTATGTACATCATAGGCACACATTACTCAAAATACAAACAAGGTAGGTTTATTTTTTCCTGTAAGTTTTTCACATTATGATCTTCAAAGTAGACAATTGAAAAGATGATGCTATAATAAATCGTGGTACAAAAGTTTTAAGTTTGATTGTCAAAACTTTTGGAAGTGAATTCAAGGGTTTTCTTGAAAAAGTATTTTATTTTCAAAGTTAAGTCGCAAGAGCAGTCTAATTTTTAGTTAAGCATGTTTTAAGACAGTATACAAAAATTCAGCTCTCTGTCTTTAATAGCTTTTAGCTAAAGTGTACCATAACAAGAAATAATAACCTTAGGGGTTGCGAAGCAACTCAAATCGCTTGATACGGGCAAGTCTTCAGGTCCAGATTGTTTACCGATTAGGTTCCTTTCAGATTACGCTGATACAATAGCTCCCTACTTAGCAATCATATACAACCGCTCGCTCACCGATAGATCTGTACCTACAGATTGGAAAATTGCGCAGGTCGCACCAGTGTTTAAGAAGGGTAGTAGGAGTAATCCATCGAACTACAGACCTATATCATTGACGTCGGTTTGCAGTAGGGTTTTGGCGCATATACTGTATCCAAACATTATGAATCACCTCGAAGGGAACGATGTATTGATACGTAATCAGCATGGTTTCAGAAAACATCCTTCTTGTGCAACGCAGCTAGCTCCTTATTCGCACGAAGTAATGGCCTCTATCGACAGGCGATCTCAAGTTGATTCCGTATTTCTAGATTTCCGGAAAGCTTTTGACACCGTTCCTCACAAGCGACTTCTATTCAAGCTGCGGGCCTATGGGGTATCGTCTCAGTTGTGCGACTGGATTCGTGATTTCCTGTCAGGAAGGTCGCAGTTCGTAGTAATAGACGGCAATCATCGAGTAAAACTGAAGTGATATCAGGTGTTCCCCAGGGAAGCGTCCTGGGACCTCTGCTGTTCCTGATCTATATAAATGGCCTGGGTGACAATCTGAGCAGTTCTCTTAGGTTGTTCGCAGATGATGCTGTAATTTACCGTCTGGTAAGGTCATCCGAAGACCAGTATCAGTTGCAAAACGATTTAAAAAAGATTGCTGTATGGTGTGGCAGGTGGCAGTTGACGCTAAATAACGAAAAGTGTGAGGTGATCCACATGAGTTCCAAAAGAAATCCGTTGGAATTCGATTACTCGATAAATAGTACAATTCTCAAGGCTGTCAATTCAACTAAGTACCTGGGTGTTAAAATTACGAACAACTTCAGTTGGAAAGACCACATAGATAATATTGTGGGGAAGGCGAGCCAAAGGTTGCGTTTCATTGGCAGGACACTTAGAAGATGCAACAAGTCCACTAAAGAGACAGCTTACACTACACTCGTTCGTCCTCTGTTAGAATATTGCTGCGCGGTGTGGGATCCTTACCAGGTGGGATTGACGGAGGACATCGAAAGGTGCAAAAAAGGGCAGCTCGTTTTGTATTATCACGTAATAGGGGAGAGAGTGTGGCAGATATGATACACGAGTTGGGATGGAAGTCATTAAAGCAAAGACGTTTTTCGTCGCGGCGAGATCTATTTACGAAATTTCAGTCACCAACTTTCTTTTCCGAATGCGAAAATATTTTGTTGAGCCCAACCTACATAGGTAGGAATGATCATCAAAATAAAATAAGAGAAATCAGAGCTCGAACAGAAAGGTTTAGGTGTTCGTTTTTCCCGCGCGGGAGTGGTATGGTAGAGAGATAGTATGATTGTGGTTCGATGAACCCTCTGCCAAGCACTTAAATGTGAATTGCAGAGTAATCATGTAGATGTAGATGTAGATGTAGAAATAATTTAACTTTTAGGAAATTCAAGTTGAAGTTAAAACTTGCTTTTTCTGTTAAACTTGCATGGCACTAATGCATCCTAGGTCCCTATTCATCTTGTTTCCTGTGTTGCTCTTCCTTCCTTCTCTTTTTCACACTTCTTCTTATTCTTGCTTCTTTGATGGCTTCCAACACTGATTTTTCTGCTTCAAAGAGTCTCCCTTGATCAATGGCCATGAGAGCTCTATGCATATTTAGTCACCAAGCACTCCCATCAGTTCCATAACATTAAACCTTGAGACTGCACCATCACTGAAACAGAACAGCATCTAGCACACCTATTTTCAAAGTATTTAGTCCTACTAGAACAGTTTTTGGTATCTGTTCCCATATACAATTGTTGTAACTTTCATTTGTATTTCGACTCCCAGCATGTAAACATTTCTCTAATAATCCTCCGTCACTAAGATCCCTATATATAGGTTTCATAACTTCCATTATAGCAAATGGCAAAGAATGTTTATGGTTGTTGGTCTCATCTTGAGTAACAAATGGTTCAAATGGCTCTGAGCACTATGGGACTTAACATCTATGGTCATCAGTCCCCTAGAACTTAGAACTACTTAAACCTAAATAACCTAAGGACATCACACAACACTCTTGAGTAACAGCCTCACACCATGAATCACTGCCAGGTGGGCAGAGTGCATGGCATGGGTTGTTATCTGTGGAGGATTTATGAAGGAAGGTAGCCAATACTGCCTTTTTCGTTGCCTCACGGTCATTTTTATTTTGTCTTATGGCTTGTCAATAATAATACTGCAACCTGTCTTTCTTCGTCTGAAATCCAACCATGTCTATTAAAGCACATCAGCTAAGTTGTTTCCCTTCGAATGCCTCTTCGTATTGCTCAGTCTTGTACCTAACCTTTTCTGGACATGTCCAACACATTCCATTTTTTTAAATTTTTGTATCAGCATAAGGTTGCGATTCACAAACTTTTTGGTACCCTTTTGAGTCTCCATCTTCAAGGTAAGATGTATACATCACACCATATTTCTCCACAGACCTGTGAAATATCTTCACAAGACCTTCAGATTCCATCCCTCCACTATAACCACTAAAATTAATCAAACATTTATGATTTTCAATTCCACTAGCACATCCATGACAATACTAGGTAATACATTCCACATCAATGACTTTACCAAAGGCCTCTTTGTTGCCAGGATGCATCCAGGGCTGCAGACATAGATGTATTGCTGTCATTCACGTCTACACTTTCCTGAACGGCATTTTTCATATTATCATTTGCTACTTCTTTTATAAGTCTGTAGAATAATTTTATTGTAGCCGTCAAACATTGTAGGGGGAGGTAAGTCCATAAGAGCGCAGAAAACTTGTGCACAGATGTGCCCTTTGGTTATACACGTCATACCATAAGAAAGTTTGATATTTGTGATACTTACGCTACAAGTATAACCATATTCGCTTAAATCACAAAGATCACAAACTATTCTTAATTTTGATGCACATATCTCCTCAGCTACCTTCACTCCACTATTGCCACATTCCTTACACTGCAAAGTTTTATTTACTAGTTCAGATAGAGCAGAGAGTCCAACAATGACACAATCTGAATCAATAGTTGGCGCTGCATTCATACTGACGTATTCCAATCTCTGTCTTCCTCTAGAGTTTTTGCCCTCTACAGCTCCCTCTAGTACCATGGAAGTCATTCCCTCACGTCTTAGCAGATGTCCTATCATCCTGTCCCTTCTCCTTATCAGTGTTTTCCACATATTCCTTTCCTCTCCGATTCTGCGTAGAACCTCCTCATTCCTTACCTTATCAGTCCACCTAATTTTCAACATTCGTCTATAGCACCACATCTCAAATGCTTCGATTCTCTTCTGTTCCGGTTTGCCACAGTCCATGTTTCACTACCATACAATGCTGTACTCCAGACGTACATCCTCAGAAATTTCTTCCTCAAATTAAGGCCGGTATTTGATATTAGTAGACTTCTCTTGGCCAGGAAGGCCTTTTTTGCCATAGCGACTCTGCTTTTGATGTCCTCCTTGCTCCGTCCGTTATTGGTTATTTTACTGCCTAGGTAGCAGAATTCCTTAACTTCATTGACTTCGTGACCATCAATCCAGATGTTAAGTTTCTCGCTGTTCTCATTCTCTTTACCTTCGTCTTTCTCCGATTTACTCTCAAACCATACTGTGTACTCATTAGACTGTTCATTCCGTTCAGCAGATCATTTAATTCTTCTTCACTTTCACTCAGGATAGCAATGTCATCAGCGAATCGCATCATTGATATCCTTTCACCTTGTATTTTAATTCCACTCCTGAACCTTTCTTTTATTTCCATCATTGCTTCCTCGATGTACAGATTGAAGAGTAGGGGCGAAAGGCTACAGCCTTGTCTTGCACCCTTCTTAATACGAGCACTTCGTTCTTGATCGTCCACTCTTATTATTCCCTCTTGGTTGTTGTACATATTGTATATGACCCGTCTCTCCCTATAGCTTACCCCTAATTTTTTCAGAATCTCCAACAGCTTGCACCATTTTATATTGTCGAACGCTTTTTCCAGGTCGACAAATCCTATGAAAGTGTCTTGATTTTTCTTTAGCCTTGCTTCCATTATTAGCCGTAACGTCAGAATTGCCTCTCTCGTCCCTTTACTTTTCCTAAAGCCAAACTGATCGTCACCTAGCGCATTCTCAATTTTCTTTTCCATTCTTCTGTATATTATTCTTGTAGGCAGCTTCGATGCATGAGCTGTTAAGCTGATTGTGCGATAATTCTCGCACTTGTCAGCTCTTGCCGTCTTCGGAATTGTGTGGATGATGCTTTTCCGAAAGTCGGATGGTATATCGCCAGACTCATATATTCTACACGCCAACGTGAATAGTCGTTTTCTTGACACTTCCCCCAATAATTTTAGAAATTCTGGTGGAATGTTATCTATCCCTTCTGCCTTATTTGACCGTAAGTCCTCCAAAGCTCTTTTAAATTCCGATTCTAATACTGGATCCCCTATCTCTTCTAAATCGACTCCTGTTTCTTCTTCTGTCACATCAGACACATCTTCTCCCTCATAGAGGCTTTCAATGTATTCTTTCCACCTATCTGCTCTCTCCTCTGCATTTAACAGTGGAATTCCCGTTGCACTCTTAATGTTAACCACCGTTGCTTTTAATGTCACCAAAGGTTGTTTTGACTTTCCTGTATGCTGAGTCTGTCCTTCCGACAATCATCTCTTTTTCGATGTCTTCACATTTTTCCTGCAGCCATTTCGTCTTAGCTTCCCTGCACTTCCTATTTATTTCATTCCTCAGCGACTTGTATTTCTGTATTCATGATTTTCCCGGAACATGTTTGTACTTCCTCCTTTCATCAATCAACTGAAATATTTCTTCTGTTACCCATGGTTTCTTCGCAGCTACCTTCTTTGTACCTATGTTTTCCTTCCCAACTTCTGTGATGGCCCTTTTTAGAGATGTCCATTCCACTTCAACTGTACTGCCTACTGCGCTATTCCTTATTGCTGTATCTATAGCGTTAGAGAACTTCAAACGTATCTCGTCATTCCTTAGTACTTCCGTACCCACTTCTTTGCGTATTGATTCTTCCTGACTAATGTCTTGAACTTCAGCCTACTCTTCATCACTACTATATTGTGATCTGAGTCTATATCTGCTCCTGGGTACGCCTTACAATCCAGTATCTGATTTCGGAATCTCTGTCTGACCATGATGTAATCTAATTGAAGTCTTCCCGTATCTCCCGGCCTTTTCCAAGTATACCTCCTCCTCTTGTGATTCTTGAACAGGGTATTCGCTATTACTAGCTGAAACTTGTTACAGAACTCAATTAGTCTTTCTCCTCTTTCATTCCTTGTCCCAAGCCCATATTCTCCTGTAACCTTATCTTCTACTCCTTCCCCTGCAACTGCATTCCAGTCGCCCATGACTATTAGATTTTCGTCCCCCTTTACATACTGCATTACCCTTTCAATATCCTCATACACTTTCTCTATCTGTTCATCTTCAGCTTGCGACGTCGGCATGTATACCTGAACTATCGTTGTCGGTGTTGGTCTGCTGTGAATTCTGATTAGAACAACCCGGTCACTGAACTGTTCACAGTAACACACCCTCTGCCCTACCTTCCTATTCATAACGAATCCTACACCTGTTATACCATTTCCTGCTGCTGTTGATATTACCCGATACTCATCTGACCAGAAATATTTGTCTTCCTTGCACTTCACTTCACTAACCCCTACTATATCTAGATTTCCCTTTTCAGATTTTCTAGTTTCCCTACCACGTTCAAGCTTCTGACATTCCACGCCCCCACTCGTAGAACGTTATCCTTTCGTAGATTATTCAGTCTTTTTCTCATGGTAACCTCCCCCTTGGCAGTCCCCTCCCGGAGATCATAAGAAACTCATGCACACTATAAGAAAATCACACACACAATTACTTCACTGTACACAAAATATTCGCGCCAAATCAGCAGCAAATAATGACTAAACTCTCTGTATAAATAAAAGATAAGCAACTGTAAAGCGTTCGCAGGTTAGCCACCTTAAGGGACTAAAAAGTAATAAAAATTAGACAAATTAGAGCACGTGGGGGTGTTATGGTGCTTATAGCTACTTTTAAATTCCTCTAATGTTGGTATATTTTGTGGTACATTTTCCTGGAAGTAAATTTTTTTCTCTTTCAGAAAACTACAGATTATATTTTAAAACAAAAAATAAGTCTTCCAAAGCTCTCTTGAATTCCGATTCTAATACTGGATCAATTATCTCTTCTAAATCGACTCCTGTTTCTTCTTCTGATTTCAGAATCTTTGCCTAACCATGATGTAATCTAACCGAAATCTTTCCGTATCACCCGGCCTTTTCCAAGTATACCTCCTCCTCTTGTCAGTCTTCAACAGAGTATTCGCTATTGCTAGCTGAAATTTATTACAGAATTCAATTAGTGTTTCTCCTCTGTCATTGCTTGTCCCAAGCCCATATTCTCCTGTAATCTTTTCTTCTGCTCCTTCCCCTACAACTGCATTCCAGTCACCCATGAGTATTACATTTTCATCTCCCTTCAATCACTGTACTACACGATCGATATCCTCATATTTTACAAAGATATTGTACATGTCTTGGATGTGTCACAGGAACATTATATGGGCAGCGTGCATCTAGGCACTGTAGTCGTCATGCCACAGCAAATAACGTAAATTTTGTTACCAGTAACGAAAGTAATTTACATTGGAACAACATTCGTTGAGCTTACGGACATAATTCACTTACAAAGTAACCTCTAAATCGTAGAAAATTGTTTAATGTTAGTCTCTCTTAGACTAGTAATAGTAATAGTAGTAGTAGTTTAATTAATTCGTAGATCTCTTTTTACAAACATATTCGACATGTCTTGGTATTAAAATTTAAGGACAACAAAAAATAAAGTAATTTACTTACTAAATGAGGATTTTTTTCCTTACAACGCTATATCTCGGACTCTACGCATCGGATTAAAAAACGGAAAAATACGTGTTCAATACTTTTAAAAATGGTCTATACAACGGCGATGTACTTGAGGACAATATTATGGAAATGGAAGAAGATTTAGATGAAGATGAAATGGGAGATATGATACTGAGTGAAGAGTTTGACAGAGCACTGAAAGACCTAAGTCGAAACAAGGCCCCGGGAGTAGACAACATTCCATTAGAACTACTGACAGCCTTGGGAGAGCCAGTCCTGACAAAACTCTACCATCTGGTGAGCAAGATGTATGAGACAGGCGAAATTCCCTCAGACTTCAAGAAGAATATAATAATTCCAATCCCAAAGAAAGCAGGTGTTGACAGATGTGAAAATTACCGAGCTATCAGTTTAATAAGTCACAGCTGCAAAATACTAACGCGCATTCTTTACAGACGAATGCAAAAACTGGTAGAAGCCGACCTCGAGGAAGATCAGTTTGGATTCCGCAGAAATATTGGAACTCGAGAGGCAATATTGGCCCTACGACTTATCTTAGAAGATAGATTAAGGAAAGGCAAACCTACGTTTCTAGCATTTGTAGACTTAGAGAAAGCTTTTGACAATGTTGATTGGAATACTCTCTTTCAAATTCTTAGGGTGGCAGGGGTAAAATACAGCGAGCGAAAGGCTATTTACAATTTGTACAGAAACCAGATGGCAGTTATAAGAGTCGAGGGGCATGAAAGGGAAGCAGTGGTTGGGAAGGGAGTGAGACAGGGTTGTAGCCAATCTCCGATGTTATTCAATCTGTATATTGAGCAAGCAGTAAAGGAAACAAAAGAAAAATTCGGAGTAGGTATTAAAATCTATGGAGAAAAAATAAAAACTTTGAGGTTCGCCGATGACATTGTAATTCTGTCAGAGACAGCAAAGGACTTGGAAATGCAGTTGAACGGAATGGACAGTGTCTTGAAAGGAGGGTATAAGATGAGCATCAACAAAACCAAAACGAGGATAATGGATTGTAGTCGAATTAAATCGGGTGATGCCGAGGGAATTAGATTACGAAATGAGACACTTAAAGTAGTAAAGGAGTTTTGCTATTTGGGGAACAAAATAACTGATGATGGTCGAAGCAGAGAGGATATAAAATGCAGACTGGCAATGGCAAGGAAAGCGTTTCTGAAGAAGAGAAATTTGTTAACATCGAGTATAGATTTAAGTGGCAGGAAGTCGTTTCTGAAAGTATTTGTATGAAGTCTAGCCATGTATGGAAGTGGAACATGGACGATAAACAGTTTGGACAAGAAGAGAATAGAAGCTTTCGAAATGTGGTGCTACAGAAGACTGCTGAAGATTAGATGGGTATATCACTGAACTAATGAGGAGGTACTGAATAGAATTGGGGAGAAGAGAAATTTGGGGCATAACCTGACTAGAAGAAGGGATCGGTTGGTAGGACATGTTCTGAGGCATCAAGGGATCACCAATTTAGTATTTGAGGGCAGCGTGGAGGGTATAAATCGTAGAGGGAGACCAAAAGATGAATACACTAAGCAGATTCAGAAGTATGTAGGTTGCAGTAGGTACTGGGAGATGAAGAAGCTTGCACAGGATAGAGTAGCATGGAGAGCTGCATCAAACCAGTCTCAGGACTTAAGACCACAACAACAACAACATCCGGTGATACCAATGTTGAAGACTATGCCGTGCCCCAGGGATAGGAGGTGGCGGCAACTTTGAAATCTCTAATAGAAAGATTCCATATTTATTGGGGAATCTGATTTTACGGAAAAAAATACGCATCCTTTGTAAGCATCACTTTTGTCATTGCACAACACATAACGCTGTGATCGGCAAATTACACAGTTGAGTTGCAAACCGGTATTACACTATGTGATCAAAAGTATCCGGACATAACCAAAAACATAAATTTTTCATATTAGGTGCGTTGTGCTGCCACCTACTGCCAGGTCCTCCATACCAGCGACCTCATTAGTCATTAGACATCGTGAGAAAGCAGAATGGAGCGTACCGCAAAACTCACGAACTTCGAACGTGGTCAGGTTGGTTGGTTGGTTGTTTGGCGAAGGAGACCAGACAGCGTGGTCATCGGTCTCATCGAATTAGGGAAGGAAGTCGGCCGTGCCCTTTCAGAGGAACCATCCCGGTATTTGCCTGGAGTGATTTAGGGAAATCACGGAAAACCTAAATCAGGATGGCCGGACGCGGGATTGAACCGTAGTCCTCCCGAATGCGAGTCCAGTGTCTAACCACTGCGCCACCTCGCTCGGTAAATGTCGTCAGGTGATTGGATGTAACTTGTGTCATACATCTGTACGGAAGATTTCCACACTCCGAAACATCCCTAGGTACACTGTTTCCGATGTGATAGTGATGTGGAAACGTGAAGGGACTCGTACAGCACAAAATCGTACAAGCCGACCTCGTCTGTTGACTGATAGAGACCACCGACAGTTGGTACAGGGTCGTAATGTTTAATAGGCAGGCATCTATCCAGACCATCATACAGGTATTCCAGACGGCATCAGGATCCACTGCAAGTACGATGACAGTTAAGCGGGAGGCGAGAAGACTTGGATTTCTTGGTCCAGCGGCCGCTCATAAGCTACACATCACATGGCCTCGCTTGGTGTAAGGAGCGTACACATTGGACGATTGAACAGTGCAAAAACTTGGTGTGGAGTGAAGAATTACGGTACACAATGTGACGATCCGATAGCAGGGTGTGGTTATGGCGAATGCCCGGTGAACGTCATCTGCCAACGTGTGTAGTGCTAACAGTAAAATTCGGAGGTGGCGATGTTATGGTGTGGTCGTGTTTTTCAGGGAGGCGGCTTGCACCCCTTGTTTGCGTGGCACTATCACAGAACAGGCCTACGTTGATGTTTTAAGCACCTTCTTGCTTCCCACTGTTGAAGAGCAATTCGGGGAGGGCGATTGCATCTTTCAACACGATCGAGCACCTGTTCATAAAGCACGGCCTGTGGCGGAGTGGATACATGACAATACATCCCTGTAATGGACTGGCCTGCATAGAGTCCTGACCTGAATCCTATAGAACACCTTTGGGATGTTTCGGAACGCCGACTTCGTGCCAGGCGTCACCGATCTACATCGATACCTCTCCTCAGTGCAGCACTCCGTGAAGAATGGGTTGCCATTCCCTAAGAAACCTTCCAGCACTTGATTGGACGTATGCCTGCGAGAGTGGAAGCTGTCATCAAGGCTAAGGGTGGGCCAACACCATACTGAATTCCAGCATTACCGCTGGAGGGTGCCACGAACTTGTAACTCATTTTCAGCCAGGTGTCCGGATATTTTTGATCACATAGTGTAAATCCAGGAAAATTTTCTTAATGGGAAACATAAAAACAAATGTGTGTGGAAAACGACTCAGTGTTTTGCAGTTATCTCTGTGTACCTGTTTTGAAACATTCATTAATAAATCATATGACTTGATTTCATTGCGTGCACATCGCCCCTCATTTGTTAAATACGATCCTTCCTAACCTCACTGAGCTATTAGTTAGAATCTAGCTAGAAGAAAAAATTGAAATTGGTCGGATTTATGCAGAAAGTGGCAGGAATTCGATAGTACTCAATGTTTTTCACGCCACTCTTTTTGTCGGTTTATTAGGTTCAAATGGCTCTGAGCACTATGGGACTCAACTGCTGTGGTCATTAGTCCCCTAGAACTTAGAACTACTTAAACCCAACTAACCTAAGGACAGCACACAACACCCAGCCATCACGAGGCAGAGAAAATCCCTGACCCCGCCGGGAATCGAACCCGGGAATCGGTTTATTAGACAGTTCTCCACAGGTGTAACTGTAGAAACAAGGAAAAGTAAGTCAAGGAATCGTTTGTGGACAGAACAAGGAAAATGTGAAATTAGCTGCAGTGAATCATAACCCCGACAAGAGAACTAGGCAGTTAAGTCGTGAATCGGGTATCACTCGGACTACTGCCTGCCGGATTTTGAAATGTAGCCAATGTCATCCGTTTCATAATTCCCCCAACCACGAACATCATGGTAGTGATTTCTAGAACCTGTTAACATTTTCCACTGGTCGCTTCAGCTAATACAGAGCACCCCAATTACTTTTGACGCGTTGCACCTCAATTTTTAACATAAGCTTTCTGTTCATTTTTAGAACCTTCCTAGAAATCAAAGCTTCATTGTAAGATGGTAATCACCTAATTATTAAAATTGAGCCGGTGTTTGACATCGGCAAAAACCTATAGCATCATTGTTCGGAGTCCAATGACCGAATCATTTGTAACAGCTCTTGGATGGAATGGTTGCTAGATCGCTGATTGCTATAAACAAGTACAAATTAATGACTGAACATAGAGCGCATTCGGTCATTTTGTCTATCCACAATGATCTGCTGACTCCACTGGATCCTACGGCAAAAATCATGACAATTATCTAATTTGGAGGAGGTAAATTTAAAATAATTGCATAAGTTCTTAACAGATATCACATTTAATTACACTAAAACCAGAAAACAAAACTATAACTTCCATCACAGAATTTACATAGCACATCTGCTTGCTAAGACAGACTACGAGAGGAGCTCCTTTTCAAAAACAAGTATATCTCAGGACAGTAGTACCCTAATAGATAATGTATTTGTACAGCAAGAGGATGTAGAACAAACACATGCTTTCCCTGTGGTTAATGGTTTATCTGACCTTGATGCACAACTGATTAACTTACAAAACCTAACAGGGTGAACACCTCAGAAACAATTAAGTAAAAGGGTGAAGGTGCTCAACCAGTTATCTATACATCACTTCAGAGAAAGTTTAGGAAATGTAACCTGGGAAGATGTATATAATGATCAAAATGCTAACGATAAATGCAACATATTTCTTGATAAATTTATATCGCTCTTTGAAAATTGTTTTCCAAAGAAAATTGCTACAGGTAACACCACAAACTTTTCAAAGAAGCTTTGAATTACTACAGGTATTAAAGTGCCTTCAGAAAGAAAAAGAAAACTGTATGAGTTAGCAAGAACTAGTAAAGATCCAGAAGTAGTTTTACACTATAAAAATTATTGTAACGTACTGAGAAAAGTTGTAAGGAAATCAACAAATATGTATGTTAGAGAAGAAATTAGGAACTCCAGCAATAAAATCAAATCAATATTGAATGTTGTTAGAAGGGAGACAGGATAAGTATCCACTGGGGTAGGTAGTATTACTGTTAAAGAGAATGAGACCATCTTAACCAACATACACAGGTAGACAATGTATTTAACAATCACTTCTTAAGTGTAGGAGAAAAAATTGGTGAGAATAGTTCAAAAGAAAAAGCCAGGCAGTACATGGAAGAGTCAGTTTCGAAAAATTTTGGTCAGATTAAGTTTCACCTAACAATCTCTTGTGAAATAAGGAAAATTATTAAATCTTTGAAAAATAAATGTTCTGTTGGAGTAGATGACATCTCTAACAAGTTATTAAAACAATGTGGAGCAATTACAGCTGATATTTTGATTCACATATGTTTTGCATCACTGACTCAGGGTATTTTTCGAGACAGGTTAAAATATGCCATTGCCAGGCCTCTCTACAAATAGGGGGAAATCACAGATGTCAATAATTACCAGCCAGTATCCTTGCTTACAGCATTTTCAAAAATATTTGAGAAAGTAATGTATTCAAGAGTGGTTAGCCACCTGAACAGTAATGGGATACTTAGTAAATCACAGTTCAGATTTCAGAAATGCTGTTCCACTGAGACAGCAATATACAATTTCACTGTCCACATAATAGAGTCTTTAAATAGTAAAATGTCACCAGTAGGAATATTCTGTGACTTATCCAAAGCATTTGATTGTGTGAACCATGACATAATGTTAGAGAAATTACAATTCTATGGTATAAATGGAACAACATATGAGAGGTTTAAGTCATATCTACAGAACAGGAAGCAAAAAGTCTCTTTATATGCTTCAAGTGATTCAAATGAGTTTGCCACCTGAGCTAACTGAGGTGAAATTACATTTGGTGTTCCACAAGGTTGGATCATGGGTCCCCTCCTGTTCTTGATATATGTGAATGACCTCCCTTCTTATGTAAAACAAGATGATGAACTGACACTGTTTGCTGATGATACAAGCATAATTATTAATCCAGTAAAACAAAAGCCGATAGCAAATGATACAATTAAGGTCTTTGGAAAAGTTATTAATTGGTTTTCTGCAAATAGGCTTGCTCTGAACTTTGAAAAAACACAGTGTATCCAATTTTCTGCTGCAAAAAGTATAATTCCTTTAATGAACATAACACATCAAAAGAAGTCAGTAACCAGGGCAGAGCATACTACGTTTTTGGGTGCACATATAGATGAAAATTGGAAAATTCATATTTTGGATCTCATAAAGCCACTAGGTTCAGCAACTTTTCCAATCAGAATAATTGCCAATTTTGAGGATGTAGAAATTAGTAAGCTAACATACTTTGCATACTTCCACTGTCTGATGTCATACGGAATAATATTCTGGTGCAACTCAACACTTAGGCA
The DNA here is from genome assembly GCF_023864275.1 of Schistocerca cancellata. Taxonomy (NCBI): domain Eukaryota; kingdom Metazoa; phylum Arthropoda; class Insecta; order Orthoptera; family Acrididae; genus Schistocerca; species Schistocerca cancellata. The sequence continues at coordinate 412,107,087 of NC_064634.1, forward strand.
AAAGGTATTCACTGCTCAAAAGAAAGTAGTTGGAATAATGTGTGGGGTTCATAGTCACACATCTTTTAGGCATCTGTTTAAAAGGTTAGGAATTCTTACAACTGCTTCACAGTACATTTCCTCAGTAATGAAATTTTTTCTCAACAACATGGACCAGTTTAAAATCAACAGTGACATTCATGATTACAATACCATAAAAAAGAAAGACCTACACTATCCTTTACTTAACCACTCTTTGGCACACAAAGGGGTAAAATATACTGCTATAAAACTTTTTGATAAATTACCAGATGAAATAAAATGTCTGACAGACAGTAGTAATAGTTTCAAAAACAAATTGAAATCATACCTCATTGACAACTCCTTCTATACCATAGCTGAATTCTTGAATATGAGTAAATAAATCTGGAGAAATAATATATGCATTTTGTGCCATTTAAGGGAATGGGGTAGATAATAGAAATATTTAGGTATAAACTATAATGTAAACAAAAAAGAAAAAAACTTGTTTCCTGTGCACATTTCTTGTGCATTTGACGCGTTCCACATCATAACGGTTTTCTGTGCTATTGATAAATGGAACACGTAACTAACTAACTAACTAGCTGTCCTGGCCATATACAAAAACGTTTTTGCTGGTTGTAAGGGTTGAGTTTGAAGTGGGACTCATCATGAAGACAGTTCTACTCCAGTCAATGAAATTACAGTTTTTATGCACATCACATCCACCGATAATTCCTTCTCGATGTGCCTTTTTTTTCCACTGCATCTCTTGATTCTTTGAAAGGTCGTTTCAAATTAGACATTTTTTCTGCTAAGTGTCTTCTTGCAACTGGATATGCACATCGTCGCACGTCTGGAGATACTCTTTGTCTGTAGAAACTGACAATCCTTTCTACTGAGTCGTCGCTTAAGTATGCTTGGAAAATTAGATTGAACTATCCAATTTTGATATTTTCCGAAAATTGTGAGAATGTCAATATAGCTACTAATTGCTGCAACCACTAACATAGTAAAATATTTATTTCTGTCATGAGTTTCTACACCAGTATGCCTTTTCTTCAAAAAAGGTGCACAGAAGAACGATTACCTCATTACTATTGAAGCGTCAGTGGAGATTATTTGATTGTGACAAAAGGTTGGATACTTTAATGTTGTGCCTTGAGTGGCAGTTTCTTCTGCAAATTATGTCAAAGGTTTAGCTTGTAATGCTGCATTTAATTGGCTTGTGGGTAAGCTATAAAAATGTAAATTGAATATTGATTAGTTAATAACTAATTTTAAAAAACTGCTCGAGTACAGAAGTAAAAATAAAGATGTTAAAGAACGACTGTGAGTGCCTGTTGCATTAATGAAATGCATATACTGCGTGTTCGAGGAAGAGTTGTGTATAATACGAGGGGCGTTTGAAAAGTCCGTGCGAAGTCCGAGAGATGGCACCACCGGCGCATATCGAGGTCATGTTTAGTTAGTAGCATCTTTGGAAGGAACGCACACGAAGTTTCAGCCATATGGGTCTATTTCTTTGCGTTCGGCATTCGTGTGAATCAAGGAAGTCGAGTGATTATCAAAAAACGGACGAAAAAGAATTTCTTGTGGTGATTAAACATTACTTTATGAAAGGCAAAACCCCTCAGGAGACTAAAGAGAAGCTTGATAAACAGTATGGTGACTCTGCACCTTCGATTAGAACAGTTTATAAGTGGTTTCAAAATTTTCGTCACAAGTGATGCTGAAACTTCTGGACGCCATGTGGAGGTTACGACTCCAGAAATCATTGATAAAATCCATGATATGGTATTGGTTGACAGTAGAGTTAAGGTGCGTGAGATTGCTAGTGCTGTGGGCATCTCGAATGAACGGGTACATAATATTTTGCATAAACATTTGGACATGTGAAAGCTATATGCAAGATGGGTTCCGTGAATGCTCACGCTTGACCAAAAACGGAATAGTGTGAAGTTTTGCAAGGATGGTTTGCAGCTGTTCAGGAATAATCCACAGGACTTTAATAGTCGTTTCATCACTTTGGATGAAACGTGGATACATTACTATACTCCTGAGACCAAACAACAATCTAAACAATGTGCTACCAAGTGAGAATCTGCACCAAAAAAGGCAAAGACCATTCCTTCGACAGGAAAGGTTATGGCGACTGCCTTTTGGGATTTGCAAGGGATAATCCTCATCAACTATTTGGAAAAGGGTAAAACTATTACAGGTTTGAAAACCGAGCTGCTAGGAAAACACTGGCGACTGGACTGTAAAAAACTCCTTTTCCATCGTGACAATGCACCAACACACACCTCAGTAGTTGTTGTCGCAAAATTAATGGAGATAGGATACCAACTCGTTTCACATCCCCTCTATTCTCCAGACTTGGCTCCCTCGGACTACTATTTGTTCCCCAATTTGAAGAAATGGCTGGCAGGACAAAGATTTTATTCAAACGAGGACGTGATTGCAGCAGCTAATAGCTATTTTGCAGACCTGGACAATTCCTATTATTCAGAAGCGATCAACAAATTAGAACAGTATTGGATAAAGTGTATAATTCTAAAAGGAGACTATGTCGACAAATAAAAAAGGTTTACCCTAAACACATAAGTAGTTTTTATTTTTGCACGGACTTTTGAAACACCTCTCGTACAGATGTTCTGTAAGTAATGCAACACCTTTTTTTTCTTGGCCAGCTTCAGTTGAACAATGCGGTATTTGTTGAGGGACATTGTGGAATATTCCTGCTTCAGCTCCTGAAGTTTAATAAAGTTCAGACAGGTGACGATGCTACACTCCTGGAAATTGAGATAAGAACACCGTGAATACATTGTCCCAGGAAGGGGAAACTTTATTGACACATTCCTGGGGTCAGATACATCACATGATCACACTGACAGAACCACAGGCACATAGACACAGGCAACAGAGGATGCACAATGTCGGCACTAGTACAGTGTATATCCACCTTTCGCAGCAATGCAGGCTGCTATTCTCCCATGGAGACGATCGTAGAGATGCTGGATGTAGTCCTGTGGAACGGCTTGCCATGCCATTTCCACCTGGCGCCTCAGTTGGACCAGCGTTCGTGCTGGACGTGCAGACCGCGTGAGACGACGCTTCATTCAGTCCCAAACATGCTCAATGGGGGACAGACCGGAGATCTTGCTGGCCAGGGTAGTTGACTTACACCTTCTAGAGCACGTTGGGTGGCACGGGATACTTGCGGACGTGCATTGTCCTGTTGGAACAGCAAGTTCCCTTGCCGGTCTTGGAATGGTAGAACGATGGGTTCGATGACGGTTTGGATGTACCGTGCACTAATCAGTGTCCCCTCGACGATCACCAGTGGTGTACGGCCAGTGTAGGAGATCGCTCCCCACACCATGATGCCGGGTGTTGGCCCTGCGTGCCTCGGTCGTATGCAGTCCTGATTGTGGCGCTCACCTGCACGGTGCCAAACACGCATACGACCATCATTGGCACCAAGGCAGAAGCGACTCTCATCGCTGAAGACGACACGTCTCCATTCGTCCCTCCATTCACGCCTGTCGCGACACCACTGGAGGCGGGCTCCACGATGGTGGGGCGTGAGTGGAAGACGGCCTAACGGTGTGCGGGACCGTAGCCCAGCTTCATGGAGACGGTTGCGAATGGCCCTCGCCGATACCCCAGGAGCAACAGTGTCCCTAATTTGCTGGGAAGTGGCGGTGCGGTCCCCTACGGCACAGCGTAGGATCCTACGGTCTTGGCGTGCATCCGTGCGTCGCTGCGGTCCGGTCCCAGGTCGACGGGCACGTGCACCTTCCGCCGACCACTGGCGACAACATCGATGTACTGTGGAGACCTCGCACCCCACGTGTTGAGCAATTCGGCGGTACGTCCACCCGGCCTCCCGCATGCCCACTATACGCCCTCGCTCAAAGTCCGTCAACTGCACATACGGTTCACGTCCACGCTGTCGCGGCATGCTACCAGTGTTAAAGACTGCGATGGAGCTCCGTATGCCACGGCAAACTGGCTGACACTGACGGCGGCGGTGCACAAATGCTGCGCAGCTAGCGCCATTCGACGGCCAACACCGCGGTTCCTGGTGTGTCCGCTGTGCCGTGCGTGTGATCATTGCTTGTACAGCCCTCTCGCAGTGTCCGGAGCAAGTATGGTGGGTCTGACACACCGGTGTCAATGTGTTCTTTTTTCCATTTCCAGGAGTGTATATGTAGCCTCTGAAATTGAATCTCTAAGGGAGGTGCATTCCAAGCGGAGACCTGACATTGAGTTTCTTCTGGCGGAGAACCAGAGCATAACGGATGTTTGTAGACCTGTCTACGGTGACCTGGCTGTGAACAAAAGCACGGCGAGTCGGTGGGCGAGGCGCCTGTCATAATCGCAACAAGGTCGCGCAAACCTGTCCGATCTCCTGCGTGCCGGCCGGCCAAACACAGCTGTGACTCCTACAATGTTGGAACGTGCAGACACTCTCATTCTATGCGACTGACAGATCACAAATAAACACCTTGCTGCACGACTAGATGTCTTTGTTGATTATGCTGACGCATTTGTCCGCTTTTTGGGGTACTCAACGTTGTGTGCCCGCTGTGTTCCTTGCCGTGTAGAACAAGACCATAGAGAGCAACAAAGGGCCATCTGTGCGGGATTGATTGTGCATTACGAGGCTGATAGTGACAAATTTTAGTCTAACATCACAGGCAACGAAACATGGGTTCGCCGCTTCAAACTGAAAACAAAACGCTGTTCATGGGGTGGGCCAAATCACGTCTCCTTCGACGAAAAAGCTCAAAGCCAGTAAAGTCATAGCGACAGTCTTCTGGGACACTGTTTAATTTCCTTCCTCATGGTGCAACGATCAATTTGGAAGTGTACAGTGCTAACCTCAGGAAACTGAAAAGTGGAAATGAGCGTTTGGCGTCATTGGCCGGGAGGTCCTGTAAGTAGGCTGTTTATGTTTTCTTATTGGCAACATTACGTAGCGCTCTGTATGAAAATCACTGGCTGTGCTGTGTGCAGTCTGTGGTTAGTTTGCATTGTTGTCTGCCATTGTAGTGTTGGGCAGCTGGATGTGAACAGCGCGTAGCGTTGCGCAGTTGGAGGTGAGCCGCCAGCAGTGGTGGATGTGGGGAGAGAAATGGCGGAGTTTTGAAATTTGTAAGAATGGATGTCATGAACTGCTATGTATATTATGATTTTTCAACACTATTAAGGTAAATACATTGTTTGTTCTCTATTAAAATCTTTCATTTGCTAACTATGCCGATCAGTAGTTAGTGCCTTTAGTAGTTTGAATCTTTTATTTAGCTGGCAGTATTGGCGCTCGCTGTATTGCAGTAGTTCGAGTAACGAAGATTTTTGTGAGGTAAGTGATTTGTGAAAGGTATAGTTTAATGTTAGTCAGGGCCATTCTTTTGTAGGGATTACTGAAAGTCAGATTGCGTTGCGCTAAAAATATTGTGTGTCAGTTTAAGGACAGTAATTCATTAATTTTTCTAAGGGGACGTTCCAGTCCCTTATGGAGCAGGTCCGGCTGCCTTGGTGCAGGTCTTATTACAATCGACGCCACATTGGGCGACCTGCGCGCCGGATGGGGATGAAATGATGATGAAGACAACAAAACACCCATCCCTGAGCGGAGAAAATTCCCGACCCAACTGGCAATCGAACGCGGGCCCGTAGGACGGCAACCCGTCACGCTGACCACTCAGCTATCGGGGCGGACAGCAGACTGAAGAAACGACTTCAGTGTATTCGTCGCCACAAAACTGCAAACTAATTTCACCATGACAACGCAAGGCCTCCCACAAGTCTGTGCTCCTTAGGGAATCTCACAAAGCTTCTTTGGACTGTTCTTCCTCCTCCACCCCGCAGCCTGGATCTCGCACTTTCTGACTTCCATCTATTCCGCCCAGTGATGGATGCAGTAGACAGTAACCAGTACACGGATGATGGAGAAGTTATTGATGCAGAAAGCCATTGGTTCCGACATCGACCAGTAGAGTGGTGTCACGTAGGCACACAGGTCCTACCAGTAAGGTGGTGTAAGGCCGTCACATTGAACGAAGATTGTTAAAAAAAATAGGGTTTGTTGCCGAAAGAGTGGGGAATAATATGGTCTTTTGTAATCCTGAATAAAACCAATGAGCTTCTAGTAAAAAAAGTGTCGCGTTACTACACGAACACCACTCACATTTAAAACATTCCATATAACATGTGTTCTACTGCTCTTGTGTATAGGTATATTTGCTGGTTACAGAGAGGAGTTTTGATTTCGCTTATTGGTACTCCAGTTGCTATGGACAGATTTATCGATTGTCATTTTTGTTTTGAAATCAAAGGTTAAGTTGAGCTTGGGTTTACATTATTGAATTTTCCACCTGTGATCATGATGACGAATTGTTGGCAAATTCTACTGTATCACTCAAACTAGCAGCACGGATTTTCAAATGCTAAATATGTCGATATAGTATTGCTGTGCGATTTTTGTAATAAACGCCGCTGCTACTAGTAGAGAATATGCTACATAGACTATTTTCCAGCTGCACAGTACCAGATGCAAGAGTGTTTACAATGTTCTCACTAACCTGGGTGAGACTGTTATAGTGCCCTGCAGCCATACTTCGTATGAACGTGCAAATTAACAGAGTGTGAACGAAGTAAAAGACAGTATTCAGTAGGTACAATGTAATCCTTAAACAAGCACACACAGAATTTCTACACGTATCTGTGTTCTACACACGAGAGTAAGGTGGATGTTGCACATGCGCGTCATGTAGTCTTATCATTTGCAGCGGATTCGACATCTTCGAGGATACATTACTGGTATTTTGCTATCGGCTAATTGCATGACCCCAGTAGTCCACTTTATACAATTTACTGATAAAGCAACGTCCACTCGTGTCGGTTTCAACAACACTTGTCTCTCTCTTAGCTGTGAATCAAGGACGCCCGTACCCCCTCTCCCTCCCCACCACTAGGTCTCGGGGAAGGAGAAAAATGGCTCAAATGTCTCTGAGCACTATGGGACTTTACTTCTGAGGTCATCAGTCTCCTAGAACTTAGAACTACTTAAACCTAACTAACCTAAGGACATCACACACATCCATGCCCGAGGCAGGATTCGAAACTGCGACCGTAGCGGTCGCGCGGTACCAGACTGTAGCACCTAGAACCGTTCGGCCACCCTTGGCCGGCGGGGAAGGAGAAAATATAGTGTAGCCTCTGTTTTTCTTTCAAGAAAATTGTTTAAAAAGTTGGCACTTTTTAGAAGTGGTTCAACAGTAAAATATTTCTTATATATTGTGTGGTGACCAGGCGAAACTACTTTCGTCTGGCCACAACTTTGGGTTCTATGATTGCTCTGAGAGGAAGCTCGTCATACTGGAACACATGATTAGTTCACTTTATTACATAAATGAATAAAAGATTTACTTGACCTCGACACACTTCTTTGACATAGGAGTACTGGATAATTTGTAACTTGACTAGCAAAGCATCGCTTGATACACTAAGTAACAAAGTTTTCTCTTGAGGTGCAATGTTCGAAGTTCACTATAGTACACGTTCATCTGAAACCTTAATGACCCTTTTTGGGTCTTATACTATCCTGTTGACCGCTGTAGCTAAGGTCTCGAACTGGTGCTCTGTTCCTATATGCTCGATACTGAATTAAATTCAGTGCGAGGGAGCTGCTGTTGCCGAGAGAGAGGCGCGGTATCCTGGAGCGCCTCCCATTCGTCATTCCAGGTTGCTGCAGCGATACCTTGGTAACGTCCGTGGTACGGAACTGTGTTCACAACTTTACTGTGGCACAGCGATCTCTGGACGATACCACATAGCGTTTTTCATATAATTACGTACTTCATTGATATATATGCAGGGTGGTCCATTGATGGTGACCGGGCCAAATATCTCACGAAATAAGCATCGAACGAAAAATCTACTAAGAACTCGTCTAGCTTGAAGGGGGAAACCAGATGGCGCTACGATTGGCCCGCTAGATGACGCTGCCATAGGTCAAACGGATATCAACTGCGCTTTTCTAAATAGGAACCTCCATTTTTTATTACATATTCGTGTAGTACGTATGGAAATATGAATGTTTTAGTTGGACCACTTTTTTCGCTTTGTGATAGATGGCGCTGTAATAATCACAAACGTATAAGTACGTGTAATCACGTAACATTCCGCCAGTGCGGACGGTATTTGCTTCGTGATACATTACCCGTGTCAAAATGGACCGTTTACCAATTGCTGTAAAGGTCGATATCGTGTTGATGTATGGCTATTGTGACCAAAATGCCCAAAGGGCGTGTGCTACGTATGCTGCTCGGTATCCTGGACGACATCATCCAAGTGTCCGGACTGTTCGCCGGATAGTTACGTTATTTAAGGAAACAGGAAGTGTTCAGCCACATGTGAAACGTCAACCACGACCTGCAACAAATGATGATGCCCAAGTAGGTGTTTTAGCTGCTGTCGCGGCTAATCCGCACATCAGTAACAGACAAATTGCGCGAGAATCGGGAATCTCAAAAACGTCGGTGCTGAGAATGCTACATCAACATCGATTGCACCCGTACGATACTTCCACGCGCCAGGAATTGGATGCGACGACTTTGAATGTCGTGTACAGTTCTGCCACTGGGCACAAGAGAAATTACGGGACGATGGCAGATTTTTTGCACGCGTTCTATTTAGGAACGAAGCCTAATTCACCAACAGCGATAACGTAAACCGGTATAATATGCAATATTGGGCAACGGAAAATCCACGATGGCAGCGATAAGCGGAACATCAGCAACCTTGGTGGTTTAATGTATGGTGCGGCATTATGGGAGGAAGGATAATTGGCCCCCATTTTATCTATGGAAATCTTGGTTCAAATGGCTCTGAGCACTATGGGACTTAACCTCTGAGGTCATCAGTCCCCTAGAACTTAGAACTACTTAAACCTCACTAACCTAAGGACATCACACACATCCATGCCGGAGGCAGGATTCGAACCTGCGACCGTAGCGGTCGCGCGGTTCGAGACTGTAGCGCCTAGAACCGCTCGGCCATCCCGGCCGGCGATGGCAATCTTAATGGTGCAATGTATGGTGATTTCCTACGTAATGTTCTACCGATGTTACTGCAAGATGTTACACTGCGTGACAGAATGGCGATGTACTTCTAACATGATGGATGCCCGGCACATAGCTCGCGTGCGGTTGAAGCGGTATTGAATAGCATATTTCATGACAGGTGGATTGGTCGTCGAAGCACCATACCATGGCCCGCACGTTCACCGGATTTGACGTCCCCGGATTTCCTTCTGTGGGGAAAGCTGAAGGATATTTGCTATCGTAATCCACCGACAACGCCTGACAACATGTGTCAGCGAATTGTTAATGCATGTGCGAACATCACAGAAGGCGAATTACTCGTTGTTTAGAGGAATGTATTGCCAAATGCATTGAGATTGGCAGACATCATTTTGAGCATTTATTGCATTAATGTGGTATTTACAGGTAATAACGCTGTAACAGCATACGTTCTCAGAAATGATAAGTTCACAAAGGTACATATATCACATTGGAACAACCGAAATGAAATGTTCAAACGTACTTTTTTTTTTCTTTATTGAATTTCAATTCCCCCCGAAGGGGGCGGGCTGGCAGCAGCTTAGTATGCCGCTCTTCAGCCTACAGACTTTGTTAGAAAGATGAAAAGAATAAATAATAAAAACAGGCGATAAAATCGGAGACTTAAAGAGTAACATGGCGAAAAGAAATCGTGGAACTTAAAACAAAGAACAGAGGGATGATGATGCTAATAAAATACATACGAAGCAGACAGGTAAAACAATAGACAGACAATTAAAAAACACGGCGACAGTCTGGATTCTGTTCGCAAAAGACATAAAATTCACACCTAGCGACAGCATGGTTTCTGTTCGCAACACGAGAAAGACGAACAACACTGAATAGTCACTGGAACACTGCACTAAGAAGTTGGCAAATGTGACATACCACAGCCGAGAGTAGGTGGGGGGAAACTGGACAGATGATGGGAAAACAAAAAAGGGGGGAAAGGAGAGTAAAAGCGAAGGGAGGAACCGGGAAAGGAGCTGATGGAGGATGAGGACCCATAAGAGGGGTGGGGGGCAGACGCGACAGGGAGTGGGGTAGGCAGAGGAGGGGAATACAAAAGGACTTGGGGGGGGGGGGGGTAGAAGGGAGGTAGGGAGAGGTTTAGTGGGGAGAAAACAGGACGGTAGGGGGGAAGAGGGAGCCCAGGGAAAGGACAGAGGAAAGGAGGGGGAGTGAGGATCAGAGTTGATAGGAGGGATAAATGGAGGGAGAGAGGGCATCATCCAGGAGGGGGAGTTGATGGAAGCCACCTTGGGAAAGGAGATGTAGGGTGTAGAGATGGAGGGTAGGGGGGACACAACGGTGAAGACGTGGCAGGGCGCGGGGATGGGAGAGGAGAGGAGCAACCAGGGGGTTAGGGGGTTCAAGACAGCGGGAGGTGTAGAGGATGTGGATATGTTCGAGGAATAGGAGCAGATGGGGGAAAGGAATGAGATCATAGAGGATCCGCGTGGGGGACGGGAGGCATATACGGAAGGCGAGGCGGAGTGCATGACGCTCAAGGATCTGGAGGGACTTATAGAATTTGGGGGGGGGGGCAGATATCCAGGCAGGACTGGCATAACAGAGGATGGGACGGATTAAGGATTTGTAGGTGTGGAGGATGGTAGAGGGGTGCAACCCCCACGTCCGGCCAGAGAGGAGTTTGAGGAGTCGGAGGCGGTTGTGGGCTTTGGATTGGATGGAGCGGAGATGAGGGATCCAGGTGAGGTGACGGTCAATCGTGAGGCCAAGGTAGGTGAGGGTGGGGGTGAGGCGGACAGGACGTGCGCAGACAGTAAGGGAGAAATCCAGGAGCCGGAAGGAGCAAGTGGTACGACCTACGATGATTGCCTGGGTCTTGGAAGGATTGAGTTTCAGGAGCCACTGGTTACACCATGCAGCAAAAAGGTCAAGGTGATTCTGGAGAAGGCGTTGGGACCGTTGGAGGGTAGGAGCGAGGGCGAGGAATGCAGTGTCATTAGCATATTGCAAGAGGTGTATTGGAGGGGGAGGGGGTTGGGGCATATCCGCCGTGTACAGGAGGTAGAGGAGAGGGGAGAGGACGAGCCCTGGGGCACACCTGCAGAGGGGTAGAAGGTGTGGGAATTGGCATTATGGATGGTAACATAGGAGGGGCGGTGGGAGAGGAAGGAGGCCACCAGACGGATGTAGTTGATAGGAAGGGCGTAGGTTTGGAGTTTAAACAGGAGACCGGGATGCCAGACACAGTCGTAGGACTTTTCGAGATCAAGTGAGACAAAAATGGCGGAGCGACGGGAGTTAAGCTGGAGGGAGAGGAGATGAGTGAGGCGGAGGAGTTGGTCATCAGCAGAGAAGGAAGGTCGAAAGCCACATTGCGTGTTTGGGAGGAGGTGGTTTTGGTGGAGGTGGAGATGGATGCGCCGGGAAAGGATGGATTCCAAGAGCTTGCTGAACACCGATGTGATTCAAATGTACCTACGTTCTGTATTTTAATTTAAAAAACCTACCTGTTGCCAACTGTTCGTCTAAAATTGTGAGCCATATGTTTGTGACTATTACAGCGCCATCTATCACAAAGCGAAAAAAGTGGTCCAACTAAAACATTCATATTTTCATTCCGTACTACACGAATATGTAAGAAAAAATGGGGGCTCTTATTTTAAAATAACGCAGTTGATATCCGTTTGACTTATGGCTGCGCCATCTAGCGGGCCAACCATAGCGCCATCTGGTTTCCTCCTTCAAGCTAGACCTGTTTCGTTCTTTGTAGTGTTTTCGTTTGACGCTTATTTCGTGAGATATTTGGCCCGGTCACGATCAATGGACCACCCTGTATATATATCCAGTTGCAAGAAGACACTTGAAAAAATCAAGAGAAAAAAGAGACACACACGAAGGAATTATCGGTAGACGTGATGTACATGAAAACTATAATCTCGTTGACTGGAGTAGAATTGTCATCGTGATGAGTCCCCCTTCGAACTGAACCCTCACGACCAGCAAAAACGTTTCTGTATACAGCCAGGTCAACTGTGGAATGACAGCCTGACCATCGTCTGCCTTAAGGTCCAACAACCAGGAGTGATAGTCTGGTGTGGCATTTGATTTCATAGCAGGATACCTTTGCTTGTCATCCGTGGCACTCATAACGCAGCGGTACGTCGAAGACATTGTACACGCCGTTTTGTTGCCCTTCATGGTAAGCCATCCTGGTCTTACAAGTCGGCTAGATTTCTACTGCTCGTTTTCACTCTCGCCAAATCCTACCTTGGCCAGCAAGGTCACCGGATCTCCTCCCAACTGAGATAACGTTTGCAGCCTTATGGACAGGGCCCTCCAACCATCTCGAGATTTTGACAATTTAACACACCAGTTGGACAGAATTTGGCACGATTCTCCTCAGAAGGACGTACAACTCTGTCAATCAATAGTAAGCCGAATAACTGCTTGCATAAGTGCCGGATGTGGAACAACGTGTTACTGACTTGCTCAATTTGTGAAGCTCTTTCCCTTGTACATCCCGACTGTCCATTTCTGTCCCATTCGGATAATTCCTTCGTGGTGCGTCGTTTTTTTTTTTTTTTATTTTAGAGTGGATTATCATATTCCATATTCAAATGATGGCACTTACTTTTTATGTGCTGCAATATTTTTCTGCAGCTACAGAAATAACTCCAGAAGATTAAGGTTTTTACCACGATACAACATGGTCTTGCACCTGGAATCAAACTTCTATTAAAATTCATAAGCGTCATAGTCTAGAAAATATTGCAATACTGCATTTAATTGCTATCTATTACATAATTATTCTGCTACACATTAATGATCAGTAAACGAAATCAAATTAAGCAGAAGTATTAAAAGAGAAAATAGTTCTTAAACTTCTACCGGATTTTGCAGAACATTAGGAAGCGTTTTCTTTTTTATTATAAGTTATCATGTTTTGCCAAGCTTAACAGTTAAGCTTAGCATGATCAAAAACCATTTCGAAGGTAAATACATTTTGTAGTAGAAGTTGCTGGGGACTATCACAAATTTTCTTTTTCAAGATAGGTAAAATTATTGAGGCATTGAAGGAACTTATTTTGTTCGCAAGTACCACATGTTCCAAGGTAAAAGACATCCTTGTGTTTCGAGGTACAGGATGTTGAACGATCGATGAAGATGACTTAACTGTCCTCAAGTTATATAAATAGTTCTAATAATAAATATCATTTTACTCACTATAAAAGTTGTACCTGAAGAATTAACAACACATTCCAAACAGCTTTAATACGTTATACGGCATTTAATGTGTGGAATGCGAATATTTACAAATCCTGTAAAAAACGCCGCCTCATGTCTAAGAACAACAAAAGCTGTGCTTACTGGCGGAAACTGTTTATGGCGGTCTCTAGCGCGCATTCGTTCATGTGATTCTAAAATTAGTCACTCGAATAAAGTACCGACCAAAAAGCATCGAGTGTTCCTAGGTTCACTTTCCTTTAGGTACAAAACTTTCCCCTGTCATTCGTACATCTAGTGATTGAAAGCTCCATGCAATTTCCTTGAGAAGACTGCACAAAAAATTTTGGTCGGGCCTCTGTTAGCAACTGGAATACCCAACTCACCGTCAGCTCAAAGAAACACAGCTCCTTACACGAAACTAATTGTTCCTTTGAGTCCACCACACAAATCACGGCGACATTGCAGGGGTGTAATTTAAAGCATGAATGGTTGCCGTGACCCCGGCTCAATAAGAACGTTTCAAGCCTTTTAAGAGCCTCGTAAGGAGGAGCCATTGATCTCCAAAGTGGAACGACCGCAGCAGTATTACGCTCTGTGTGTTCCCTTTAAATTTAAGCCTTTGGCCCTCTGTCCCTTTGAAAGAACATCAGTACCAAATTTTATTCCGATACTTTTCTGTTACAGCATCCTGGTTGGCAGCCTGCCTGAGTAAAACCGCCCGAATTCTGCAACGGACAGTCACCATCGTGTGTGTGCGTGTGTGTGTGTGTGTGTGTGTGTGTGTGTGTTTTAAATACCTCGATTATCGTAGAGTAATATGGTTTTTTGGAAGGAAAGAAGTGTTTCTGGTTATTTCAAGGAAGTTTGGCTGTGAAAAATGGATCTTTTTTTGTTTTCCGTTGCTTAACAAAGAGCTGTGGTAGTGCAGGTAACGAAAATGTTTTAGACAAACTAAACTAATATAATGTCAGTTCCATCTCCTCAAACGGCTGACAATCATGTATCCAAAATAAAACCGCGACTGACATTAACAGATTGTAGCACAGGAGTAAACAAAACGTCAAAATTTCGCCTCCCAACGTTCTTGGCCACTCCTCTTCTTGATGTATGTGTATGTACACTAAGGATTTTCTCAAAAACTGTGTTTCCCACACTATGAGAATATTAAACATGTACTAGACTTAAGCATCCCATATGCGGCCAAAGATTGGTTCTTTGTAAAAAGGTTATTTCTGCTGTGCACTATCCTTGTTATAATAGACCTATAAGTATGCAAATGTACACAGGGTGGGTTTCTTATCTGGTGACAACGAAACATATCAAAAACTACCAATTGGCTAAAAATTCTATCTGGCGATTTGAATTCTGACCGACTTGTCCCCGTCCCACCCCCTCCTTTTTTCTGGGATATTGGAGGCAAATAGGAAAATCAAACAGTGGAAACTTTTTAGCAACCATCAAACTTCTCGCAAAGTACAATCAACTATTACGCGATCTATTAAATAAACAAAAGCTGGCCTGTACACAATAGTACCTTGGCCCTTTAAATCAAAATGTCCTATCCCATGTAGGTGAGAAAGAAAGTATTAACGACATTAACGTTGCCTCATTATTTTTTGTTATTACAAATGCAACGTAGGACATTACGAAAAGAGATCAGTTACCTCAGATATTTAGATACAGGGTGGCGCACGAAATGTGTACCAATTCTTCCTTTCACAATTTACGACGCACATTAGATATCCCGCTGGGATCTCTACAGCAGTACCAGCCTTCGAAGGCACGACGGAGCAGTAACTGCTGCGCAGAAGCAAACCCATTTCTGACGTTCTGCGCACTGAGGAACAGCTCTTGGCGCGCGCGAAGTGTGCGTCTGAGCTTTGTGTTATCGTGGTTCGTCCGTGTTGTGTTTCGTGCGTGTTGTCGTTTCCGTTTGGTTATCTTTTTGCAGTGAGTGTTTGTCCGAAGTATTAGAGTGTGTGGAAGCAATGCCAGGTTGTGCTGTTGTTGGCTGTAACTCTCACAATCGCAATACAAAAGGGACTGAAATAGTGTTGCACTGTTTCCCACGTGATGAAAGTCTGCAAAAGGTTTGGCTTTCAAAATGCTTTAGGAAAGATCCTGTGAACGTGGGGAACGCTAGAATATGCTCTCGTCATTTCAAGGAAACGGATTATATCCGGGACTTACGTTCAGAACTGTTAAATTTACCGCGGAAACTGATCCTTGAGAGTGATGCGTATCCGTCTTGCAATTTGCCTTGTGGTAGTAACGCCAGTGATAACACACCGATTGCAATAGAAGAAAGGAAAGAACGTTTTAACAAACGTGAAATTCGTAGAAGAAGCCTAGAGACTTTAAAGAAGCTATCACCATTGAAGAGGAATGTTGACAAGTATACATTTACAGATGAAGTTCTTTGTAGTGATCCACATAAAGTCACTTTACAGAATTCTGTAGCGTCACTACAGAGGAGAAATGCTCATCTAAGGAACATGTGCATGAAATTGCGAGCACGTAATAAATATCTTAGAGGTCAGCTGTCCTCAATGAAACGACGTCTGCACGAAGAAGAATTTAATAAAAAGGAACTTGTGTCTCGTGAAACTAATCAAATACTGGGCAAAATATTTTCACCCAATCAAATTAGAAGTTTGTTGCATGGTTCAAAACGGGTTCGATGGGGCAAAGAGGACATTTGTAAGTCTATTACTTTACGTGCACTGTCGCAGAAGAGTTACAATTTCCTCAGAGAAAAACTCGGATATCCTCTACCTGCAGTGTCAACCTTGCGTTCTTGGATTAATCGCAGTTTCAGTTGCCAACCAGGAATTTTGAAGGATGTTTTAGTGATGATGAAAATGCAGGCTGCAACACTGATTGACAGGGAACGTATTTGTGTTTTGTCATTTGATGAAATGAACATTGACAGTAGAATTTGTTACGATCAGCAAGATGACAGGATTCTTGGACCTCACAGTAATGTCCTTGTTGTCATGGTCCGAGGCTTGTTTGCAACGTGGAAGCAACCTATCTATTTCAATTTTGACGTTCAGATGACAGCAGCACTCTTGAACGAAGTAATTGTTTCCCTGGCCAGCATTTGCTACAATGTTGTGGCTGCAGTAGCAGACATGGGTGCAAAGAATAGTTCTGTCTGGAAGGAGCTTGGCATTACTCATGAAATACTTGTTTTCCACACCCGTGTGATTCTCTGAGACGTGTGTGGGTGTTTGCTGACGTTCCCCATTTGCTCAAACTCTTAAGGAACCACTTGCTGGATCAAGGAATAATGTTGGAAAACAAGGCTGTGACAAAAACTGTGTTCGAGAAACTGTTAGTTCTGGACAGTGGCGAGATGAAAATATGTCCCAAGTTATCTCAGCAACACATTGCAGTGAAGGGCAGAGAGCGACAGCGAGTACGCTTAGCAGCTCAGCTGCTATCAAATACAACTGCACAGGCGATTCGGTATTTGATGCCTGAAGAAGGACACGCCAATGATTTCATACAGATGGTGGATGAGACTTTCGATGTACTTAATTCAAGGACAAAAGAAAGTAATAAATCACTAGCCTGTGGATTTGGTGTTAATTTTCAAGCCCAAGAACAGTGCCTACGTAAATTTTCGAAGTGTTGTGAGAAGATGCGTGTTGGCAACTCAAAGCATCTCCTACCCTTCCAGAAAGGATTTTTGAAAACTGTTCGGTCACTTTTGGGTCTGTTCAGTGACTTAGCTGTTTATAATATTGAATATATTCTTACAGCAAGATTAAATCAAGACTGCTTGGAGAACTTTTTTTCTCTTAAAAGAGGCCTTGGACGTTTTTATGATCATCCATCGCCAGTCGAGGTAAAGAGCCGGATAAGACTGTTGTTGTTGGGAGCAAATGCTCATGATATTCCACTTTCAAATGCATCGTCTGTTGAGCCAGATGAAGAAGGAAGATTCGTGACTGCAACTGTTTTTGGCAATATCCTGCCTGATATGTCTGAGGCGTTGGCAATGGTTGAAGGAGAGAAGGAGATAGAAGATTTAGATTTTGGAGTAGGAGAATCTGATGTGCCTCCAATGTCACTGGCTTCTGATTGTGGCACTGAAGGATTTAAATATCTTGCTGGATATGTAGCTTATCGATGCAGACAGTATGACAGATCACTGGCCACAGCCACTGGAGAGTTATTGACACTGCCTGAGGAGACATCGAGAGGATGGCTGGGCATGGTTTCTCGTGGGGGTTTGCTTGTACCTTCAGAAACGTGGCTCGAAACAATTAGCAGATTTGAGTTAATTTTTGCCCAGATCCATGGACACGACAGTTTATCCAGGGAAACTGGTGTCATCAAGAACCTGTGCGCTATACTTACCGAGCGATTCCCCACTATTCACCCAGAAATCATTCAGATTTACGCTAGGACGAGAACCTTTATCCGACTGCGTTGGTTGTCTGCAAAGGACAAGTCGAAGAAAGCAGTTGCCGCTCAGCAACGGAAAGCAAGGAAGTGGTATTTATCATCGCTTTAGAATGTAAATAAACATTATTTGTGAAAGTTAAATAATATATAAACTTAGTGATAGAAGTGAAGGTCCTCTGACTGTGTGTTTCACAACTAGCAAGACTCTACACTGAAAGTGTCAAGGATTGGCTTATTGTTTCCCACTCTACATACCAACTTTGCTGAACGGCGGACTCGGTAAGTTAATTTACTACTATTTCCTGTAAATCGTATTTTGCAGCACTTTTTTTGATTCAGTGTTCTTTTATATAAGTGAATTTTAACAACTAGGGCAAACATTATACAGCCACCTTGATAAAAAATATAAGCCAAAGGTTTGAGGTGTGAGAAAATTAAGAATGTGTGTGTGTGCGTGCGTGTGTGTGTGTGTGTGTGTGTGTGTGTGTGTGTGTCAGTTCAGGTAGGTAATTCAAATGCTTCCTACAAATAAGGCAATTGCATAATTTCTTGAGTGAAAATGAAAGTGTTTTTGTAGACATGATGTAAACAGAATATAAATGAGCGTTACATAGAGCTTGTCTACAAGTTAACACTTTTCCCAGAGCCAAAGTTAGAAAATTGAATGCTCATTTCGAACGTTTACTTCGTAGAGAAATGCAAAACAGACTGTACTTAGCACTTATTTTTGTATAGTTCGATCTATAGACGCTTGATTTTTATTAAAGTCAGCACTCGACAGTGTCTGTTTAAAAGCTGGACAAGTTACAGAATATAGCAGTAACTTTCTAGAAATAGCAGAATAACAATTTACCTTTTACTATTTCTGTAGAAACTGAAACATTTCACAAATACATCGCTTAAATGCGCGGGTTGCGTCTTGTAGCGCTGTTCAGAGGCAGCGGTGGTTCCTTCGTGACGTCACAGCCTCAGCCAATGGCAGGACAGAACGCTTACTGCTCAACCTTATTTTTTTACGGACCTTGGGTCGAAAGTACCAGCAGAGCTTGGAAAAACAAATGAGTTACGAAATGACGTGTAATTCACGATACTGCCGCTAGGAGACTAGTAAGCAGCAATGGCTGACAATGGAAGACTGATGACACAGCAACGATCGCCAATTGTGTTACTTTTTCATGAAACGAAAAGCCTTGTTCTGACTCAGAGGCGTTATCGACAACAGTTTAACACACGATGGGTCCTTTGCAAGAAGACCATCCATAGGTTGTACGATAAATTTGTATAGGAAGGAACAGTGCTGGAAGCGAAGCGACCTCGGCTTAAACCTGTTTGTTCGCCGGAGAATATTGAAGCGGTACGAGTTACTGTACAGAGAAGTCCCGGGAAATCGTGTAGAAAGGCAGCAGTGCAACTGGGATTATCCAGACACTCCGTTCAACGCATTCTTAAAAGTGAGCTCCATATGTACCCATACAAGATGACCTGTGCACAGAAGCTCACTGAAGAACACAAGCAGCAGGGACTACTGTTTGCTCAGTGGGCGGAGGATAGGGAAGAAACTCTCAACAACGTTTGGTTTTCAGACGACATGCATTTTCATTTAGACGGTGTGATTAACAAACAAAATGTACGCTTTTCGGCCACTGAAAACCCACAAGTGCTTCATAAACGACAACATTATGCTCCGAGGATTACAGCGTGGGCAGCAATTTCCAGTCACGGACTTATTGAATCCTTTTTCTTTGAAGAAACTGTGAACAGCGACCGTTATTTGAGCATGCTTAGCAGTAGCTTCATTCCACAGCTTATTGCTACTGCCTTGCCCTTCAACATGCAGTGGTTCATGCAAGATGGAGCAAGGCCACATACTGCAAACACTGTGTTGGAGTTTTTACACGAGCATTTCGACATGCGGATCATTTCACTCAGGTGGTCACTTCAATGACGGACAAAATTGGCTCCCCAATAGTCCAGACCTCAATCCATGTGACTTTTTTCTTTGGGAGTACCTAAAGGAAAAAAATTTTCCCAAAACGTCCACGTGATTTAATGGAGCTCAGAAGACTTATTCTTCAAGCTTGCAGTGAAATTACTGAAGCCGTGTGCCGTAGGGTAACCACTAACTTCAGTGTTCGTTTGAAGGAAGTTAGGAAACGAAATGGTGGACATATTCAGCATGTGCTGAGTTAGAACAAATCTCTATGGACGGCTCTTCGTTGTAGTATATGTTCCTTTCAGATTGTATTGACATTAAAGTTTATATTCAAAAACAATATGGTAACACATTTCGTGCGCCACCCTGTATGTTACCATGGAAAGCCTTGTGACATGAAATTAATGAAAGAGTTTTAAGTTTTCACGAAATGAAAGATCAAAGTGCATTAGGAATAGGAAATGAAATACTAAGCGCAATAGATGAAAAAGGAGCTTCTTAACTCAGTGCTGCGTCAGGGTTATGACGGTTGCGTCAATATGTCAGGGATACCCAAAGCTATCAGAACGAGAATACAACAAAGACAAAAGACTGCAAAATATGTGCATTATGCAGTGCATGCTTTAAGTCTACCACTTAACAATGATATATGTGGAATTCAATAACTTAGGTCATTTAACGACACAGTGGTGTTGTATCTTTTCATCAGTCATAGAATTAAAAGATGGGAATCTCAGGTATCTTCTTGTGCCGTAAAATGAGGTGAATTGGATCAGGTGGTGTCAATCCGATCATTTATCGGCTTTTCCACGTTTGGATATGCACTGCAGCTGACCATTGTCGTGAATTCTTGATAATCCATCAACAACAATGGCGTGCTGGAGTCCGCACAGTCAGCAAATCGCATTGTCAGTAGGTGTGTGATTCTTGTGCTATACTCGTGTAGTCAACACAATAGTGCGAAAACTTCTGCTGGCGCCTGTTACTTCTAAAGTGTAACTGGTAAGCTGCAATATTATTTCTTGCATATGAACGCCTTAAGTGATACAGGCCTGAATACAAAATTGCATTTTTGTAGGGTGAATCCGATCATGCGAGTACACCAAAAGGTTCTGGGACCAACATGGAAATCTAACTACAAACTAGAATTTATTCTAAATGCGGTGAAAGCTATCAAATCAGGAAAATTAAGCATCCAGAAAGCTTCAGAGCAATACGCAGATCCATATACTACATAAAATGGCAAACTCAAGGAAAGTTACAAATACATAGGCGGCTAACCAGCGTTAACCAATAGTGAGGAAAATAGCCTAGTTGAAGGACTATTGTGTTGTGGGAAATTGGGATTTCCTTTGAGGAATAATGATGTTAGGGGCATTGTACAGGCATAACTCAATCTAGCATGGAGAATTGAAAAACGATTTCGTGACAATCGACTTGGGCACAAGTGGGTAAAATCTTTACTGAAAAGAACTAAAGATCTAATGGTTAGAGTAAGTGAAAATGTGGAGAGGGCAAAGGCAGCAGTTACCAGAAAAACAGTGATTGATTATTTTAAAAACTTGAAGTGACCTTGAGTGGTGTCCCTCCCTCCAACTTTATAAACTATGACGAAACAAACTTTTGTGATGATCCTGGACAAGTGCAAGTAATAGTGAAGCGAGGCACAAGACATCCTGAAAGGATAATAGATAGTTCTAAGTATCAGTGTGATTACAGCAGCAGTTGCCGACGGCTCAGTCTTCCCACCACACCTCTACGATACTTGGACTAAAGGGGACATAACTGGTGCAGTTTATAATACGAATCAAAGTGGTTGATTTGACCTAACAATGTTTGAATCATGGTTTGTTGAAATTGTCTTGCCTTATCCCAGCAGTTAGAGGGACTTAAAGTGATTATAGCTGAGTCATCTGTCATATAACGTGATATCTTTGATATAAAGTGCCAGCAACAGGACATTAAATTTGTTCTTCTACCACCTAATTCTACTCATTTGTGTCAGCCACTTGATGTAGCCTTTTTTTTTAGACCTTTAAAACCTGCGTGGAGAAATGTGCTAGATGACTGGAAAAGGAAGAATAGAGGAATGGTGCCAAAATCCGAATTTCCTAGGTGTTGAAAAAAATCTTTGAGAACATACCTATCACGTCCAAATCAAATGTAACATCTGGGTTCATAAAAGCAGGAATTTTTCCTTTCTGTCCAGACAAACTCATTTCACAGATTCCAGAAGCAATCGATAACAATGCACATGGCACCAGCTGATCAAAAGCAATTGAAACAAGTGCGCTCTAACGAAACAAAACGAAAGCCGCGCCAGGCAAAGCGTTTAACATTAACTCCAGGAAGAGGAATAGTTATCAGCGACTTCAATGAAAATGATAGTGACAGGGCGGCAAGCTGGAAGTTCCTATCCGGAACATCTAACAGTGATCTAGGACGTCACGAGTCAAATGAAAATGAAGAAATGGACAAGGAGAAGGATAAAGATTGGCAGGAATTTAAAGAAAATTATTTCACCATAGTAAAATTTCCTATGAAAAAAAAACGTTCAAGTTTTTTTGGTAAAATTGGAAGCATCTCTAATGACACCTATGAAATGACATTTCAGAGAAAGAAAGTTCGTGATGGTAATGTTTATTTTGTCTTTCCAAAAACTGACGATGCAACTGAGGTACAAAGAGCCCAAATTATTAAAAAATTTGTTCCAGGACATAGAAGGCGAGGTAAATTTATTTTTGAAGGGACAGGCGATTATAACATTGAGTAAATACTTTTCACATTCATTATGACATACAATAAACAAAAATTAATATTTGTTTGTCAAATGCAGGTGTTTTTATAGCAAAAACCTCAAGTTTAATGTGCTTGTAAAAATTTGTGTAGTCAAGAAATTGTAAAATTTTGTTGCAAATACAGCAATATATTTTTAAAAAATCAAAATAGTGGTCGGATTCACTCCACTGGAAGTCTGATTCCGTTCCTGCCTACAAAATACAACGGTGATCGGATTCGCCCCAACTGAGGAGGTGAAACCGATCAACAATTAACTTAAAATAATAACTGTAGTTACAAACTAAAAATAACGTAATACTTGAATATATCGTTATCAAGGTTGTGAAATTAACACAATGAATTTTTATTCCGATATCACAACAGAATGGACGAAATTTAAGAAAAACCGCCGTTTTTGATCGGATTCACCTCATTTTACGGTATCTTAAAAAAGTATGGCCCAACACATTCATCTTCAAGATACCAGTCTGTAAAAGCCATTCGTTATGCTTGTGTCCACTAGACTACTTAAGGTTCCATAAAAAGCAGTACAGACATCTAAGTAAAGAGAATAAAGAGAACAAGCTGTTATTTTGAAAAACCAATTTGAGAAAAGTGAATTTATTTTTCACATAGTGCTGCAATTGAACCTTTGCAATTTAGTCTCAGATTATGCAATCAGAAGATGTAGAGTTTGATGGAGCATGTTCTCTTTTTCAGATGCAGCTGATAATTTATCTTGCTATCGACACAATTTTTAAGAAGCAATATCATCGGCTACATCTATGGCAAAGAAATGGGACATCTCAATGGCTGTCTGGACATCACTGTAACCAAGTAAATGGGCAAATTTGAGGGTACGCGCATAATGTTAACCATTCCTTCAAAATTTTATAAATTCTGCTTCCAATGAAGAGATTCACAATGCACTAATAATTCTTCAAAATGAATATGAGGAGGATTTATCCAGTAAATTCCTAGACCAAAGAAGCTCTGAAAAAAGAAACAGCCTCATTAACCTCAGTAGTTGAGTAACAAAACTTATAATAACAGAGAATTCAATTGTAGCTGTAGCATTCCAGATTAATGCACAAAATTTTACCTGCTTTTAACTATTCCTGTAGCTGTTTCTTCAGCATAATGCTTATTTTTGAAACACATACTTATAGAGAACTATCAGTGGAATTCTGTGATCCAAGACAGAGTAAGTAAACTCATCCTCCACAGTACCCAAAGTGATCTACTATTGATGCTAGTGAAACAATAACAGAAGGTACGCTGCATGGTCCAGTTTCACCAGAGGTCAAGGTGATTACAGTGAGGTTTTATATGTACAAATCAATCAGATAGAACTATAGGCCTATGCTTATTAGTATTGACTGTCAATATATGCAATGTGTTTAAATTGTAATAACATTTGTCGATATTAATAATTTCTATTTAATACTTTGATTATGGTAAACAAA
This sequence comes from Schistocerca cancellata, assembly GCF_023864275.1. Lineage (NCBI taxonomy): Eukaryota > Metazoa > Arthropoda > Insecta > Orthoptera > Acrididae > Schistocerca > Schistocerca cancellata. Next base: position 412,131,014 of record NC_064634.1, read on the forward strand.
TGACCTCTTAGTGTATGGGATTTTACAACACACTCCATATAATTTCTACTTCTACCTGCTGTAATGAAAGCTATGTTAGTTAATGACAGGGTATACATTTTATGTTAGGCAGGTCAGGAGTTTTATTTTTGCAGATGGGCCCTTATCACTTATGTGATCTCATTTCTGTTTAAGTCAGCTGTATTACTGACTGAGGTGACAGTCTCAGTGTATGCTTATAGAACTGGTATATTTTACTTCGTCACAGCACAGATCTTTATGACATAGGCTACATTCATAAAAGATTACAAATTAATGGTAATCATTTCAAAAAATATTGAGACTCCCCAGAAAACATTTATTACATTCCCCCCCGATATGCACACACAGAAATTTTGGAAAGTCAGTGCCCTTGATCACACTCCATGTGAGACAGGGTTTATACTAAGTTACTGGGGATGAGATGTGTAGTGTAATGGACAAAGACATTTTTCGTTTACTACTTGATATATATTCTTAATGTAGGAGCTGATCCAAGAACACAAACAGTGTGATTTTTTTATAGCTACTGTCAATACTTTATTATTCATTATCCAGTGTTGTAAAGAAGTATAAAATCTTATAAAACTTGCAAAAAAATATTATTTTTGTGCTATAATTGGGTAAAATCAACATGAAAATGTTTCTATTATAAAGAATATTCAACTATACATTATCAAAACAACTGATGTAAAACATAGTACTTTCATATATGATTTTGTTAACATGTTAGCACATTTCAGCTTGATGTATTTATTATATAGTTTGATTAAAAATTGTTGTTAACTGTACTGATTTCAAAAGTTTTAATGACAAAGAAACTTTGAATATTGTATCTGTGATTTACATTTCCAGGCAATCAGTAAACTGTATTGATGTCATTAAGTTATTGTAAAAGCTTTAACTTTTAATTATAAATCTAATTAACTGACCATTGTAGGAACACTTTTGTAACATTTGCATTGTAAAAATCTGATACTGTATAATGTGTGGTTGTGTCAGCCATGAGTGTGTACTTATGGTCATGTTCAGAACTAAACTTGATACAATTATTGCGATTATTTTTTTTATAAAAAGGGAACATAAGTTTATTGAATCATGGTGATAAACTGAAAAAATGTGTTGATCATTTACATAACCTTGAGCAATACAGAAATGATTGATTTTACATTTATCTGCAGCACAGCCGGTAGTGGTATGACTGTAGCACACTATAATTAATATAATTCCGTTCTCGTGATCACTAAGAGAGTAATTGTAAAAAATTGTAGTACATTCCTAGATCCATCAATTAAAGATATTACTTCAAAATTTGTAAGTAGCCTTACCCAGCGTAGTTTGTGTATATCTTCAAGTATCCGCCAGTTCAGTTTCATCGGCATTGCCTTGACACTCTCCCGTGGACCAAACAAACCTGAGATGATTCACACTACCTTTCTCTAGGATGAGTTGCATGTGTTATGCAACCTTAGCTACCACTCTGAGACAATTTCTGACTGACACCACAGGCAGCACTTTGAAGTTTGCTGCCAACCACAAGCTGGGCCTAGTCAGCAATCTCCATGCCACTGTCAATGAGACGGGCTTCTGCATTGCGATGAGCATCAACCACAGGAAGCAACAGACAGTTCATGTTTGACTTTGGCATACAACAGTTCTAGTATGTAGTTTCAAGGTTGCAGTTCATTGCTACCATTCATAGTGGAGATCTTCATGCAAGACATAGTCTACAAGTGGGTTTGCCTATAGTCTTCACACAGGGACAAGTGTTTACTACACTCCTGGAAATGGAAAAAAGAACACATTGACACCGGTGTGTCAGACCCACCATACTTGCTCTGGACACTGCGAGAGGGCTGTACAAGCAATGATCACACGCACGGCACAGCGGACACACCAGGAACCGCGGTGTTGGCCGTCGAATGGCGCTAGCTGCGCAGCATTTGTGCACCGCCGCCGTCAGTGTCAGCCTGTTTGCCGTGGCATACGGAGCTCCATCGCAGTCTTTAACACTGGTAGCATGCCGCGACAGCGTGGACGTGAACCGTATGTGCAGTTGACGGACTTTGAGCGAGGGCGTATAGTGGGCATGCGGGAGGCCGGGTGGACGTACCACCGAATTGCTCAACACGTGGGGCGTGAGGTCTCCACAGTACATCGATGTTGTCGCCAGTGGTCGGCGGAAGGTGCACGTGCCCATCGAGCTGGGACCGGACCACAGCGACGCACGGATGCACGCCAAGACCGTAGGATCCTACGCAGTGCCGTAGGGGACCGCACCGCCACTTCCCAGCAAATTAGGGACACTGTTGCTCCTGGGGTATCGGCGAGGACCATTCGCAACCGTCTCCATGAAGCTGGGCTACGGTCCCGCACACCGTTAGGCCGTCTTCCGCTCACGCCCCAACATCGTGCAGCCCGCCTCCAGTGGTGTCGCGACAGGCGTGAATGGAGGGACGAATGGAGACGTGTCGTCTTCAGCGATGAGAGTCGCTTCTGCCTTGGTGCCAATGATGGTCGTATGCGTGTTTGGCGCCGTGCAGGTGAGCGCCACAATCAGGACTGCATACGACCGAGGCACACAGGGCCAACACCCGGCATCATGGTGTGGGGAGCGATCTCCTACACTGGCCGTACACCACTGGTGATCGTCGAGGGGACACTGAATAGTGCACGGTACATCCAAACCGTCATCGAACCCATCGTTCTACCATTCCTAGACCGGCAAGGGAACTTGCTGTTCCAACAGGACAATGCACGTCCGCATGTATCCCGTGCCACCCAACGTGCTCTAGAAGGTGTAAGTCAACTACCCTGGCCAGCAAGATCTCCGGATCTGTCCCCCATTGAGCATGTTTGGGACTGGATGAAGCGTCGTCTCACGCGGTCTGCACGTCCAGCATGAACGCTGGTCCAACTGAGGCGCCAGGTGGAAATGGCATGGCAAGCTGTTCCACAGGACTACATCCAGCATCTCTACGATCATCTCCATGGGAGAATAGCAGCCTGCATTGCTGCGAAAGGTGGATATACACTGTACTAGTGCTGACATTGTGCATGCTCTGTTGCCTGTGTCTATGTGCCTGTGGTTCTGTCAGTGTGATCATGTGATGTATCTGACCCCAGGAATGTGTCAATAAAGTTTCCCCTTCCTGGGACAATGAATTCACGGTGTTCTTATTTCAATTTCCAGGAGTGCACATTGATCGAGAGTGTAGTGCCCAGGATTGATATAGTCTTGTTGACATTGTACTCAGTAACACATACTTTGACAGTGTGGCACATAGGACAGACATAGTCTTGTTGACATTGGATTCAGTAACGCATGCATTGACAGACCACTGCTTAGTTGTATCCGTCAGCCAGTGCATCCAACGAGTTGCTGTACAACTTTATTTAAGTATCACAGCACAATAAAGTATATATTTGTGTGTCACTAATTTGTTTGCACTCTCACAGCTCCTCTGGCCCACTCGGTGCACCTAAACCTAATATGACATGTGTGACTTGTTTTCTCCAAATGACCCATACACATCTGGTGACAAGGATCCCAAACTCACTGTGCTGCATCATTTCCTATGTCACATTGCTATTCGTTGCTTTCTTGTTTCTTAACTTTTCGTGCTTGTGGAAATATTCTGTTATAGATTGGTGCTCTTTGCTTTTTATATTTATTTCCTGTGCTGCCGCAGTTCATAAATTAGTTTTAGATTTTCTTGTGTGTTTATATACCGTGTCAAACCCATCATTCCAAATCCCTCACTTGCCTGCCTCACAATTAGTGACGCCTCAATGCAAATTACTACAGCAGCACCACTGTGCCACAAATACAAATGCCTGTGGCACCACCACTCGATCTAAATCATTTTCTTCAGTTACAGACACAGTCAATGAACCAGCTCACAGAACTGCTGAAGGGGTTCATCCAAATGCAGATGGCAACAACTAAGATATGGAATCAACTTCCATCCCCCACAGCACTGCCACAGCATCACATTCTTTGTTGCTGCCTCCATTTTGACAATTTTAAGAATAAAAGGAAGACAGGTCAGAACATTTGCCACAGTTTGAAGTACACTTGGCTGCTCACTAACTTTAAGGTACTGTGAAGCAGTCTTTCTTTCTGTCCACCATTCCCTACGACAAGACAAGAACTAATCAGCTATGAGGAGCTGTAAGCCTGTCTGGAATCTGCTAAATCCAGAGTCAGAGTAAGGGCTGCCAAAGATCGCTGCATCAGCCCCGAGCACAGTAGTGTGGCAGGCAGGTTGCTCACCCAGTGGTTTGGAAGGCACTTCTCATAGGATGGTCTGCTACGGATGAGTCTGTCGCCACAGCATGTGTGTTTTTGGTTCACATGCTGTCCTAAGAGTACTCTGTTCCCCTCAGGTCACTGCCCATTTTGTCTCATCAAATGAAACATGATGTCAGGTGCCATGATGTCTTAAAGGCTGATCCTGGCCTGCCAGCTTGGTAGGCCATCTGATAAAAATGATACTGAAATTCCAGAGCAGTTGGTGCCCTGAACTGGAACAGTCTTTGTAAACTCAAGGACTAACCATCAGTGGTGGCTTCTGTTCTGTGTGCTTATTCATAGTCATCTTTGGCTACAGATTGACATTCATCACATTAGGCAGCCAGAGTATAACCAATATTGGAAACAATGTCACATAAAGTCTTACAATATAATTTCCATGTACCAGCAGTTCACCCAAAGGGATCAGCAACCACTCAGACACTGAAGCCTCATGGTCTGGCACATGGACAAGGCATTGCCTCCTCAGACTGTGCCAATCACAACAAGGATGACAGATGACAGAATAAGAGCCACCAGAGGTCCTCCATAACAGGGACCTATTTCCTCTGCCGTGTCGTGTGTGGAACTGGATCGGCGTGAATTCCACTACACCCCAGTTATATAGGGCGGCACAAGCCAATGCATTGGCAGTTCCTTCCGCCAGAGCTCTGGGCCAATTCATGCACTGGCTCTTAGCAGCCCGTCAGTCAGAGCCCAGTCAGAAGCCACCGCAGCAGGACCTATGACTTTCCAGCAATATCCCAAGATGTACCTGTTGACCATCTATGCCGAATGCTCAACCTCTGACATTAGGAATTATCAGTGGCATAGTCTTCATGTCCCTCTATGTTTATTCACTGTGTTTTCCATGTGTATGCTGTTAGCGTCTGAGAAGCTGTATTATTTTTTGTTGAGAAAAGTTCTCCTACTGTGGTTGTAAATGACCCTTGTTCTTGTTTACCTGTGTCTTATTATTTCTTATCAAGCATCTCCCCATGTGCAACATGAGAATAATAATCAGAGAATCAAGTTTAAATGACATGAACACCATTAATCCTAATGATAAACTCACTTCTAGGCTAGGAGGGTGGAGTATTTATGGCATCAAAGAGCGGCTTTGTTTATATAACATCATTTGTAATAGGCCTAACTGAATCAGTCTCAGTCATTATGAGGCATCAGCGGTCTTCAGTTTTGCTGTATTGACTTCATCAATTTGTTTCAGTATCATAACTGCTTTTAAACCCCTGACAGATGTTGTTGCATCCTGCCTAGTGCTTCTTACATAATATTACAAGAGTAATGGGGGCAAGTTGTTTGACACTTGTCTTATACTTTTTAGCTAAGTTCACTCACACTTTGACACTAGTGTTGATGTGACACTTTTGGTGGCTGACTAACTGTGTTGAAATTTTTACACCTAACAGCTGGCTATGTTGACACTTCCATGTGAATGAGCAATGCCAGGTTGCAGGGACTTAGAACAATTTTCTGTCTCCCATTCCCTTACTATCTTCATGCATAAGAAAACTTAGATGTATGGTACTGAGTCAATACTTTTCAGAAATCAAGTAGTACTGCATCTATCTGATTCCCTTGATCAGTGGCTTTCAGGGTGACATGACAAAATTTCAAGTTGGGTTTTCACATGATCAGTGTTTTTGGAAACAGGAATGGAAAAACTGGTAGTAGCCAATCTTGGGGAATATCATTTCGGATTTCAGAGAAGTGTAGGAACATTTGGGACACAACTTATTGTAGAAGAGAGGTTAAGGAAAATGCAAATCTATGTTTATAGTAATTGTAGACTTAAGCAAACGTGTTTCGATTCGTGACTGGATGAAGAAAAGACGTCAGCTCGGTTGCTCAGCATCCTTGCTGAAATAATTTATAACGGAAGATCCAAGAAGTTCTTTTAATTTTCTTAGAATGTCACCAGAACTGTTCACGTTTCTTCTAAATAGAGTTAATTATGCGATAAGGAATAAAGGTACTGTAATGCATGAAGCACTGTCGCCAGAACTGAAATTACATATACTACGTGCATTACATTCGAGAGCACTCGGCATGCTATAAGATACAGTTTTAGTTGGTGATGATGCTATTTCACTAACACCAATAATTATTGACATTAACAGTAATAATTATTAACATTAACAACAATAATTATTCGAAGGAGGCCGCATTAAGAAAAGAATGGTATGCAAACTACTCTCTTGAAGATAGATCTGTACAGTAACAATATTTCAAAAATCTAACATGTGAATGGGGAGTACTGCAGCGATGTTTTAAATAGATGAATATTGAATAAAGAGTGCAGCTTCTTGAATTTGTATAGTCTTCCCACCTGTCAACAATATTCCTTAACAAAGAGTTGGCCAACTCAAACGATGGGATTTTAGTCTTGTAGACAAGAGCATTCATAGCTAGAATTACACTTGCTTGTATTTTTATTAATTCAGTTGTATATGTGCTCCTAACTCAATACATTTTGCCCTGCAGCTCAGATATTGTCAAACCATCTATGTTATGATTGCACATGACGGTCTCAATGGCAGCAATATGTTGCTTATTTTTGTAATCAGCATCACTGAAATGCCACAAACACTTATTCAAAGCATATAGATCCAAAAAGTGAACATTATTCTCCATTCCCCACTTCATATTTCAGTTTATCTATATTCTACAAACACATATCCTCAAAACCCATGCAACTAGTGTCGCCAAAGTTGGAACACACCGAACGTGTGTAGTTTCACCAATGAGATACACAAACTCATGGCATGCATGCGCAGTGGCCGGTAGTGCAGTTGCCTGCAACTTAGTGTCGTTGTGTAAACTAGGCTTTAGAGAAAGCTTTTGGCAGTGTTGACTGGAATATTATCTTTTAAATTCTGAAGGCATTGGAGGTAAACTATGGGTACAAAAGAATTTTTATAGTTTGTATAGAAACAAGATATCTGTTATAAGCATCAGGGAGGGGGGGGGGCATGAAAAGGAATCAGTGATTGAGAAGTAAGTGAACAGGGTTGTAGCATATCCCCTATGTTATTCAATCTGTGCAATGAGTAAACCACAGAAAAATTTGGAGAAGGAATTAAAGTTCAGGGAGAAGAAATAGAAACTTTGGAGATTTGCTCAAGACACTGTAATTCTGTCAGAGACAGCAAAGGACTTGGAATAGCCACTTAATGGAGTGATGGAATGTAGTCAAATTAAATCAGGTGATGCTAAGGGAATTAGATTAGGAAATGAGACACTAAAAGTAATAGATGAGTTTTGCTATTTAGGTAGCAAAATAACGATGATGACTGAAGTAGAAAGGATATGAAAGGTAGGCTGGCAATGATAAGAAAAGTATTTCTGAAGAAGAGTAATTTGTTAACATGGAGTATACATTTAAGTGTTAGGAAGTCTTTTCTGAAGGTATTTGTCTAGAATGTAGCCACATATGGAAAGGAAAAATGGATCATAAACAGTTTAGACAAGATGAGAACAGAGACTTTTGAAATATGGTGCTATAGAAGAATGCTAAAAATTAGATGGGCAGATCATGTAACTAATGACGACGTACTGAATAGAAGTGGGGAGACAAGAAATTTGTGGCACAAAAGGATTCTGCTACATCAAGGGATCACCAATTTAGTACTGTAGGGAAGTTGGGGGTTCAAAATTGTAGAGGGAGACCAAGAGATGAATACAGTAAGCAGATTCACAAGGATGTAGGTTGCAGTAGTTATTCATATATGAACAGGCTTGCACAGGATAGAGTAGCATGGAGAGCTGCTTCAGACCAGTCTTTGGACTGAAGACCACAATAACAACAGCTGGTCGGCATGGAATAGGTCATTCAGCTTGAGACACCGCATAATATTTTAGCTCTAATTCTAAGAATTTACAGGTGTATGTTAAGGATATTGGTCGGTAACTTTGTGGATCACTTCTGCTACCTTTCTTGTAGACATATATAGCTTGTGCTTTCTCACAGCTTCTAGGTCAGTGCTAATTAACTTGGAAATGGTGCCAAATAATAGATTTTTTCCTCAACATTTATTTCTCAGCACTACCTGCTCTGCAACACGCTTTTCAGACTGTCAGGCTGTGTCTGACCACACACTGTACAGTACAGTCCTCTGCTTTGTTATACATTGAGGTGACAAAAATCATAGGATAGCAATATGCACATATACAAATGGCAGTAGTATCAATATACAAGGCACAAAGGGGCAGTGCATTGGCAGAGCAGTCATTTGTACTCAGATGGTTCATGTGAAAAGGTTGGACTTTGAATGCGGAATGGTAGTTGGAGCTATATGCATGGACATTCCATTTCAAAAACCGCAAGGGAATTCAATATCCACAGTGTCAAGAGTGAGCCGAGAATACCAAAATTTGGGCCTTATTTCCCACCACAGACAACTCAGCAGGCGAAAGTCTTCACTAATGCCTGAGAGCAGCACCAGTCGTGTCGAGTTGTCAGTGCTAACAGACTAGCAAAAATGTGTGAAATAATCACAGAAATCAGTGTGGTATGTATGATGAACATATCCATTAGGGCAGTGTGGTGAAATTTGGCATTAATGGACCATGGTAGCAGATGACCGATTCAAGTGCCTTTGCTAACAGCACATCATCACCTGCAGCACCTCTCTTGGGCTAGTGGTCATATCGGTTGGACCATGGATGACGGGAAAACTGTGGCCTGGTCAAATGAGTCCATATTTTTGATGGTAAGAGCTGATGGTAGGGTCTGACTGTGGTGCATACCCCACAAAGCCATTGACCAAGTTGTCAATAAGGCACTGTGCAAGCTGGGGGTGGCTCCACAATGGTGTGGGTTGTGTTCACTTGGAATGGACTGTGTCCTCTAGTCAGATAAACTGATCATTAACTGGAAATGTTTATGTAGAACTACTTGGAGACTGTTTGCAGCCATTCATGGACTTCATGTTCCCAGACAATCACGGAATTATTACAGATAAAAATGCCTTGTCGCCAGGCCACAATTATTCGCAATTGGTTTGAAGAATGTTCCGGACAATTCGATCAAATGATTTGGCCACCAAGATCACCTGACATGAATCCCATTAAACATTTATGGGATATAATTAAGTGGTCAGTTCATACACAAAATCCAGCACCGACAACACATTCGCAATTACAGGTGACTATAGAAGCAGCATGTCTCGATTTTCTGCAGGGGGCCTCCAACATCTTATTGAGTCCATGTCATCTTGAGCTGCTTCACAATGCCAGGCAAAATGATGCCCAGTATGGTCATATGAGGTATTCCATGACTTTTGTCACCTCAGAGTACACCTGTTACACAGTTTCTTTGGAGTGACTGTATACCACAGAGTTCCGTGCCATCATGAAGTGTTCTACTAGTCACATATCTATCAAGTGCATGGTCTACTATTCTTCTAAACCTAACCCACAATTCTTCTACATGCTCCTCTCCTGAGCCAAATGTTTTAAGTTCCTTATTAAGATGTGACACTGCTCCTTATTTATATAGTTTACTGAACATATAAATCATTCTGCTTGTTGTTTTTGCCCTTGTACTTTGTTATCACTCTTATTTCAAATTCCTCACAGTAGTACAATGCATCCAGGACTATATCCTTTATTAAGAGAACATCATTGTTAAATTAAAGACACTTACAAACTTTCGCTAGGCAAATATTTGCAGACCAATGACACTGTTATATATGAGACAATGAAAAGGACAAGCTCATTTACATTATGAGAATGTTTTCATCAATGATGATGATGAAGTCCCATACTCCTTGATAGAGCATAGGGGACAATGCGGGAGACCTGCACCGCCGTACTAGGCAAGGTTCTAACGGAGGTGGTTTGCCATTGCCTTCCTCCGACCGTAATGCGGATGAATGCTGATGATGAAGACGACACAACTAGACCCAGTCATCTCGAGGCAGGTGAAAATCCCTGACCAGGCCAGGAATTGAACCCGGGACCCCGTGCTTGGGAAGCAAGAATGCTACCACGAGACCACAAGCTGTGGACTTTCAACAATTAAAGCTACTTTTTATAATGTCGCAGAAATATAAAACCCAAAACCATCAATGATGTGAATCAAGAAGTTAATGCAGACCTGAGAGAAATGGAAATAATGGAGGAAGAAATAGAAGAAAGAGAGAAGTTTAGAGTAACAGTAAAAAGTTGCAAGGACTTCCAGGGAAAAAGAAGAAAATGACAAAAAAGAAGAACACAATGTAGGGAAAGAATGGAAAAGGAGAAAAGAAAGAAGGCACATGTTTGTTTATTTGTCCTCAGTAGGCAAAACCAATAATAATAATAATTCTTTATGTTCAACAGCCTAGTTTAAATTTCAATTGGATGTCACTGTGTCAACATGCATGTTCCTTCTTACATCAGTAAACATATTGGGGGAAAGGGGACCTTAGTCCAACATGGAATCTGGACCATGAGAGATGAAAGTTAGGTTTAGGCAGACTGAAATATTCTGTGGTTCAACCTGGATTCAATCCCATGATCTTATGGTTTCCAAGAACACCCTCTATGACTAAACCACCACACCAAACATGATAGGCATTGCTAGATGACTATAATATGGACAATTTTTCATTTCTGGTGCATAGGATTTATTGAAACTGTGGCTTGCAATGGTGTTGGTTAGATGAGTTTAATACAGTGGTCTGAACATTAAGACAAAGAACAATTTTGTGTATGGCAATTATACAAGGTGCTGAAAAATTTGATTCCCAAAATTGCACATATGATGATGGGAACATTAATAAATACATTTTGGCAGAAATGCATATTGTGCAAGTAAGAAACATCTAGGACATCTGGGATGTGACTGAGATTAAAATAATATTAAATATGTTTACCTTTTATTGTTCTGAACAACTTTACAATAAATGTTCAAAATGAGCACCATTACCTTCAGTACAGCACTGGTATTGATGCAATAGGATGTCCCATGTTTGACAGACAATGTGTTGTGTGTTTTTATGTTGGAATAATCCTTGACACTAATTTTTCCTCTGAGTTGTACAGGTCCTCCCCAGCCAATCCATCACAGTCAAAACTTTGTAAATGTACATGTAAACATACATATATATGTACATTCAACCATGTAATGTACGTGCTGCATGTACTGGATGTGCAGAGTGCATCGAGGTCCTTTCATGCTTGAACCACATCCTCCCTCTGGTATGTAGGGGGTACCTCCTCCAATAATGTTGACACATGCTTTTGCAAGAACAATCTGTACACTGGCCATGTGAGTTGAGAGGCAACTTGTAGGGCCCATGCAAGTAGTTGCCCATGATACCATCTCACATGTTTACTGCAAATAGTTTCTCATGGCATTGCGTAACTGTTGTACATAAGTTTTTATCCACCCATACATGTCAGTTATGACAGTTGCACATGCCTTCTGAGTAAAGTGAACCACTTCATAAACAGAACCATTTCAGGAAATTGAGGACCTCCATTAACCTGTTGCAGAAACCAGAATACAAACTCAAAATGAGGTGGATAATCTCCTAGTCCCATGGCCTACATTTGGTAGGACAAAAAGGATGAACCAGCTGCTCACGCAATATGTTCCATACTAATTATGGTGAACACAAGACTCAGCAGCAATTGCTCTCACCCTTGCCTCAGACCACCGGTTTTCATAGAGTAACAGCACATATTTATCAAAGGCAGGTGTACCTTCTGTCCAAAGCCTGCTTTCATTACGATGCTCTGAGCAAAAATTGTGCAAATTTAGAGAAGCAACTACCTCTTAAAGATTGCTGTCATCTGAGCAATTCAAATACAAACAGTGACAAGGCACCAACCTAGAAATAGAGCAAAAACTAAAAGTGCAAACATATTAAATGTCACAAATAAATTTGCTGCTCTTGAGCTTGAAGAAAATTGCAGCAAAATGAAAAATGATAAAAATGTTTTTCCTTTGCCAGAAGTGAACAACAGATTGAAAACACATGAAACAAGCGATACCATTACTGATACTGCAAATATCTCAATGAAAAATGACCCAAACAAACACAGAACATATACAAATATATATGAATGGTCACAGGTTTGTTTAATCCATGGGAGAGTGTCATAGAGATACTGAAGGAACTGAACTGGCAGACTCTTGAAGACAGATATAAACTATCTTGATAAAATCTATCAACAAAGTTACAAGAACCAGCTTTAAATGAGTACTCTAGGGATATACTACAGTGCCCTACATATTACTCACACAGTGATGATAAGATAAGAATAATTACTGCATTCAAAGAGGCATTCTAACAATTATTCTTCCCACACTGTATATGTGAATGGAACAGACGAAACCCTAATAACTGTTACAATGTAACGTGCCCTCTGCCATGCAACTCACGGTGGTTTGCAGAGTATGGATATAGATGAAGATGCAGATAATAGGTGTAAATGAAAATGAACTATGCACTGCGAAAAAGAAAGAAACAAAAATCAATGTATGAGGTGCTATCCAAAATTTTCGCTATTGGTGCTGCCATCTGTAGAAAACCTAACCTGTGGACTAATGTTCAACATCACCCTTGAAGTAGTTGCCATCCCCACGTACACACTGGTCCCAGCACTTCTGCCACTGGTCAAATGTTTTCTGGAAGTCCTGTTCTTTGAGGGTGTTTATCACCGCCAGCAATGCTTCTTGAATCCTCTCTAGAGTGTCGCCAAATTTCGGGCCGTCGTTGCTGCACGTTTTCATGGAGCCATCACAAAACATCGAAGTAGTATGTGGAATTCGCTGTTTGGTTGGGTGGGATGAATTCTTTGTGCACAATTGCCTAGATATCAAAGAAAACAATGATCATGCTCTTCATCTGGCTCTGCACCTGTCTCACTTTTTTGGGCCTTGGAGAGCCTGGGCTCTTCCACTGGCACGATTGTTGATTTGTCTCTCGGTCATAACCATGAATCCAGTTGAATCACTGCAAAGGTCTCTGTAGCACTTTTCCCAAGATTCGCACAGAATTTGAAACACACGCACTGTTCTGTTCGCAGATCCATCATAAAATCGCCACACACCAAACACACAGTATTACGGAAATCACTGTGGACACGCAACATGTCCTCCCAGCTGAATGCCACACTGCACACTGACTCATCAGATATGCAGCTCTCGCCACCTAGCGATGCAAAGATCTACTACTCCTACTTTCCAGATGGCAGCAGCAGTCCCAAAAATTTTGGATTCTGCCTCGTATATGGAGACAATAATGCAAAAGGACTTTCTCAGGTACTCAACATCAGTAGTAATTCATTGGCAGTAAGAGGTATGATTAACCAGGTGCCAATTTCAAAAAGGTGATGAGAAAAATCGTGAAAAATGACTACACTGAACAGGACAGAGTAACGACTTGTGCTGGAGCAAGTAACATTTACAAAAATAGAGCCTTAACCACGTTTAAACAGCTCTTGAGACTTCTGTTACTTCTCACTAATACAAATATCATACTCGGAAATTTTAGCCACAGACATGACCTACCAGAATGCTCACCTACGCACACCGAAATTCACAGAATAAATGAACACCTAAAAAACATATGTAAGTTGTCCAGTAATGTCAAACTAATAGAATTCAATTCACTTCATAAAGTATGTTTTGTCAGACATGGACTTCACTTGAATAGTAAAGGAAGTGTATGTTAGGAAAGTTGTAAGTGAAGCAATGAAAAGTAAGTCCCAGAAGAGAGTCAGTGAACTTGGGTGGTGTGAACCATATACAAGTAGCCCAGATGCAAAATCTGCTCCTGCATGATAAGCAAAACTGATATAATCATGAAAAACTCATTGCATCCAAACTATCAAAGTTACAGACTTCATTTCTTTTCTAAAAATAAGTAAAAAATAATTAATTACACATTATTAATAGCTGAAATCTGTGATTATGTTCTATACATTAAAATCTTAACTGAAATATTGACTTAGCAGTTTCTTCACTTGATTTACAGTTAGCAGGTTTTGCATATGTATTGATCCAATTACAAAACAAACTTTTGTTTGCAAAACCCACTATTCAGTGATATGTTAGAAGTGACAGAAAGGTGGAATTTAATCATTGCGAATGTAAACAGGATATGTTTTATTTGAAAGAGAAGTCTGAAAATTCTACAAAGATGGAATATAAAAGTATGAAGGTGACATTATTGTACCAGGAAAAACTTACTTTCTTAATGTCAAAAAGAGAACAGATATGAAAGTTTAACATTAGGTTTCTTTTAAAAAAATACACCATCAAGTTTTTGACATCACGAGATATTGTAGAAAATAAAATAAGCTCCAAATTGCATCTTTGTAAAACATCAAAAAATTTTAGAAAATGATAAAATTGAAGGACAAGTTGCATCTCAATTAAAACAGTGACAAAAAATTCTGGAAAATGAAACTGGCTGAAAAATGCTTTTAAATGACATCGACCTCAACACTGCCCATCAACTCAAAATCACTTCTGGCATCTTCAGATGGTTGGCAGCGGCAGGAGTGACTCTAGGGAGTGCCTTCCTGTTCATCTAACATCTCAGTGAAGCGTCTGAGTTTGTCATTGGTCACCCAGTCTCCACCAAAGCAGAGCTCCAAAACCTTTTTGATGTCTCCGAGTTTGGCTTCTGAAAGTTCTGTACCCACTGTGATTGGTGTTTGGCCATTTCCCTTGCTGAAATTTTTTCCCCTCTTCAGGATGTTCTTCCCATCTCCAACTTCAGAGTTGTAGAACAGCTCTCCATGAACTAGACAAATCCTCAGTTTTTTTTTTTTTTTTTTTTTTTAAATCTGGAAATGCCAGTTACCAGTAACTTTCACTAATCCTTTCATAACAATTAATGTCAACACACTATTCATTGCATAACACAGCTTTAAAAATATTTTTCGTGATGCTATCTTTCTGTTTTGGAAACATTTCTTTACCACTGATCAGGATGCATCTTCGTTTTCTGGGAGGGACTGTTGCCCTCGGCCGCATTCTTGTCTTTTGCAACTACAACTCTGTATTCAACTTTTTACAGAACTCCTACTGTTTCAATTATTCTCACTTCATTTGTACCATCTTCTGCATTTAGACCATCCACAAAATCACTTATTTTCTTCAAAGCACTAATGCAAATTTGTCAACAAACATCCTACTGATCAGCTGAACTGTGCTTACCAGTGTATATTTCCATCACATGGTAGCAAGGGCTTCATTGTTGCATACACATTTGCTACAGTGCAACCAACCTAACTCTGAATAAGAAAAATATCCCTTCAAATTGTGACAAACGGAAAGGTAGCTTTGAATGTCTAGATTGGTAAGTCTGACATCAGGTCTGGACCCTCTGTACTTGTCCAGACTGGGCAGAAAAATCGACCATTGGCCCAACAGGACAGGCATCCTGTGCTGTCTCAGAGTTATCATCAGCATTGGATAGCACCTCGTACCTGTTGCTAAGACGTAGGGAGCCAGCTGCATAGCCTGCTTCCTCTTTCGCCTTCTGCCCAGTGACATGTGAATGCAGCACTGTCTGCTACCCACTCTGAAGTGAGGATGGACCGGTCAGATGTTGCATATCAGAAGCCACAGCGCTGTCCGAGTCAGCAGGGGATCCCAGTGGCACCAAATGTGTCGCAGGTCTCGTCACTGGTGCTACAACATCACCTAAACTTTGAGTATTAGCTAGAAGCTTGTCAACAGTAGCCAATGCAGCTTCCAGCTGTTTACACACAGCAGCCAACTCTCCTTGTATCTTCTCACAACAAGCACAGACCATAGCCATACCGTAATGTGTATAAAATAGATATAAGGTTTCAAATGGCACTACTGAGTTTGAAAATATACCAGATGAGAATAAAGTAACACTAAAAGTTGCTGTGCAGATTTCTCACTGTATTCTGCGACTGCAAGCCATCAAACAGAAACAAATTTCTCTACCGAAGGGGGAGGGGCGGGGGTTAAGACATAATATAGCTCAACGCAGTTGATTGACACCTTGGTCAGTTGCCGTTGTGCTCTGTGTTGAGCGTTCTCTCACTGTGGGTGATGATATGGTGCAAACCGAGTAGGACAGCCAAAATGGTGGCTGCACCATGCCGGTGTGTAGCACGATGTGTGTAAAGTGCCACAGACTGCTGTGCCCGATAACTTTACTGGTGCCATGCCGTGTTGGTGTGTGTGGTTGAGGTGGGCTGTGTGGGTGCAAAGCTTTCTGCCAATGGTGGGGCTGAAGCATCATGAAACAGTATTACTTTCTTCACAAAATCACCAGGGATGGTGAGAGGTTGTCTGGAGAAAAGGTTGGCCGATGAGGCACTGACCTCTTCTCTCAGTATTACTGGAAGGCCAAGGAGTACCAGCCACAGTGTTTCCATCCAGACTATGTTGTGGCAAGTTAGAGAGGCTTTCTGTGTTCAACAGAGTCACTTGACCATAACATCAGATGCTCAGTGGTAGCTGGTAGTTCTGTGCAATTGCGTGCCACTCAGTCGGGCGATGTGTGTGAACAGTGCACAGTTGAACTGACAACTATGTTCCATTGTGATATGAGTGGGGCTGCTGATGTTGATGAAGGCAGTAGTGACAGTCTGGTGATTAGCACTATGAGTGTTGCCTCGAGCCAACGAGTGAACCAGTCTCACATAGTCAATAAGCAACTCTTGCCATGGAAAAGGGGCAGTGGGCCCTGATGTCCATGTGGACGTGTGCAAAATGGCGTGTTGCATCAGAGAATGTGCTGATGGGTGCAGGAGTGGACTGGTGTTGTTATGCTCTTGAAAGTAGGTCCTACTTATGTATTAGAGAGATTATTATTAAGTTACATTAAATGAAACTTTAAATATTTTAATGTAGTAACAGCAATCAACATTTTTCTTAATCATGCTTTAGCTACGTAGTTTTTATTTCAAAAAGCGTGTACAGCCACAGTTTCTGTACTACTGCGCTCCAATTGTCACCCTGTTAATACACAGTATGAAAATGGCTGAGGCTGCTTCCTGCTCCATAGTGAAACTTGGGTATGGAAAGTGGTTAAAAAGTGCCAAGAAATAGGTTTTTATTTATGTTTTTCATAAATTTACAGAAAAAATTTGCTTTGAAGTTTTCCAATGGACTATATTTAATCCACTTGAGATAGAAATACACACTGTATTTGTATGTATAGTAGAATCACTAGTGTCAGGTGCAGTTCATGGATTGCTGTTTCAAATCTCACATCAGTCATGGTTTTTTTTTTTTTTTTTTTTTTTTCCAAGTATTTACATCTCATAACTGTAAAATTCGAAAAAAATTTTATGTGTAATGCACGTCTTCTTGTTTCTAATTATACATTGCACGCAAAATTCCTGTTTTCATTTGAAATATAAATTCTTAACGGGAGATGGCATCAGTCTTGCACTGATGTCTTTGTAATTCGATGTATATCTCTGTCATTTTTTGTTCAATCTCATCGAAATTTTGCGCACTTATGTATAGGGATCCAATACAGTTTAAACAATTTTTACATAACTGTTAACTGGTACAATGGGGCGTACCATCTGCCATGCATCTCACAGTGTTTTGCAGTGTGTAAATGTAGATTGTTCTTTCCGTATTTAGAGAAGCTTGCTTTTGAAGTCACCTGTTGAAACAGTGAACCAAACGATGTCCCCCCTACGGTGTCGAACTGTTTTCTCCCACTGCTCCCTACTTCCAATTATCATATTGTAAGGCTTGTCGAAGCAGTTAGGAGTTATTATATAGTCAGCGGGCATTTCCCCAGCCATTCCTATATTTACCTCACTCACTATGTTAGTGTGTGATTCTGGATATCCAAATGAGACCCAGTTTTGGTCAATTTTAAGTCTGTTTGCCCCAGTTGCTGCCTCCATCTCAACCCAAAGGTGAAGTGGAGGCATGTCCAGCATGGCTTCCATTCCAGCCGTTGGTGTGCTGCTAATTCTGCCCGTTATGGCTAAGCAGGCCAATCTCTGCACCTTAGCACTTTAGCAGCAACCCGCTGTTCTACCTTCTTCCACCACACTATGGCCTCATAGGAAATCCTAGATCTAACCACTGTGGCGTATATCCAGTGCATACCCCTGGGGCTTAAGCTCCAGGTTTTGCAAGTTGGCTTCTCATCCAAGGTTAGGCCTAGATATTTCACTGTCCCCTTCACAGGTAGAGTTTCATCAAGGAGCTTTAGATTCCAACTTGCATGCTGAATATGTCTCTTCGTAAATGCCACCACAACAGTCTTCTTAGGATTAACTCTCAGATCCTGATTATGCACCAAGTTTGCACAACGTCCAACCCTCCTTGTGCCATATTCCTGTGTCAGTGAATTTGCCAAGTATTACTATGACAAGGTCATCTGTGTATGCTTGGCAGAAGCATTGTCTGGAATTTAGTTCCTCAATGAGTTCGTTCACCTCTAGATTCCACAATAGAGGGGACAAAACTCCTCCTTGTGGGCAGCCTCTAGTGGTCTTAATTACCATCTTTTCATTCATCATGGTAGCCTGTACCTTCCTTCCACTAAGCATGGCTCTGGTCCACCTGCATATAGTGGTCCCCAGATCATGCATCTCTGCTGCCCTTACCATGGAATCGAAGGTTGAGTTGCTAAAGGCCCTCTCGATATCCGGGAAGATGCAGAGGGCTATTTCTTGGAAGTGAAGTGCTTTTTCCACCTTCCCGACGAGTTAGTGGAGAGCTGTTTCACATTATTTACCTGGTTGGTATGCATGTTCGTTCAGTTGTAGAGGGACTCTACATAGCCTCCTCTCCCCAACGTATACATTAACCAGTTTTTCCAGCATTTTGAGAATGAAGGAGGACAGGCTGATTGGTCTCATATCCTTGGCCTTGGTATGATCAATTCTCCCTGGCTTTGGAATGAAGACAACCTTCACTGTCCTTCAAACATTGGGAATGATTCCTACTGCTAAGCTAACCCTAAATAGCCTGCATAGGATTCTTATAAGCTTTCCTCCTGCCTGTTGCAGGAGAGCTGGAAAAATTCCATCTGTGCCAGGTGACTTGAACGGCTGGAATGTTCCCACTGCCCACTGGATTTTGTTGAAGTTCACACACTCCTTGGCCGATTCCCAGTCCTCTCTTCGAGTGCCTGAGAACTGTTGTCTCTCTGGGGTCACATACTGGTTGGTGTTAGCCGGCAGAGCATATTGAGGAAAGTGAGTTCTGAGGAGCAATTCCAGGGCCTCATGTGCTGTCTTTGTATATTCCCAATCCTCTTTCCTCAACGTACCTCCTGGGTTAGTTGGTACTCTAGTGAGAATCCTGTGAAGTCTGGCTTGTGCAGCCATGCCTTCCCCTTCCTCACAGAATGCCTTCCAGGATGCCTCCATTTCTTGTCTTATTGCAAGGTTGTAACTGACAAGGGCCTCACGATATTTAGCCCATTGTCCTTTGTGTCTCTTAATATTAAACAGTCTCCGTACCTGTTTTCTTTGTGTTTCCAATTTGTTATTCCACCAAGGAACACTCCTATTTATGCACTTCCTGGTGATTGTGCAGGTATCCTGATATTAAGTCACTATGGCAGAGGTAACAGCCTCTGCTACTTCCTCAAATTCTACTGGCTTCCTTATCGTGGTTTTAATTTCCGATAAGCCTAAGTCAAGGTCACTCCTATATGTCTCCCAGTCTGTTTTCCTGGGATTTCTATAAGTCATGGTCTGTCTGATTCCCATTTCAACCTTAAATTTAATGTACATGTGGTCCGATGAGGATGGCTCCAACACCACATGCCATTGTTTGACATAGCTACCCACCATCATGGAACCAAATGTTATGTCAATTACTTCTTCCCTTCTGCTATTCCTTAATGTAGGTTCATTGCCCCTATTCAGGACCTCTAAGTTGTTAGCTAAGAGGAATTCAAGAAGGTACTCACCTCTAATGTTGGTGTCCTTGCTGCCCCACACTAGGTTGTGGGCATTGGCATCGTAACCCACCAGCAGTTGGTCACCTTGCCTATGGCTAGTCTCTACCAGTCTCCTCACCTCCAAGGGAGGGGGAGAACTGTCTTCATAAGGAAGGTATGCTGAGGCCAAGACAATTTCCCCCATGATACCTTCCTCACATTGCTGCATTTTGATGGTCACTAAGTCCCTAGAGCAGAAATCCATCATTGGCATGAAAGAAATGCCGTTTCTAACATAGATGCATGTTCTGGAGTTTCTTAGATTTCTTGCATAGATCAGCTTACATCCAGTGCCTCCGAGGCCCGATACACCCCCTTTGTATAAATAGGGTTCTTGTATCAGAGCTACGTCCACTTCCTGTCTCTACAGGCAGCGGCTCAGGACAGCAGAGGCCCATTTACTGTGCTCCAGATTAATCTGCAGCACCTCCAGGCTCCATCTTACTGCCATCTTTGAGGTCCTTGAGAACCATGACGGTGACCTGCAAGAACCCTAAAAACAGTTTCAGGTCCTGCTCCCGCATCACCAACCTCCACCACCAGGGTTTGTTCTTCCGGAGCAACCTTCTGGTTAATCACTCTCCAGTCTTCTGTCTGGACTTTTGGATTCTGGGCCCCTATTTTCCCGAACAGAGTCTTGGGAGAGACTTCATTAAGCATCTTTGGTATCCATATTGACACCTTTGCAGTCTTAAGAAGCTCCACTGCCATCTTGACCAGCAGCTTCGCATCTTCCCACGGGGATATCATGGGCACCTTGTCCTTAAGCCATTCTACTGTGTGCACCCCGTCACAGACAAAAATGAGTGCACCACGGTCTAGATAGACCCTCCTGAAGTTGGGACCTGGGCCAGTGACCCCCCCCCCCACCCCAATCTTTTCAAAGAGGGCCATCTGTACTAGTTCCTCCTGCTGCGAGGTAATGGCCACCAGTGGATAACCTTCCTGGATAACTGCCATCCTAAAAACTGAGACTGCAGTACTATAGGTCTGTTTCCCTATTTCTTGCCTCGGTTTTTTCTGGGCTTGCTTATCCAGGGAGGAGGGAGTCTTTGATTCCTCCCTTATCTGCTTACTACCTGTCTTTGACATTGTGGGGGTCTGCATGTCCCCTTCAACCTGAGACAGTTTTTTCCTGGGGGTATTGGGTTCTTGTCCCATTACTTTCCTCCATTTGTGTTTAGGAAGCCATTCTTTTCCTTCCTTTTCCCTCTGTTCCCTGAGTAGCTTCCACCTTTGGGCCCCAGACAAGCCTTTGATCTTAATCTGGTCTAGCTTCTCGGTTACAGTTCCCACTTCTGGCTCAGGTCTAGACCCTGATTCAGTAGTGGAAGTGCCTTCCATCGGTTCAGTCCCCGAAGTTTGGGTATCTGAGCTCTCAATTTGCCCCTCAGTTTCTTTTTCTGTAATTGTGTCCATGTCGGTCCCACAAGATTTGGAGATCTAGAAGGTCCACACCACAAATACCCCGCGCGTTGTAAGGCTAATTACTCACGGAGGTTGCCCGGTATCCCTGAGGCTCCATTTGCGACACATCTTCCCATGTGCCATGCACCCCTCGGCACGGATCGCATCACAGCTTGGGTTGGGTCAGGGAATAGGGTAGGACTAGGAGCGGATAGGGAAGAAGGTACATTGTGGGACACTCTTAGTCTGATTCATCGGCTGAGGCCTTTCCGGCAATAGGTCCTCTACCTTCGGCATAGCCCTCAGCTTCCCGCAGATACGCAAGCCTCTCTACCCGCGCGGACAGTGCTTCGTCAAGGCGGTGTCCCCCAGACAGGCGCGGGGTATTCGTGGAGTGGTGGACTGTGTAGATCCCCAAATCTCATGGAACCAATGTGGACACGATTAGAGAAAATAAAGAAAAACAAACTGAGGGGCAAATTGAGAACTCTGACATCCAAGCATCGGGGTCAGGACCGATGGAAGGCATTCCCACTACTGAATCAGGGTCTAGACCTAAGCCAGAAGTGGGAACTGTAACTGAGAAGTTAGACCAGATTAAGATCAAAGCCTAGTTTGGGCCCAAAGGAGGAAACTACTCAGAGAACAGAGGAAAAAGGAAGGGAAAGAATGGCTTCCTAAAGACAATTGGAGGGAATTAAAGGGACTTGAACCTAAGACCTCCAGGAAAAAACTGTCTCAGGTTGAAGGGGATATGCATACCCCCACAATGTCAAAGACAGGTAGCAAGAGGATAAGGGAGGAATCTGACTCCCTCCTCCCTGGATAAGCAAGTCAAGAAAGGAAAGGGGCAAGAAATGGAAAAACAGACCTATAATACTGAAGTCTCAGTTTTTAGGATGGCAGTTATCCAGGAAGACCATCCGCTGGTGGCCATCACCTCACAGCAGGAGAAATTGGTACAGATGGCCCTCTTTGAAAAGATTGGGGGTGACGCTGGCCCAGGATCCAACTTCAGGAGGGTCTATCTAGATCATGGTGCCCTCATTTTTGTCTGTGATGGGGTGCACATGGTGGAATGGCTTAAGGACAAGGTACCCACGATATTCCCATGGGAAGATGTGAAGCTGCTGGTCAAGATGGCAGCAGAGCTTCTTAAGACTGCAAAGGTGTCAATAAGGGTACCAAAGACCCTTAAGGAAGTCTTGCCTAAGACTCTGTTCAAGAAAATAGGGGCCTAGAACCCAAAAGTCTCAACAGAAGACTGGAGAGTGATCAACCAGAACATTGTACCAGATGGATGAACCCTGGTGGTGGAGGTCAGAGAGAAGTCCCTGAAGGCAATGCGGGAGTCAGGACCTGAAATTGTTTTTAGGGTTCTCGCAGGTCACCATCAGGGTTCTCAAAGATCTCAAAGATGGCAGCAAGATGGAGACTGGACGTGCCTCTGCTGCCCTAAGCCACTGCCTGTGGAGGCAGGAAGTGGACGTGGCCCTGATACAAGAACCCTATTTATATAAAGTGGGTGTATTAGGTCTCGGTGGCACTGGAGGTAAGCTGATTTATGCTAGAAATCCAAGAAACTCCAGAACATGCATCTATGTAAGAAATGGAATTTCTTTCATGCCAATGATAGATTTCTGCTCCAGGAAATGCATCAATGTGAGGAAGGTATCACGAAGGAAATTATTTTGGCCTCAGTATACCTCCCTTACGAAGACAGCTCTCTTCCTCCTTTGGAGGTGAGGAGACTGGTACAAGCTTGCCATTGGCAAGGTGACAAACTGTTGGTGGGTTGTGACACCAATGCCCACAATTTAGTGTGGGGCAGCAAGGACACCAATAGTAGAGGTGAGTACTTTCTTGAATTTCTTTTAGCTAACAACTTGGAGGCCCTGAACAGGGGCAATGAACCTACATTAAGGAATAGCAGAAGGGAAGAAGTAATTGACATAACATTTGGTTCCATGACAATGGGTAGCTATGTCAAACAATGGCATGTGGTGTTAGAGCCATCCTCATCGGATCACATGTACATTAAATTCAAGGTTGAAATGGGAATCAGACAGACCATGACATATAGGAATGCCAGGAAAACAGACTGGGAGACATATAGGAGGGACCTTGTCTTAGGCTTATTGGAAATTAAAATCTCAATAAGAAATCCAGTAGAGTTTGAGGAAGTAGCAGAGGCTGTTACCTCTGCCATAGTGACCTCATATCAGGACAACTGCACAATCACCAAGAAGTGCATAAATAGGAGTGTGCCTTGGTGGAATAATAACTTGGAAATGCAAAGAAAACAGGTACGGAGACTGTTTAACATTGTGAGACGTAAAGGCCCTTGTCAATTACAACCTTGCAATCAGACAAGCAAAGAAGGCATCCTGGAAGGCATTCTGTGAGGAAGTGGAAAGCAATGGCTGCTCAAGTTAGGCTTCACAGAATTATCACTAGAGTACCAACCAGTCCAGGAGGTCCATTGAGGAAGGAGGATGGGAAATATACAAAGACAGCACATGGGACACTGTAATTGCTCCTCAAAACTCACTTTCCTCAATATGCTCTGCTGGACAACACAGACCAGAATGTGATCCCGATGAGACAATGGTTCTCAGGCACTCGAAGAGAGGACTGGGAATTGGCCAAGGAGTGTGTGGACTTAATAAAATCCAATGGGCAGTGGGAACATTACAACCGTTCAAGTCACCTGCCCCTGATGGAATTTTTCCAGCTCTCCTGCAACTGGCACAAGAGAAGCTCATAGGAGTCCTATGCAGATTATTCGGGGTTAGCCTAGCAGTAGGAATCATTCCCAAAGCTTGGAGGGCAGTGAAGGTTGTCTTCATTCCAAAGCCAGGGAGAATTGATCATACCAAGGCCAAGGATATGAGACCAATCAGTCTGCCCTCTTTCATTCTCAAAACACTGGAAAAACTGGTTAATGTGTACATTGGCGAGGGGAGGCTAATTAGGGCCTCTATACATTCAAACCAACATGCATATCAACCAGGTAAATCATGTGAGACAGCTCTCCGCCAACTTGTTGGGAGGGTGGAGAAGGCACTTCACTTCCAATAAATAGCCTTCTGAATCTTCCTGGATATCGAGGGGGCCTTCAGTAACACGACCTTCGATTCTATGGTAAGGGCAGCAGAGGAGCATGACCTTGGGACCACTATATGTAGGTGGACCAGGGCCATGCTTAGTGGAAGGAAGGTAGGGGCTACCGTGATGAATGAAAAGATAGTAATTAACACCACTAGTGGCTGCCCACAAGGAGGAGTTCTGTGCCCTCTATTGTGGAATCTAGTGGTGAACGAACTCATTGAGGAACTAAATTCAAGACAATGCTTTTGCCAGGGATTTGCAGATGACCTTGCCATAGTAATGCTTGGCAAATTTACTGACACAGTTAGAAATATGGCACAAGGAGGATTGGACATTGTGCAAAATTGGTGCATCAAACAGGATCTGAAGGTTAATCATAAGAAGACTGATGTGCCATTTACGAAGAGACATGCCCAACACTCAAGTTGGAATCTAAAGCTCTTTGATGAAACTCTACTGTGAAGGTGATAGTGAAATATCTAGGGGTAACCTTAGATGAGAAACTAACATGGACCCCTCACATTAAGAGCTCCAAGGCAAAAAGTACTCTAATGAGTACCAGAAGGGCTCATGGCAAAAATTGGGGCCTAAGCCCCAGGGGTATGCACTGGATATACACCGCAGTGGTTAGACCTAGGATTTCCTACGGGGCCGTAGTGTGGTGGAAGAAGGTATAACAGCGGTTTGCAGCTAAGGAGCTTGCTAAGGGGCAGAGACTGGCCTGCTGAGCCATAACAGGCGGAATTAGCAGCACACCAATTGCTGGAATGGAAGCCATGCTGGACATGCCTCTACTACACCTTTTGGTCAAGATGGATACAGCAGCTGGGGCATACAGACTTAAAACTGGCAAAAACTGGGTCTCATTCGGGTATCCAGAATCACACACTAACATAGTGAGTGGGGAAAATATAGGAATGGCTGGGGAAATGCCTATGACTATATAACAACTCCCAAGTGCTTCAACAGGCCTTACAATATAATAATTGGAAGCAGGGAACAGTGGGAAAAAGCAGTTCAATACCATATAAGGGACGTTGTTTAGTTCACTGTTGGGTTGACGTCAGACGAAGGAGTTGGTGCAGGAGTGTACGGGTTTCAGCCAAGACTGGAGGGCATCATCTCTCTAGGAAAACTGGTCTCTGTATTCCAAGCTGAAATTACTGCAATCAGGGCATGAGTGGAGGAGATGCATAGGTGCTACAATGACCATAACATCTACATCTATTCAGACAGCCAGGCAGCCCCTGAAATCATTGGCAGCTCCTGCAACAAGATCTAAGATTGTTGCAGAATGCCACAGGACTCTGGTGGAGCTAGGGGGAAGCAATAGGGTAAACCTAGTGTAGGTCCCTGGCCACTCAGGGATCTGTTGCAATGAACAAGCTGACAGATTGGCTAGGATAGGGGCAATGACTCCATTTATTGGACCGGAACCTGTCCTGACGATCACCAAGGCTATGATCAAACTAGAACTACAGAACTGGCTTAGGAAACAGCACGTAGAATATTGGACCAAGGTCCATAAATACACTCCTGGAAATGGAAAAAAGAACACATTGACACCGGTGTGTCAGACCCACCATACTTGCTCCGGACACTGCGAGAGGGCTGTACAAGCAATGATCACACGCACGGCACAGCGGACACACCAGGAACCGCGGTGTTGCCCGTCGAATGGCGCTAGCTGCGCAGCATTTGTGCACCGCCGCCGTCAGTGTCAGCCAGTTTGCCGTGGCATACGGAGCTCCATCGCAGTCTTTAACACTGGTAGCATGACGCGACAGCGTGGACGTGAACCGTATGTGCAGTTGACGGACTTTGAGCGAGGGCGTATAGTGGGCATGCGGGAGGCCGGGTGGATGTACCGCCGAATTGCTCAACACGTGGGGCGTGAGGTCTCCACAGTACATCGATGTTGTCGCCAGTGGTCGGCGGAAGGTGCACGTGCCCGTCGACCTGGGACCGGACCGCAGCGACGCACGGATGCACGCCAAGACCGTAGGATCCTACGCAGTGCCGTAGGGGACCGCACCGCCACTTCCCAGCAAATTAGGGACACTGTTGCTCCTGGGGTATCGGCGAGGACCATTCGCAACCGTCTCCATGAAGCTGGGCTACGGTCCCGCACACCGTTAGGCCGTCTTCCGCTCACGCCCCAACATCGTGCAGCCCGCCTCCAGTGGTGTCGCGACAGGCGTGAATGGAGGGACGAATGGAGACGTGTCGTCTTCAGCGATGAGAGTCGCTTCTGCCTTGGTGCCAATGATGGTCGTATGCGTGTTTGGCGCCGTGCAGGTGAGCGCCACAATCAGGACTGCATACGACCGAGGCACACAGTGCCAACACCTGGCATCATGGTGTGGGGAGCGATCTCCTACACTGGCCGTACACCACTGGTGATCATCGAGGGGACACTGAATAGTGCACGGTACATCCAAACCGTCATTGAACCCATCGTTCTACCATTCCTAGACCGGCAAGGGAACTTGCTGTTCCAACAGGACAATGCACGTCCGCATGTATCCCGTGTTACCCAACGTGCTCTAGAAGGTGTAAGTCAACTACCCTGGCCAGCAAGATCTCCGGATCTGTCCCCCATTGAGCATGTTTGGGACTGGATGAAGCGTCGTCTCACGCGGTCTGCACGTCCAGCACGAACGCTGGTCCAACTGAGGCGCCAGGTGGAAATGGCATGGCAAGCCGTTCCACAGGACTACATCCAGCATCTCTACGATCGTCTCCATGGGAGAATAGCAGCCTGCATTGCTGCGAAAGGTGGATATACACTGTACTAGTGCCGACATTGTGCATGCTCTGTTGCCTGTGTCTATGTGCCTGTGGTTCTGTCAGTGTGATCATGTGATGTATCTGACCCCAGGAATGTGTCAATAAAGTTTCCCCTTCCTGGGACAATGAATTCACGGTGTTCTTATTTCAATTTCCAGGAGTGTAGAAACATGGTAAGGTAATGATGCTCAAGCCATGTTTTAAAAGAAGCTCTGTAATCCTGGGATTGAACAGGAAAGAGATCAAACTCATGACTGGACTGATGACAGGCCATGGGAATTTCAAAAAACACCTACACACAGTGGGTATAATCGAAGAGGACCCTAAATGTAGGATCTGTGATGAGGGTGAAGAAACTGCCTCACACCTAATCTTCGAATGCATGGTACTGGAGAGCAAAAGATACAGAATCTTCGGGACAACTAGACCTGAAGAAATTGTGTCTAATAAAAAATTGGTAAAGGAACTCCTTGCACTATTTAAGGACATTGGTCGACTTTACTAGATATACAAGGAATGATACTGCACAATAAACACAGTTTTGGCATGGGCAGTGGTGGGTTAGACCTAAGCTGTTTTAACTTCCCTGTTAAAATCAAATCAAATCAAAATCAACGTGATGGGAGTGGCGACTGGGTGTGGGGAAGGAGGAGGTTGGAACGGGGAGGGGGAGGGATAGTATGGTAGAGGTGGCAGACAGTGAAGTGCTGCAGGTTACAAGGTGGGCAGGGAAGAGGTGGAGAGGGGGTGGGGGATAGTTGAAGAGGAGAGAAGTAAAAATATTGTGTGTGATGGTGGAAAGATGGCCGTGTAGCACTGTTACATTCCATCCAAGATTTTCCATTGTTTGGTTTGTCAAAATTATAGCTTACTTAGTAACCATTGTGTTTGTCTATTATGCATGACGGGTTCAGTTCTTGACAAAGATCTATTGCATAATGAACTTTTAACTTTCATTATTTTTCTTCATGTCATGTTTCAGTTTAATTTCAGAGTTTGGTTTACAGTCTTTAACATCACAGGATCTTTAGAAGATCTCACTTCAAAACAGACATCTTCTAACTACTTGTACCATTACTCAACTTTCACTGCTTGTTATGCACAAATCAACTACATCCAAAGAGTCTTATACAGTTTACTATTTCTTGTTAAATATTTTCAGCAGTGTTGTTATTACATAGCAGTTGTATTTATGAGAAAATGAGGTTATTAGACAGTAAAAATTATTTCTGTTGGATTGAGTTATAAATGTAATGTTAGTATTGTATAGGAGAGAGAGAGATAAGAGCACTGACCAGTTTCATTACACCATGAACAAGTGTTTTTATTGGAGAGAATGGAAGAGAGAACAAGAAAATTAGCATAGCCTGCCAACATTATGGACATTGCGTTATTGTTTTTTCGGCACTGACAATTGCTTTACAACATTGTCTCCAAACTGTTCCTCTACTGTACACAGTAAATAATTTTGTAAATTGTGTTCCTATTCTTCCCCATTTAGTATTTTCTTAAGAATAATTTCCATGAGAAACACCCCCATACTGTAACACCACCTCCTCCATATTTCACTGTTGCCACTACACGCCATAGCAGCTAACATTCTCCAGGCATTTGCCAAACCCAGTCCATTCCAATGAATTTCTACAGAGCATTGCATGATTCATCACAGCAAATCACTCATTTTCAGTCATCTACTGTTGAGTGGCATCACTCTTTACATCACATAAGCATCGCTTAGCATTGACTACAGAAATGTATGGCTTATGAGCAGCTACTTGACCTTCATTCCCCATTCTTTTTAACTTCCTGTGCACAGTCATTGTGCTATCTGGATGGCTGACTGCAGGGGTGTCCAAATGATAGTGAGGGGGGGGGGGGGGGGGCGAGGCTGCAATATTTGGGAGAATGTAGTACTTTCAGTATTTTGGAAGTTGAATGGTGACTCCCAAGTACTCACAAAAAAGATACAGTTCTGACCCAGTTAAAAACTTGCATAGAACCAACTTTTAAAACATTTTCTTGAATGGAAACTGCTTTGACTACATTATATTTTTTCCTTTGCCTGAGAGCTATGGGGGGAGGGGAGGGGGGGGGGGTTGTAGCACCTCCCTTGGCCCCTGGGTATGGTGGGCGTCCTTGAATGGTAGCACTTGGGAAATCACGGGTGATTCCTTCCACTGTGTAGGAACACAGGACAAAAAAATTAGCCACACTCAGCAGGCATCATGCTAATACCATGTGACACTGGTAAAGTACTCAAGAGGAAACTCCACAAGGTTGGTTATGCTTCTTCTTCCTTTTTTTTTCTTCCAGGGAGGTGGGGGATTGTGATCATTTTTGAATTCATTATAAAACTGAAATTGAGCTAAAAGTTTCTCTTCTAAAGTGAACTGGACAGATTATTTAAATGTGATATTGCAGTACCACGATACAGCGGAGTGAATCAGGCTTATATAGTGTTTGCGCTGATGAAGAATAAACATTGATATGGAGTCAGGCTAATGCTTATTTAATACACCAATAAGTACTCAAATACTTCATTATTTGAACTTTACATAATTTGGAAATAATTATTATTGCAATCATAGAATATATAACAGTGAATTTTTCACAGCGACAGCAATAAACAAAAAGTTGTCAAGACATTCAACAATGAGGGCAAACAGTAAAAACAATTGTTCCACAATATTTAGCCATCAACGTTAAATACAAAGAAAATTTTCTGGAAATTAAATTTTAGGTTTGAAGAATAAAAAACTGAAACTCAGAGCACTTTGTGTGCACTTTCTGTGGGAGATGCCTGTGGCTCATTTTCTGGGAAGAGCAGCTCAAGACAGCAATGACAGAAAGTGCAACGAGTGTGCTACAGCTGTCTAGCAGTGATTGGCACAAAGTGTTCACAGTCAGCAGTTCCGCACATTGAAGGGAACCACAGATTGGGCTTCCACTTATGATCAAGCACACAGTCTCTACAGACATGACCTACATGAACTTTACATGGGATTTTCTTCATTAAAACTCAAAGGGATCAGTGTAAATAACATAGCATTTATAGTGCAGTAGATATTTTATTTTTATTTATACAGTTATCTTTTTAGGTAAACTCCAATTTATACAGTTAACTTGTTAAATGATTTTCAATTTAATTGGTTCACGAAAAATTTAGATCAAAGAAATATACATCCTTTGCTATTAGTACCTTCCTGCTTATTGTCAATACTATTTGCACATTTTTTAATTATTATTTGTGAAGACATTGATTACCATGGCACTCATAAAGGGAAAAGAGTTAACAGAAGCAATTATGCAGCTGTTGACACACCTGGCAACAGAAATGAAGGCATTGACACATCTGTCAAGAGAAATGAATGAAAACATATCTCAAATAGAGAACAGATTTTTCCAAAATGAATGAAAGGTTTTTTCAAATGGACAGTACACTGCTAGATTTGCATCCTTAATTAAATGAAAGAGTGTACATACTACAAAAGAGAAACTGATGCTGAATTTTGAAATATGTACAATATTTAGATGATCTTCTACAGCTGGTGAAAGAAAAGTTAGAAAATGAAGTTGAGCACTTACATATCATTAAATCAGTATAGGATATTTTGGTGAATAAAGTGTAAATATTAGAAAATTAATTAATAGAAACAAAAGGTAATTTAGAACAAGTCATGAATAAAAATGACAAAGCACTTACAGGATAAGGAATGAAATGGAACCACCGTTGGGAAAATTAGAAGCTAGTAGAGATGTTCTGGTAGTGAGAGAAGTGATCAAAATAGAGATCTGATATGGGGTACATTCTTACATTCTGTTATTAATGTACAAGCTGAGATAGGAACATCATTACATAACAATGGAGACGAAAGCTCTGCTACACAGTAGTCATATATAAATAATTACTTAAACTTTGAACATGTCAGACATGAAATAAGTTAACACTCAGCTGATCTATATTTTGGTCGCAAACAGTGTGTGTTGCAAATGAAAAATGAAAAGCACCATTTTAAGAACTTATTTAGTATAGTGAAGAAAATACTGGGAAGATACAGCACATGTTAGAAAGTGAAAGTAATTTCTTTAGGTACATACAACAGTTTATATCAAATAACACAAGATTTTTTTTAGAATCTTGTGGCTGTGAACATATCTGGTTCACTGTCTCATTACGACATCATTTTTGTAGTAACACAAAAATACCAACAACAAATATTACAGAATGTAACACAGAAATACCAACAACAAATATAACAAAACATGACATAGAAATACCAACAACTAATATATGACACAAATATTAACGAATGTTTGAGAATGGAGAGAAAACGAGTGGAAGAAAAGATCGACAACAGTTTCAAAATTTTGGGTACTGTAATATCTTCATGATCATCAAACAATGGTTTGGCAGTTTGGCACTGGAGGGGCAGCGGGGGGGGGGGGGGGGGGGGGGAGTAAACATTCAGTGCTGTAATGATTTAAGAGAATATTTTTGAGGACATCTCACAGGTAACTACATTTGTTTTATCTATATGAACTGTAATGGGCTGTTAGAAGATGAAATGGAATATGTAATTATAGTGTGAAAAGCAGGAAAGCTGTCTAGCAGAAAATGAAGATATGTATTCAATATTACACACTGAAGCACCAAAGAAACTGGTATAGGCATACATATTCAAAGACAGAGATATGTAAACAGGCAGAATATGGTGCTGTAGACAACAACGCCTATATAAGACAAGAAGTGTTTGGCGCAGTTGTTAGATCGGTTACTGCTGCTACAATGACAGGTTATCAAGATTTAAGTGAGCGCACAAGCGATGGGATACAGCATCTCCAAGGTAGCGATGAAGTGGGGATTTTTCCCATACGACCATTTCACGAGTGTACTGTGAATATCAGGAATCTGGTAAAACATCAAATCTCTGACATTGTTGTCATGGGACCAACAATGAATGAAGAGAATGATTCAGAGTGACAGAAGTGCAACCCTTCTGCAAATTGCTGCAGATTTCAATGTGAGCCATCAACAAGTGTCAGTGTGTGAACGATTCAACGAAACATCATTGATATGGGCTTTCGGAGCCAAAGGCCCACTCGTGTACCCTTGGTGACTGCATGATACAAATCTTTATGCCTCGCCTGGGCCCATCAACACCAACATTGGACTGTTAGTGATTGGAAACATGTTGCCTGGTCAGATGAGTCACGTTTCAGATTGTATGGAGTGGATGTACGTGTACGGGTATGGAGAAAACCTCATGAATTCGTAGATCCTGCATGTCAGCAGGGGACTGTTCGAGCTGATGGAGGCTCTATAATGGTGTGGGGCATGTGCAGTTGGAGTTATAGGGGAGCCCTGATATGTCTAGATACAGCTGTGATGGTGACATGTACGTAAGCATTCTGTCTGATCACATGCATCCATTCATGTCCATTGTGCATTGCGATGGACTTGGGCAATTCCAGCGGGACAATGTGACACCCCACACATCCAGAATTGCTTCGGAGTGGCTCCAGGAACACTCTTCTGAGTTCAAACAGTTCCACTGGCCACCAAACTCCCCAGAGATGAACATCATTGAGCAATTCTGGGGTGCATTGCAACATGCTGTTCAGAAGAGATCTTAGCCCATCATACTCTTACCAATTTATGAACAGCCCTGCAGGATTAATGGTGTCAATTCCCTCCAGCATTACTTCAGACATTAGTTGAGTCCATGCCCCATTGTGTTGCGGCACTTCTGTTCGATTGCGGGGACCGTATATGTATCGGTATTAATATAGAGGTTGTTGTCTGACAGTCCTTCACACTGTTGCTAAGGGTCACATCACTTCCAGTGTATTATGATAGATTATGTTGTGTGATGACTCATGAAAAATTGCAGCGTTATTTAATATTGTGGTCTTTGAACAATTTTCGTTTACCCTTTTTAAGGAATGGGCATCTATAGTTACGTATACCAAAGTAGTGTGAAGGAGTTGAGTTTCATGGAAAATAATAACTATGGTCTTAGTACCCTTTGTCCTCTATGCAAGGAACTACATTTTCTTTCCTTTTTACAGAT
The DNA here is from genome assembly GCF_023864275.1 of Schistocerca cancellata. Classification (NCBI taxonomy): domain Eukaryota; kingdom Metazoa; phylum Arthropoda; class Insecta; order Orthoptera; family Acrididae; genus Schistocerca; species Schistocerca cancellata. Next base: position 412,164,637 of record NC_064634.1, read on the forward strand.
AAGTACCAGTTTATGGTAATAATTACTATGGTCTTAGTATCCATTGTCCTCTGTGCAGAGAGGCATTTTTTTTCTAATTTTGTAGTCGGAATTTAGCTTACAAAAGGGAGTCCAACAGAAATGATAATGCTACTGTTGGAGAAGCTGCAGGAAAGATGACATCCTCCCAGAGTTTTCTGCTATGGGAGACTGGCTCTAAATTAATGATTGTGTCAATCCCCTGACAAATTTCTAGATTAAGATTATGGGTATATAATTTTATTTATTTTTATAGTGGAATTTTGTAAGTGTGATTTATTAAACAGTGACATTTGATATGGGTTTGTACTGTTTTTAACAAACTGGTAACATTAAAATGGTAAAGCTTTTGCACAAATGGAATTTATACTGTTTGAATTATCTGAATGATAATATGGCTGGACTGTATAATTTTCTAAGAGTGGTCATCTTAACTGTAGTATAAATAGTCAAGCTTATTTTCATTACTGCCATGCTCAATGATTTGAAGAATAGGTTGCATGTGTCACTAGAGTTATTCAATCCAGTTTGTAGTCTGGTTCATATATCCAGACAGTGACCAGTCAATATAGCTTGTTTAATAGGTATCACACCAGACATGAAATAAAATTTATCTAAATAAGAAATCATATTAACACTTACTTTAAAATACACACATCAAAAAAGTTTTGCTTCACCTCAGGTCTGAGGGTTCCCGAAACTGTACAGAAAATTGAAATAGAGATCAACATAAACATCATTTCTGCCCTTTTTATTGCTCATGAAGACCACACATTGCATGTTGTACTACCATACAGTGAGACCTTCAGAGGTGGTGGTCCAGATTGTTGTACACACCAGTACCTCTAATACCCAGTAGCACGTGCTCTTGGATTGATGCGTGCCTGTATTCGTCTTGGCATACTACCCACCAGTTCATCAGGGCGCTGTTGGTTCAGATTGTCCCACTCCTCAATGGCGATACGATGAAGATCCCTCAGAGTGGGTGGTGGGTCACGTCATCCATGAACAACCCTTTTCAATTAATCCCAGGCATGTTCGATACGATTCATGTCTGGAGAATATGCTGGCCACTCTAGTCAAGCGATGTCATTATCCTGAAGGAAGTCATTTACAATATGTGCATGATGGGGGCACAAACTGTCTTCCATGAAGGTGAATGCCTCGCCAATATGCTGCTGATATGGTTTCACTATTGGTCCGAGTATGGGTTCACTTATGGTACAACTGTTACAGCACCTTCCATGACCACCAGCAGTGTACATCAGCCCCACATAATGCCATCCCAAAACAGCAGGGAATCTCCACCTTACTGCACTCACTGGACAGTGTGTCTAAGGTTTCAGCCTGACCGGGTTGCCTCCAAATACGTCTCCGACGAATTGTCTGGTTGAAGGCACGTGTGACACTTATCGACGAAGAGAACTTAATGCCAATCCTGAGCAGTCCATTCAGCATGTTGTCGGACCCATCAGTACCATGCTGCATGGTGTCATGGTTGCAAAGATGGACCTCACCATGGACATCAAGAGTGAAGTTGCCCACATGCAGCCTATTGCGCACAGTTTGAATCATAACACGGCGTGCTGTGGTTGCACAAAAAGCATTATTCAACATGGTGGTGTTGCTGTTAGTGTGAGTCTGAGCCGTAATCTATTGGTAGCAGTCAGCCTCTGCAGTAGTAGCCCTTGGGCGGCCAAGCGAAGCATATCATCGACAGTTCCTGTGTCTCTGTATCTCCTCAATGCCTGAACAACATAGTTTTGGTTCACTCTGAGACACACCTGGCCACTTCCCTTGTAGAGAGCCCTTCCTTTCACAAAGTAACAACACGGACTCAATCAAACCGCAGTATCGACCATCTAGGCATGGCTGAACTACAGACAACAAGAGCCATGTACCTCCTTTCTGGTGGAATGACTGGAAAAGATCGGCTGTTGGACAGCTTCTGTCCAAAAGGTACTGCTCATGCAAGGTTTTTTACATCTTCGGGTGGGTTTAGTGACATCTCTGAACAGTCAAAGGGACTGTGTCTATGATACAATATCCACATTCAACATCTACCTTCAGGAATTCTGGGAACCAGGGTGATGGAAAACTTTTTTTGATGTTTGTGTATTGGGTGCACCAATATGGAGCAAATATGTTTGTGTAAAAGAAGTAAATTACCTAAATATCCTATGGTACTGTCACTGGGAGGTCATTAGAACCTTTGTTGTAATAAGTGGAAGATGGTGGGATGGTCACTGGAAAGTCAGGAGATCCTTGTTATAATAAGTGGAAGACTGTAACCAGCCAGAAGTGACGGGCCTGTTTGGTCGCATATGGTATACTTTAGCATTAGCATAAAAAATGATATTAAAATTAATACTGTCTTTTCACTTTGAATGAAAAATGAGAATAATAATAATAACAACAATAATAAAGGGTAATGATACAAAAAATATGTATTTACTTACCTGATATAAATCGTAAATCACTACTTTCGAGATTAAATCGAGAATGATACAAATGTTTTGAGCAGTTTAATATTTAATTAAGGAAATGAAAAAATAAACATGATTACTACTCAAATATTTGTTGCACATCATAACTGAAAAGAATGATTCTTCTCATGATAAATAAAAAATTTTAAAATGGTCAACTTTTTTGTGAAATGATTTGTCTAAAAGTAAGAACTAAAATAATTACAGAAACATTTGACATGTTTCTCATTCATTCTTAGAAACATGTACAGAAATTCAAATACTGAAGCAAAAATGTGGTTGACTTTGCTTGGCAAAAGCAAGAACACTCTAAGACAAAAAAAATTATGCATCATAAAGGAATTATCCAAACTGGACAGAAGTCAGAAGCTGTGATGTACATATGATTAAAATTTCAGAAAAATTGGATGATTTATTCATGAGTTTGAGCTTCATAAATTGAGCAAGTCAATGAAGTGCTGGTTCACCTCTGGTCCTTATGCAAGCAGTTATTTGGCTCGGCATTGATTGGTGGTGTTGCTGGCTGTCCTCCTGAGAGATGTTGTGCTAAATGGTGTGTTAAGATTATCAGCAGCACCCTTACAGCATAGTGGTGCATCAACACTATTCAAGCACCGTTTTGTTGCCCTTCGTAGCAGGCCATCCTGGGCTTAAATTTCAGCAAAATAATGGCCACCCACACACAGCAAGAGCTTCTACTGCTTGTCTTCATGCTTGCCAAACCCTACCAGGGGCAGCAACATCACTGGACCTCTCCTTAATTGAGAACATTTGTAGCATTATGAGCAACGCCTTCCAACCAGCTTGTGATTTTGACGATTTAATCCATCAATTGGACAGAATTTGGCACAATATTCCTCAGTAGTACATCCAACAACTCTATCAATACCAAGCTAAATAACTGCTTGGATAAGGGCCAGAGGTGGACAAAGACATTATTGACTTGCTCAATTTGTGAAGCTATTCCTCTTGGATAAATAATCCAATTTTTCTGAAATTGTAATCATTTGCTTGTCTAAACAAGTACATCACATCTACTGATTTCCACACCATTTGGATCATTTCTTCATGATTTGTCCTTTTTTTCCCTTATAATGTATTTAAAATCATAAACAGTCAGTTGGAATACTCCCATGTTAATTACATAGAAAGAGCACTGAGGAGACTCTGCAGTTTGATTGGAATTGCTATCTGATTTACAGTTCCAATTTAATCCATTTTTTAAATTAATTTTTGAATCAGGAACAGTGAGTGCGCAAGAACAGTAATATCAACAGCACTTGTAAGGAAGGCATTAGTTCTTGTGCCACATACATTCCCTTTCCTGATATTTGAAGAATTCCCTATTGAGTAACTATTGAGAATGAAAAATTGTTGGAATTTTTTTACACCTGAGACACAGCTGAGATAAATATGTCAAGGTCACAGACTGAAGACTGCATGGTCTACATAATCCACCTAGTTAATGTACTTTAGAACTCTTTAAATTTCTCTGATTATGAGATAAAAATTGATCTTTAAATTCTCAATAGGCACTTAATATGATGTACGTGATTGCAAGCCTCACTCAGGGGCACATCGAATGTTTCTCTAATCTATTTTATTTCTTACTTTTAACAAAATCATTTTACAAAACATTGACACTTTTTTTATAATTATTTTTTTTTATTTTCATGTTTTGCTCGGAAAGCATGAAGAATAATATATTTAAATACCAACCAGTACTGGTATTTTATTATTATTAAGGGTACATAGATCAAAAGCAAACAAATGAGGTGTCAGTTGTCAATTTAAATGTCTATGTTTAATTTAGAATTTTAAATAGTGCTGGAGCATATTTGTCTGGTGGATTTTTCTTAATCACCCAGATTACTTTCAAGCAATTAAATTGTTTCCAGTATGAATTTTCACTTTGCAGCAGAATATGCAAGCATTTTAAACATCCCAGCAGATTAAAACTGTGTGACAGCCCGGGACTCAAACCTAGGACCTTTGCCTTTCATGGACTGGTGCTCTACTGACTGAGCAATCCAAGCACGATTCATAACCCACCTTCACATCTTTACTTCTGCTAGTGCCTCACCTCATACCTTTCAAACTTCACAGAAGTTCTCCTGCATATAATGCTGGACTAGCACTCCTGTAAGAAAGAATATTGCAGAGACATAGCTCAGTGACAGCCTGGAGCATAGCTTAGCGACAGCCTGGAGGACTGTTTCCAAAATGAATTTTTCATTCTGCAGCAGAGTGTGAATTGATTTGAAATTTTCTGGCAGTTTAAGACTGTGTGCCAGAGCAGGACTTGAATCTGAGACCTTCGGCTTTCCTGCATAAATGCTCTACTGACTGAGCTATCCAAGCACAACCCATGACCCGCCCTCACAGTTTTACTTCCACTATTACCTCACCCCCTACCTCCAAACATACATCTATTCCTCCAGGAGTGCTAGTCCCACACAGTATGCTGGAAAACTTCTGTGAAGTTTGGAAGATAGGAGATGAAGTTCTGGTGGAAACAGAGCTGTGAGGTTAAATCATGATTTGTGCTTGGTCCGATCAGTTAGTAGAGCACTTGCTCAGAAAAAGCAAAGGTCCCAGGTTCAAGGCCCAGTCTGACTACTCCAACTGCTGTGACTGCACTCCTAGCAATAACTGGTTAATTTCTCTCTTCATTTTGAAGTTATTTACATGCATTAGATATGAGCAGTATATGCACTGTGTTTCATACAAATTTATTATTCCTATCATAATTTTTAATCTACTGATTGCAATAATATACATAGTTTTACTGAAAATTGTGTGAATTAAAAGTTGCTGATAATTGAACTTATCATAATGATGTAGGGATAGATTTTGAGTGAACTAATAAGTCATATTAGACATACTGAACTTCACTAGTAGAAAGCTAAGAATCCAGACTTTACAACAACATGCTTAAATTTTCCTAAAACTAGTTAACTTAGAGAAATTGCAATCAAAGTTTGCAGCCATCGAAAATTTCTGTTGCCAATTTAAACATTGTGCTTGTTAGATTCCAGCTTTCACTACTATACTTTTGTTGCCTTAAATTTTCTGAACTGAATGACACCCTTTATCAATTAATTAAGGATGTCCATAAATTATTATAAGTGTAAATATGGTTGCCATACTTGTAATTAGGGAATTCACAGCATAGATACACTAAATAGTTCTGTTATCTTTTTTATTTCATTAACTGACCTATCTATTACTGTATGTTAACAAAATTATTGTGGAAACACACAGCTCAGCCAAATTTGTAAAATCTAATATAGCAGTTTTTCAAACCATTACATTTTTCCAAAATCACAATATATCTGTACATAAGTCTTTATAGGGCCAGCTTCACCCAAAAATCTTCATCCTGCATTCCGCTACCACCAAGGTTATATCTCCCTGTCACTATGATCAATGTATTTGTGTAAATGTCATGTAATCTCGTACATTGTATCTTAATAAAAGCTCTTCAGAAAAAGTTAATTTCACAGCTAAACATCGATCATGCAGTGTTTCATGGCCTCTACCAGCTAATAATGCGTCAATTGCTCAGTAACAACTATATAAATGTATGTTTATCATTACCAGCTGTTGTGCAACTTATTATGTCCACTAACTGTGTAATTTGGTACCAAACTGAGATTGTTCATTTTTCAGACTTCAAGTACAAAATTGTAAATCTGTTACTGTGATACTGTGTGAGGGGATTGCAAAAATGCATACCTTTAAACAACCATTTCACATGAAAACATCATGTTGTATATAATAAGAATAAATGTGAAAAAAGTCACCTCAATTAACACCTTCGATATGTCACCCGAGACTCGCTCTGATGCTGGCTAGCTGCATTAGAGACTAGGGTATCATCTTGAAATTGTTAGAAGTGGTGTGATGTACATTAATGGAATATTTCCCATAACACCAGGTTTACAGCAAGTTGACAAACTTTCTTCATTGAGACACTGATAGCAGGATAAAGGTTATCAGAAAGCTTGGATTTCAATGAACTCTTGGTTTGGGTATGAAAATTTGGATCAAAATGTTCTCTCAAATCTCTGATTAAATCTTTCTTAATTACCTCATTTACTTTCAAGCAATTAAACCCTTTATTGAAAAACTAGACTTCATGTTGGACAATACAATATCCCATTTGTCCATTTCTGACTGTTCTTTTGGCTGTGAAAAATACATTTGTTTTTTGCAAACCCATACCTTATGCTGATCAATTTCATATGCCATTTGTCCATTTTTCACTCTTCATTTGCCTATGAAAATTCGGTCAAACACCCACTGCATAATTTATAGGAGGCTTTATTTCCTCTCCACTCAAACATTTGACCAGTTACATGGATAGGAAAATAGAAACATGTTTATTCATTTATATAGGTGGCATGTGTGAGAGTACAGAATTTGGCTGAATTAAGTTTGCAGTTTTCTTTATGAAACTTTATGGTAATTTTATTATAATTTTAATAATAATTAAATGAGAAAAGACTAGTACAGAAAGTTGTTATTTATGCATATGCTATGTTAACATATTTGTTTTCTGTTTTTATTATTTGTTTGAGGTACACTACAGGTGGTGTGTGGTGGCTGGAGTTTGTAAGCAAGAAACCCTACATCACAATGGGTGCTCGCATGGAGCTGCCAATGCTGTATAGAGTGTCAAGGAGGACCTCAGTGTACCCTTTGCTATGAAAAACCATGGAGAAACCAGTTAACAATAACAAATGTGTCCAATAGGAATTGATGTAAAATTTTAGTTTCAGTGTGAGCTGAGTCGCTGCTCAACATTTGTAATCATATTTGTATGTATAATAAAAGTTTATAATTATTTGAAAAATGTGGAAATTACTCAACTCAAATAGTAACAGAAATTTATTTATTACAATCAAAGGATAAATGTATCCAGAATTGGTGTCCACTTTTATCACACAAAACAGCAGATGAGTGCTTTTGTATTGCGAGCACTGAAGCAGAAAGCACACAACCTTCCTTAATGGTTCTCTGAAAGACCGACAAATACTGGAACACAAGAATGAGCACTTGCGAATATGAACCAAATATGACCCAATGCTATTTGCTCACACTTGCTTAATGTTTACCCCATAGAGACCACTAGGAGCACTTGCGAATGTGAACCAAATACGACCCAATGCTATTTGCTCACACTTTCTTAAAGTTTACCCCATAGAGAACGCTAGTTAGTTGATGGACATTCCCTTATGGTAGCCTTGGTTTAAATGAGGCCTTATTGATACACTAGAATATCTTGACCTAAGTCTTAACCCCAAAGTAACTTGGTGTTCCTTGTTTGCTAACTATCCATCAAAACGCCTACTACAGACTAAAATTACTAAAACTATTAACAGTTTGTTCATGGGAATTACACCCTTGCATCATCTTCCACAAAAACCTTATTCTACTGATTCTTATTTCTGCCAACATAGACTGCATTGCAGACCCGTAAAATATTACCAGTCTTTGCCAGTCCTAGGAAAATGCTTTCCAAGTTTTCCCCATGGTGATACCCTTCTAATGTATACACTTCCATGAGACACCCTTCACTATTCTATTGTAGAACATCATATTTTAAAGAAATATTACTTTTTATAATTATAAGTACAGTATAAACAACTATTGTGAGAAATCTACTAACAAAGTTTCAAGAACTGGCTTTAAATGATGATTCTAGGAATATAGTACACCCTCCTCAGTATTGCTTGCATAGGGATCATCCGGACAAGATTAGAGGTACAACTGTTCACAGCTCAAAACAAATGTTTGCAGGTTAAATTACTGTTTACGGGTTCAAAACTTTTCAGTACTATTATGAATTCTGTGACTCAGGTGGGCTTGACAAGCTTAACAAATCTGTTTAATTCTACTTTATATTTAGGGCAAATTCACACATAATGCCTCATCTAACTTTCTTAAATTTTCACATTTAACTGTTTTTATATTAGTCATAACAGAAAAAGCATTTTCACTTGAATGTGTTGTACAATACTGCAGAAAAATGATGAGTGTTCATTTACTCAGGTGAGTTAATGCATAGAAATTCAGAAGTTGCTTGTACACACAAGTTTTAATGTGCTGTTTCTCTTGTCTGCCAGTTTCTCCTCTTCAACAAGTCGAAGGTCACAAGTGCTGGAAAGTGTGAAAGGATTTTTTATCCATCATACTGGTTTATGTCTAGGGAAATATCCATCAAATCTCTCTCTCTCTCTCTCAGTTGCACACTACTTCTACGTCCATACTCTGCAAAACACCACAAAGTTCATGGCAGAAGGTACGTCTCATTGTCCCAGTTATTAAGGTTTCTTGTCATTTCATTCACATATGGAGTGCTGGAAGAATGATTGGCTGAATGCCTCCTGCATGCTGTAATTACTGTGATTTTTCCTCATGATCCCTATGAGAGTGATACTTAGGGGGTTGTAGCGTTTTCCCAGAGTCATAACTTATAGCCGGTTCTTGAAACTTTGTTAGATTTCTTGGGAAAGTTTGTGTCTATTTTCAAGACTCTACCAGTTCATTTTCTTCAGCATTACTGTAACACTCTCCCACAAGTCAAACAACTCTATAACCATTTGTGCTGCCTTCCTCTGTATACGTTCAGTATCCTCTTTTAGCCCTATTTTGTATGGGTCCCACGCACTTGAGCAGTACTCTCAAATTGATCGTACGAGTGATTCATATGCAATCTCCTTTGTATACTGATTGCATTTCACCAGTATTCTACCAATAAACCGAAGTCTACCACCTGCTTTACCCACCAATGAGCCTATGTGATCATTCCTTCTCATATCCCTACGAAGTGTTACATCCAGGTATTTGTACGAGTTGGCCAATTTCAGCTGTAACTCACTGATATTATAGGATACTAAGTTTTTATCATTTTGTGAAGTGCACACTTTTACATTTCTGAACGTTTAAAGCAATTTGCCAATCTTTGCACCATTTTTAAATCTTATCAAGATATGACTGAATATTTATGCAGCTTAATTGAGACTGTACTTCCTTATATTTAACCGCATCACCTGCAAAAAGCCTTACATGAACAGCAAGGGTCCCAACACACTTTCCTGAGGCACACTCGAAATTACTTCTACATCTGAAGATGACACACTATCCAAAATAACTTGATGTGTTCTCCCTACCAAAAAGCATTCAATCTAGTCGCAAATTTCCCATTATAACCCATATGATTCAACTTTTGACAATAAGCATAGGTGTGGCACTGAGTCAAATCTTGGAAATCAAGACATACTGCAGCTACCTGGTTGCCTTGATCCAATGCTTCCAGTATGTCACGTGAAAAATGTGCAAGTTGGGTTTCACATGATCAATGTTTTCAGAATGTTAGTTGGCATGGAGGAGGTCATTCCATTCGAGAAACCTCATTATGTTTTAGCTCGGAATATGTTCTAACATTCTACAATAAATCAGTGTCAAAGATATGGTCATGAGTCAATGACTGTATTTGTTACTGACTATACATTTAGATGTCCATGGAAATATTTCAAAATTGCGTTTTTTTCATTTTTCTCAAGCATATCTTGGCTTTATCTTTTAAGGATGCAATTTTATCTGTGGTGGTAAGAAGAATTAAATCCTTTTCTTGTAGATTAGTACTTGTCTTATTGAGTATTTCAAATAAATCAGAAATGAAAGCTAGCACTGGGCTACGCAATTCACCTTTTAATGCATAAACAAACTCAGTTTTGTTTTCTTGCTCAAATAACTGCAGCACTGCATCCAGAACTTCATACACATGACTAAGTATTCTCCCTCTGGACAGCCAATAGACTTGTGTATGGAGGAAGTGATTATAATTGTGTGTTTCTAGCTCACCACAGATTTAAGTGGCCTGCCTTTGATGTCATTAATCGTTTTAACAGTCTTGTCCAAAACAGATTTCAAACCCTTTTGAATGGTTTTTGCTATGGGCACTTCCATATGTAAAAAGCAGTGTGTAATAACAAAGTTTTCACTTCGTTGTTTGGCTGGTGTGAAGAATCCTTTTACGGAACCTGTAATTGATGGGGTGCCATCTGTGCATATGCTGACAGAATTCTTCCATGACAAATTCAGTGTCCCCATGTAGCACTTATTACTGAAAAAATGTCTTTGCTTTTGGTAGTTAAGGGAATTTCCTAGCAGCAGAGGCATTGTTCTACTATGTCAATGAAATGAATAAAATAAACAAGCTGAGCTAGGCCCCTTACATTTGTAGATTCATCCACCTGAATTGCAAACATTAAATTTGTTTCAGTAACTTAAAGAGTTTCAACTGAATGTTCAGTGTTTCTAGACATATTCTGGATATGTCTTCCGACTGTCTTATCAGCTAATGGAATTTGTTTAACATCACGTTCATATTCAGAGCCAAACATTGGTTTGGCTTTGGCGCTGCAACTACAAGAAGTAACACGAGTTTGCATTAATCTCAGCTACAAGATAACTAGCTTCTTGAGATTTATCACATGGCTTACATTTCTTGGTAAACAAAGAACTCTGTATTTTATCTTAGAATTTCTTTGAAATAGTAAAAGCTTTTTCTTGTAAATGTCTGCACTTTGTTGAAATAAGGCACGGCAATTTATTCATTACCATGCTTGCACTGGAGTGCTTTTCTTCACATATCACACGCAACTGGTATAGGATACCATTCATCTCCACACCATATGAACCTCATTTTTAAGAATTCATCATACGGCCTTAGCCTCACTTTTGTTCTTGCTACAGCATGATGGTGTGGAACAAGCAGAGCATTTGAGATAAGGAACATTGCTTGACTGTTGCTCTGCTCTGATGTTTCACAAACTGGCAAAGATATCTTTTTGACAATAAATTCATCCATTTTTAATGACTTCTGTAAATTACATCACGAATGTCACAAATGAAACAAAGACAGAAAATGTACAATCTCACATTATTGCCACACGAACAGATTGTTAAGATATGGACCGATAGTGTGTGCCAATGTACAGCAGCAGAAAAGAAACATCTAGTGCCATATCTAATTGGAAGTTACATGCACAAAATAGTGGAATTCAACATACATGTCATTCATTTAATACATGATCTGATCAGTGGTTACACTGAACAAAGAGGATATTTTGCAGCACTTCATAAGTTTTTTTGTTTTAGATTCTGAATTTACCAGTCTCACAACATCCTTGATGCTACTACTTGATACCTGCATTGTCAGGGTATCCAGTATGGAAAGCTCTTTCCTAGAACATTGTGCTTTCCATATCAACTAGCTTTCCATATCAACTATCTTTCCTATACACATTATTACCTGATTAAATTGCCTCCTAAATACCTTTGTAAATCCTATACTTGAAGATCAAAATCCACTGCCTCCACAAACCTCTACTACCCTGGGCTGCTGCCCCTGCTTTCACCTCCACACCCAACCCCAAACAAACTTCAACAGGCACCCTCTTGCTAATATAAAATTCTGCTCTAGCATTTACAGCCCTTCTTAGCTCAAAGTTCCAATATCCCTCCAAACCTCCTGGCCACCATAACATGACCTGCCTCTTCCTTGTTCCAGTGCCCACTCACCCTCATGTCCCATGTGCTCGCAGATCTATTGATACTCAGATCACGTAATAATTCTTGTCCAATCTGGGGTAATTCATACCTTCTACATACCTCTACTTGGGAATAACCTCTGTGCACTTGCAAGAAGAAGCAACATCACCTATGGTATAGTACTCGCCAAAGCATCTCTTACTGTCCCATAAAAAGGAATCAGTTTTTATTTAATTCATGTGAATTCTTCATACCTGTATGATATTTGTTTTAACACAGCTTTTTTTAAAAATCGGCAATATGGCCTGTGTGGGATGAATGAGTGTGTGATGAAGAGATAGTGGAAAGGTACTACAAAAATTTGACCAATGATGTTTTTAATGTTGTGCTAAAACTTGCATTAAAACTGGAACATCCCAACCCTCACTACCTGCTATTACTTATGCATTTCAGACTGCACAAGCAGCCATCCTAATAAATACTAGTCCAACATCTAGAAAAAATGCATCTGCAACTATTTGATTGTACAACTATTATCAGACCTCCCCCCCCCCCCCCTCCCCCCGATGTGTGGGGAGCAGAACAGTCTGTTGAACAAATTGTAGAGGAATGTTCCAATAGATGTTTTAGTGGAGGCTGGACTGGCATAATCAACGCCTCGCCAACAGTACTGGATTGGATAGACTCTTCTGGATATCAGTTTGTGATATAATTAATGACCATAACTCTTGTACATTCCTTTTGTTATGTATAAATATTTCTTTTGTATTGTGTCAATATTGCTGTGAACTGCATGTGTATTTCCATATGATAAATAAATTAAAAATTCAGAAAAAGCCATGCCACTTGAAGCAAAAGGATGCCTCCAGTAACTGTAGAAATTAAAGCAGGAAGAGATTACAAGATATTCCGGGTACTATAGACTGAAAACATTTCAGGGACCGATAGTAAAATCACCAAGTCTGTGTTACCATCAAAAATGTACTTAACTGTATTAGTGACTAATCTGATTTTAGCCTTCATAAATCATTTTTAATCATAGATTACTATTCATGTAACATTTACAATCATCCCATTTGTTATGAAATACATAGGTACATTCCAGGAATCAACACTTTAAATTGCAAGTTTTTGAAAGTAAATTGTTTCCAACACAGTAATGATAAATTACAGATCTGGTTGTTGAATTGAAATTTTATGATGATGTGGCAACTGAACTCATTAGTGCAAAACCACACAGATACTTTAAGTTACTGTTGACCTGAATGCAAATTATGTGTAGGTACACAACATATCAACAGGTGTCCGAAAATAATTCATTTATTATTGATGAACAATTCTAATGATATCTATGAAGCACTGAACAACTACCTGGCTGCTTCCATTTTATCAACAATTATTAAGTTATTGAGTTAAAAACCAACACTGTTTCACTGACACCCGTACAAATTAGTTCAGCTGATGTGACTCTGGATATTTGGCTTTTAGGAATTCCAACAGATATGTCTGGAAATAGTAATTAATGTCATTGTGGTGATGTGGTATTGGATTAGTTTCCAATGCATGAAGAAACAGCCGTATTTCTAATATCCAAATTGGACTGCACATGAAAAGATAATTTTTGGAAATTTGTGGTTAAGTTCCTATGGGACCAAACTACTGAGGTCATTGGTCCCTAGGCTTACACACAACTTAATCTGACTTAAACTAACGTACACTAAGGACAACACACACCCATGCCACAGGGAGGACTCAAACCTGTGACGGGGGCAGGGGGGAGTCGCCTAAACCACACCAAGGTACCTCAGACTGCGCAGCTGCACATGAGAATGAAACAATCTCAATATATGTAACACTCCTAGATGCACAGTTTGGCTGCTAGTTTCCTACATAATGCCAGCAATCATTTGTTCCTTGAGATACACTTCACAATTATTACTTATCAATCCAGTCTTTTCTATAAAGGTGTAGTTCTTGCGATAGAAATGGAACTGCTTGGTATACAAAATCATTGCAGCCATACCATCCTCCTCTTTCCTGCTGCCAGAACCACGTACCGCACTTTTATTGTCAAAACTGCTACAGTAGGTTGTTTCTTGCTCTTTTACGGCATACAAAAGAATCATGTTCATCACTTGCCAGTAGGCCAAAAACAGAGAGACTGGGCCTAGGTTCAGCTGTAGACCAATCAGGTATGGCATTGATGGAACATTTGAAAGGAACATTATGGCTTGATGTCCCACTCACAATTAGGTCAGCAGGGCACAAGCTCAGGTTGGCGAAAGAAACTTGCTCTCTCTTCCTCAAATAAAGACTGCCAGTATTTGCTTCAATTAAATTTGGCAACAGGTTACATGTGAGTTTTGGAAAGATAAGCCCGTTTCTTGGTTACATCACATCAGTGTTTGATGCCTTCCCCAACGAGGATATGAACTGAATCACAAATGACGCTATCAGTGCAATGAGACTGTAAAACTTACTCTAAGAACAAGTATTTACCACTGATAATACAAACTTCTGAACAAAAGAAGTTGTGTATCCCATCTATTTGTACTCTTACAATTTGTCACTTGACAATATTTTTTACCACTTATAACTATGCACTAAATCGTTAACTGTATCTTGCAGCCACAGACAAATGTATAGCAACATAGTTGACTTTGATGTCAAGCACACCCATCATCAGTTTAGTGTCCAGTTGACAAAAGCATTAAGAGGCAGGCACTATTAATCAAGACAGATATAAAATAGCTTCAGAAACATATCAAACCATGCCACTTTTAGGTTAAGAAAAATTTCACAACTGATCAGTACTTAGACTTCTCTTACATATTCATGTCTCAAAAGCTATTCTAACACACTGACTGCCATAAGCTTAGTGTTAGATGTTTCCCAGCCAGGTGTGGTTAATTCTAATGTCATGACTCCAGTTTTACCCCCGTTCCACTATATCATTCAGCACATAGTTCTTGTACTGAGAAAGACAGTCTAACTACTGAGAACATGATTTTAAAATGCATTCCATTAGGTACAATCTTTAACAAAACCTCTCAAACTGCATAGAATTAAGCTGAAAGAAAATTGATGTCACCCACAGTTTTAAATATCCAAGTGGGTAGCAAAATGTTAAAAGCTTAACCAGAATGAATGAACGAATGAATGAATGAATGAATGAATGAATGAATGTATTACCAAAAATTATGCACCATTTATAAATTTTAGAACATTTAACCTAAACCTGTGACAGACTGCTGACCAATCCCATTCAAAGTGTGAGAGATAGCCATATGGAGATATGATGTGGGCAAAGGTATGTACTGATAATTCTAATATGAAGGAGAATTCAATGTATGACCATTATAAGAAATGGTTTACTATGGTCAGAGTGTTCAAAGATTTAAAGCTTAACATTCTGGCTAACACTGCTTGGACAAATCACTTGCATCAGCTTTTGCTGTCCTCACAATAGCAATCTAAATTCATGCCTATGGATGAAAAATTCACGCTCTTTGGGAGACAGTATCAGAACAGTATCATATGGCAGGTGCACAACACAATGAAAGTATTAAAACACACACACACACACACACACACACACACACACACACACACACACACACAAACCTCAACAAGGCCCAAATTGAAAGAATAAGGATTCAAAATATAATGTATGAGGTGTAAAACAAGACAGTTATAGATTAAAATGAAAAACAACTATGCCATTTCAGTGTCTTTATTTTACATTTGATACACAGCAGTTCATTTCCACTTGCTTTCAGACCAAATGATTGTGCATTTTTGTTATTTTTATATGCACCACAATGAAAACAAAGTAACATAGAATAATTATACAAAACATATCTACATTTCCTATAGCAGTCGCAAAATTAACAATAATACAAACAACATTGATGCCACAAAAACTACAACTTTCACTAAAACAGGGCTTGCCTATAAATTACAAAAGCTTACAATTTACAAGACATCTCACAAATCAGGCAACTGTTATGAATACTTACAAATATGCACAAATACTTAATTTGTAGACAAGTAAAACCTACTCTGGAGGAACAGATGTAGGGACAGTAGTAATGTGGTTTCAAACCCACAACTTAAAACCAACAATATGTTATATATACTTATAAATTACACCAAATGTTGTGATATGGAATATACTCAAATACAGCCCACATTATATTGTTCAATATCAATGTCAACATCAGGGACTATACACAAAAGAAGATAATCACAATGGGCACACTTTTCTTTTGGACCTGTCAAGTCACAAGTACAGTGTATTATAAAACTTAAATCGTGATCTGATGTTAGTAATAACACAAACCAGCTGACATTTCCCAATTCAAACATAAAAAATACTGGATAAATTACACGAAATTCAGTTCTTTTGTAGTAAAAAGGATCACTTGTAATCATTTTTTATCTTCTTTTACACACAAACACCATAAATCTGGACAGATGTGAAGCTTAACAGGTTTAACGTCAGGAATAGAGCAACAAAAACATTAGTTCACCCTATTCATGCATGGTATTCCACTTTTTTAAATTGTGCACAATGACAGAAGGTGTTTTCATGTTCACGTCTCATTGTTCCTAAAGCACTATGTGCAAAAACACACACACACACACACACACACACACACACACACACAGGTATACTTACCTTTCACTGGCTGCAGAATCAGTCACTGATTGACAATATTCCTATGTACGCCTAATATGTTACACTCAGCATTACAATCTACATTAACTAAATTATCAATTTAAGCACAATATCAATGAAACAGCATTTAGTGAATGAGGTGACAGTCACACTTTAATATTCTCAAAATGTTTGTTATACAATACAACAATAAACAAGGATTAACTAATTTTGAAGACAAATTTTCCACTTTACAGCTGTTCCACAGTACGATATGAAGTGCACAGTCCTACAGTTCGGTGTCATCAATTCCTCCTCTGCATGTCATGCCACTGCTTTCCACACTACACAGAAGTGCAATTATCCTTTCCATAACAGAGCCTTCTGGGAATATAAGCTGATATATTAATATGTGCATGATGTGACAATGAATTTCTTCTACACATTCAAGCCAGTTCACTATTACTGCATCGACTTCATTTGTCACCAATCAGGTTTCCACAATTCTCAGCAAAGCGACTTTATCGCTAACATTCAGCATGCCTCCATAGAAATATCTTTACTTCTAGTACTTTAAGTGAACTTGTTATTTTCAACTGCCTTTCACTTTAAGATCTCAGTTATACTGCAAAACAATTCTAAACTGTTGCTCATTACATGGCACAACTAGGGTTCAAGTTAACTGTGGCAACCGGGACATGTACAAAATATTTATTATTGACAATATGCAGTCAACATAAAGGGAAATGCCTAGCAACATACATAATTCCCCACTGCTATGCACAGATTTCCTTTCTACCAATTTCGTCTTCTTATGAAGTCTGTTCATTGCATTTTTACTCAGCAATTTATATAATTATTAGGCACAGCATTTAAGACTACAAGGAAAACGTGGTTCTGAAAGAATTTGAGCTGCTGCATCATTCATGGCAGCAACAGTTGTTTAAGACAAATCTGAAATCACAAAATAAATAGGTATATACTATGTTCTAATTTTATAATACTACATTACAAACAAACATGAAATGACGTAGTTGAAAATAATTGAAAATAATTACTGCACATTTATAAAATATACAAAGTTAAATTTCAAAAAAGTACGGGTTTTAATGCTTTATAACATTTACTGAATTCAGCTTATGATTATAAATAATACATCAAATGAAACAACAACTCAAACAGATTTGTCTGTGTACCCATGCTCAGAGTATTATAAATAATACATCAAATGAAACAACAACTCAAACAGATTTGTCTGTGTACCCATGCTCAGAGTGAAGAGTATGGAACGACCAAGAATGACTGAAGAACGTGTTTAACAAGTGAGGGTCTTTCACGTGTAGCCCCAAGAAATTACTTCGGAAGTCTATTCGTGAATTAGCAGTTCCAGTGACGTGTGTGAAGACTTTTAAGGAAATGCTTAAAACTACATCCGTATCATTTGCAGTTATTACAAGAGCTAAATCTGACAGACTATGGTTTACTTGCCATGTAATGGTATGGTAGCAACAAGACTCCCATAAATTGAATGTTTTATCTGCCATATCCCGGTGGAAAGTTAATGGGCCATTGTTTTTCAGTGAAGCAGCTGTAACGGGTGTTTATATCTTGAGCATTAGAACTATGGCTGTTTCCTCAATTGGAAGAAGCTGTACCGCATAACTTTATTGGCAGCAAGATGGTGCACTGCCTTACTGGCATAACTCTGTAAGTGACTGGGTAAATGACTATGTACTGCACCACTAAATTAGTCGCAAGGGGCCACATGACAGCTTGTTTTGCATGACCTCCACGTTTACACATGATCTCATCCCATGCAATTTTTAGCTTTGATGTACATAAAAGACAATGTGTATGTGCCTCCACTACCAGTGGATCTATCTGACTTTAGAAACAGCATTGTTGGAACAATTACTCCAGACACACTGTTCAAGGTTTGGGAAGAACTCTTAATGACTGTGTGACAAATCGTGTTCACATTTAACACTTGTAAAAAACATAATTGTTAGTCGCTGTTCATGTGTAATGCCATAAGCTAAATAAATAAATAAATAAATATTTGTAAAAAAAAAGTGTTTGAGCTGCTCTTTCATTTGATGTATTATTTTATAACTGTAAGTTGAACATAATAAATGCTACAAATCTTTAAAACCTGTATATTCATTTTGAAACACACTATACTAGAAACCACCATAAAGCATCTAACTGGAAAATATTCCCAACAAGTCTCGTCTGTGTTTATATGCATGCAAACTATACAGGTCATACAGATTTTACAACTTTTTGGTCACACCAACCTGCATATTTTTTGGTACAAAACTCACATGGTCCGTTCTATTTGTTAGTAAAATATCAAACTCACATTATATATACAAGGCAATATTTATCCATCACGCACATTCTGAAGCTTCTCTTCAATGAACATATGCAAAGAAAAGTGCATAAAAAACTGCTATGAATCAAAGTCAGTGCTTGACACTATGCATTATCACAATTTAAAGCAAATGTTTACAAACAGGTGACTAGCAGAAAATTTTGGTGTTCAGAATGAATTATGATTTTTTAATAATGTGACAAAGAGAAGAAATATTACAGAAAACAATAGAGAAACAGCCAGTTAAAAATATCAAATTACGAGATTGTCACGCACAAACAGCACAGCGCACTTCTCAATTTGGTCCGTATTCTTTCTGGCAACAAATGTGATGTTCAGATCTGGCAATTTGCTATCGATTTGGAGGATAGGTGGTGGAAAAAACCTCCCACCCTCATACAGTGAGCCAATTCTCCTGGTGTATATATATGAGGGCAAAGGCACATGCTACATCTCCCACCCCCACCCCCTTAATTGATCATGGCTAGTGGAGTACTGAGGCACTCAAACCATAACTAAATTTGCTTCAGCTCTCTTCACTTCAATTTCCGTGGGAGCAATCTCTCCATTGCCAAACTGACTATGATATTATACACTAGTTTATTTCCTACTTCTGAATTACAAAATAACAGCTGCAACCTAAATACTGACACCCAATAGCAATTTTAGCACAGAAAAAAGTTATTGGCTCCAGCAGTCAACCCTGTGTGAAAATATGGACCATAATTCTGACAGTCTGCCGTTCTGACCATCTGAAAGTACAGCTTTTAAATTTATTTGTACAATATTGATACGGAAACATCAGCCCAATGTGTTTTTAAATTGTCCAATAACACATTATTCTATACGGAAAATAGTAAGTAATAAGAGTATGAAATATGTCAACCTCATGCACATATATGTTCAATATTATTTCAGTAATATTCTTGTACTGAAATTCTACAGCTATGTATATGCTTCAAAATCAAAGTGAAAAAACCTAAGCAACTGAAGAATTATTAATGAGGTTAATTATTTTAGATCTACAGTTTAGTCATGTCCAAACATTTGGAAAAACAGTGCATTTGCCAAATGCATTTATCCTGCACTTGTGAACTGCAAGTGTTCTCTGGCAACAGTTACAGTTTAGAAACCATGCATTTTCACACAATGAACAAATCATTCTGCGAGTGTCGAAACAGTAATTAACAAACTTTTCTCACTTCACTGTATAGTACTTCGCACTCGGGCATAATGTGGCTGCAGTGTGGCAGAGTAAATGTAATAACTGGTTTAGTGCAAAAAATTTGAAAGCTTTAAGTTTCAGAAAGTTATAATTATAGCCTAATTTTTGCAGGATCGACTGCTGGGTCTGATATCTCACAAGAGTGCTTTTTTTTCCTCCTTAAAATGTGAGATCAATTTTGCTATGTTTCCTTGTTAGTTGACCAACATCCGCATTATGCACAATCTAATGGCATCCACATGTTATGAAATACCGCCTTAAATCTTCAAACCCAGCAAGATGCTGACATCCAATCGACTGTCAATATATGTATCTTTTCCAGATTACTGTCATGTGGTAAAATCTGTTCTATGCAACTTTTCAGCTGTAGATATTCTAATCCTATCACTGACAGTTTAAAAAAAAAATCTTCAAGGAAATGGTGACCACTACTTTATCTAACATTTAATTATGTCCATTTTATATAACAGCAAGTGTTACAGCACTTGTTTTAATAACACTCAGATCATCTGGAAAACCTCGCCAAACACAACTACTCCTGAACTCTGGAAATGGAAAGTGATTCTCCAATATGTGCTAGGCCACAGGCATCTATTATGTTTTCACATTAATGTGTTACTGCTCTGAAAACCATGTCAGCGTATTTCAAAATTTCCCATTTTAGTAGCTGACGAGTATACTGTCTCAAATCAAACATAGATATTTTTCTGTGTTATGAAACACTTTGCACATCAGACATCTTTCAATTAAAAGCAACTGGTTCAAAGAACATCAACAAAAATTTCAGTTACTATTTCCATTCTGTGGAGAAAGACACTTTCAATCATGAAATATTAAACATTAGATCATCATTGAAATTTTGTATAGTACAAGACTAACATTGAATTTAAGAAATCACAAATATCTACACTTACAACTTGGTACAGCAGCAGCCTCAAAACGTTTCTGAATCTGATCGTAAGTAAATTTCACAAAGGCATCATACTGCTCTGATAGCTTTATGTTTAAAACACGATCGTACTCCTCGCGAATTTGGCTCTCTCGCTCCTTCAGCATGCGTTCACAAATCAAACCAACCTGGAAAGTGTTGAAACATATAACGAGTATCACTGACATTGACAAAATTTGTACATTTTATTATAATTTTAATACAGTAATGCTAATTTTACACCAATAATCTATTCTTAGTGTTAGCAATACTCAAATTTTAACCAGCAATTGACAGACTGTCCCTAGAAGAATTACGTGAATAAATTCCCAAAACAAAAAATAAGCCACATATACAGCCTTTTATTGCTTATGAAACTGCTAGTGCACGTAATTTCAATGAATCTGCTTGCTCTTAAAGCATATATGGACACAAATTTTGGGTGTAGATCACTAAGATGATTCTGTCTAACCCTGTGCCCGGTTAGTATTAAACAGTGATCCGGAAATTCAGGGTACCAGAATTCTGAAGCAACAGCAACCATTTTATCTTACATTTACCTTATTTTGATTACTACTTCTATAACAGTGGCAGTCCTTCCAATACCACAAGGGTCTTGCTCTCCAAATGAACAGCAGCAATTTATAAAAGTGTAGGATTAACAATGACATGGTACTGTATTAAATATTTCAACAGCCCACTACAGTTCACTTTCTTCCTGTTTACCACTGTCAACTCATCAAAACAAATGCCATGGATATGCAGAATTAAGAATTATGTACATGTTTCATATGCAACTATCGGATTGGTACACAATGATGAAAACTGATGAATTGGGCACTAATTAAAGTTGCAAGTTTTCAAAACACAAAGTGCTAATCAAAAGTTACTGTAATTTAACTAAGCTTGTTAACAAAAGAGTTAGTCAGTCCACTTTGGCACTCCACTATCCATATTGACAAATTTTCCTAAAATTGTAGCAAGCAGCACTGATTGGAGGCATTACGTTTATCATTCATAACTGTAGTTTCATAGTTGTGTTTTCTGAGTGTACAGTTTTAACTGTACCTGGCATGAATGAAATGCCAAAACAAGGCAGAACTGCACAAAATGTCAAAGCAAACTTTTGATGACAATGCTAGTCCAACCAACTTTGGAACTAGGATTGAAAAAAGGACCAATAGGTTGATGATTACAGATAACTGAACTGGCATCACTGAGTCCATAAGATGGGGAACACGATTCTTAGACGACAAAGACCTCCACCACTGACAAACAAAGTTACTGTATGCATCAATGAGTCACATAAGGACTAATAGCATTAAGAGGGGGTTAGCAGCAAACAAAGGGTTACCTACAATTATTTGCTATTTATGCAATACACTTTGTATTAAATACATTTGCAATAGCTGCTGCAAAGAGAAATCTTCATTCTGGGACTAACACGTTCCTCTGCCATACTGCATTATGCAGCTAAAACATGAAGTCACTACATTTCCTCAGAGTTTGTGACTTTGCTTTACATTTATTCATTACCTTTAGCTTCAAAACTTCTCATTTCTACATTACTGCATACAATACTGTTGTTTACTACTAAAGATCCCTAAACACTAACAGAGCCTAAATTTTACAAACTTATTGGATCAATGAGAGAAATTCAAAATTGTCTGTGTCAATGAACTTAAGGTACAGCTGTTGCAATTAACTCTAAATCTTTAACATCACACATAATTTATTCAGCACAGTCAACATACGATCAAACTGACCATGCTTTCAGCATTTCATATTCACATGTTTATCCCCAATATCTGAAATTCTGTGTATTCATAATGTGCAATTTGAAATAACAACTACAGAAAACAAAGACTGTGTTTATCTTCTCACAGAGGGCCAGTTCCAAAAGAACTACCATGCCATGTATTTTACTTGTAAGTTCCTCTTATTATTAAAGATAATCACAGTGTGTAATTAAAAAGCTTACATTGCTTTCACAATTTTCTGTAAACTTGTAACTTTTTACACACATTTTCCATTATATTTTATGTACCATCAGCTTAAAAAATCAGAGTAATTTGAAAGTTATTTTTTCACTTGAAAACACTATTAGAAACTAGACTATTAAAAATGAGAAGGGCACGATTTATTGCTGGAACCAAAAATCTGACATTCATTACTGGAAGTGACAGTGTGTTGAGGTGCGACAGATATAGAAGATGCTTCTCACTATTGCATTCTTTCACATAGCAACATAACTTTTGGTACCATTTATGTAGTGACTTTTCCTAGTTTTTTTCCTCCCTTTTCTGGTGTCTTCATCCCAAAAATACATAGGGTTGGCACAGTTACTATTTTGCATCGATTTGGTATGGTTAATTTAAGGGGTGGCCTAATTCCCTTCCTATCATTTCTTGCCCCCCCCCCCCCAAAGATGGAAAAAGAGGGAAGCAGCCCAAAAACCACATCCAGGCTGACTGGCACACCAACTATCATTAACCCACAGGACCTGCACACCTGGTCGAATCCCAGGAGTGGCCTACTGCTATCTGCATTTTTCAAGGTTTATGGTAATATGTATTCATAACATGTGCCAAAATAATTTAAGGCATGTTTTTATAACATAGCTCTAAACTCTGCCCAGAGGACCTGACAGGCCCATCAGTACTGACTGACCACCGTGTCATCCTCTGCCAGTACCGTCACTGGAAGTGGTATTGAGTGGCACGCAGTCAGCACACCACATTTCTATCCATTGCCAATTTTCATGACCTGGAGCCACTACTACTGACATTACTGACTTCATCCAAATATGTTATATGCGGGGTTTAGCCAAAAATAAAAAGTGACAGATGTAAGAGCTCCAGATGGCCAAACATTTAGAAAAAATAGCATTTTTGGCATGGGTCAGGTGAGGCATTAGCCATTTATATTAGTGTACAGAGGAGTCTCAGAAAAATGTAGACACTCTTTGATAGTTACTATTTTTGGAACAAAATGACATTGTTGCCAATTTTGTGTGGTAACATAGTCCATTGTTTTCTCAACAGATCTTCACATGCGTTTTCCAACAGATGACAGTTCAGTAATGAATGAAGCAAGATTGTCATTTCAGCAATGAAAGGCCATACTAAAGTGGGACTGTAAGTACAAAAGCATGATTGAGGTACAACGGCAATGGTGTAATATATACAGAACTCAGCCAGCAACATGTGCAACAACTAATCATATTCATGATAAATTTGCAGCCAATGGTCCTGTTCAGGATGTGCATCAGGGGAGGTCTGGCCAAAGAAATACATCAACAAGTCCAGCTCCAAGCACTGCTGTGTTGCAACATTTTACTAGGTCACTTCAAAAACCAGTGAAGCAGCATGCAGGTAAAACTGGGGTAAGTTGATCAAGCATATGATGAATTCTGAAGGCTGCAAAGTGAAAGTATACATTCCAAGAGCATTGCATGCTACGAACAAGGAAGACCCGGATTGAAGGACGAAAAACTTAGTGGTTTGACAACATGCTTCCCGAGAATGATCAATTTGCATTTCTGGTCTGACGGGGCGTAATGCAAACTCAACACAACTGCATGTACTGAACCCACTGCGATTACAATCAGACGTGATCCCCTATCACTCAAAACAGCTCCACAATTGGCACCATGCGGCTGAGGAAAAACCTCTGGCAGTACCGGGAATCGAACCCAGGTCACTCAAATGGCAGTCTGCCACACTGACCACTCACCTACGAAGATGAGCCATTATAGAACATTTGTTTTCCAATTTTAATTTTTTAAGAGGAAAAGGGTGTATAAATGTGACATGAATGTAAACATTATGCTACACTATTGGTCAATCTGTTTGCAAATCTATATTTGGCATTCACTTTTGTTGGCTTTGCCAACTCTCAACAGAATTATAACTTTTCAATCTAATCCAGACCTCGAGCTACACTGCAAATAAGTGTCACCGCAGCCAAAATTTCAAAGGGGTTCCAATATTACACTCTAGCCCATTTTTTAAAAAAATATAATACAGACTTTTTTATAGCTACAAATGTTACCACTAGATGTTTTGTTATGAGAAATGCCTAATGATTTTGGCACATTAAATCTCAAAGTTCACACACTTCACTTGAAGATAGTTGAAAAATTAAGAATCTCTTCATGTTCTTTTTGCATATGTGCAGTTGTGTTAAGATAATAGCAGAAACTGGCTAAATCAGAATCACACTTAGCAACAACAACAAAGAATTCTGTAGAAAGAACTGCAAATTGCTGACAATGTAATAGATTTCAAACTGGTAGTAATATTAATATTGTAGGCAAAGCTAATTCCGAATAGCTCAACTGGTGAATCAAGGACAGACTAGTTTATGAAAACAAATAATTGACAGTACATTAACATAGTGATGCGAGTTAGAGCCAAGACGTGAAACTGGAATTATTAGCACTTTAGACAACGCATTCCCAATTTATTGCTATATACGTTCATAAAATGAACAGTTTGCCACTTACTTCAAAGGTTTCCCCTCACATATTTTCTTTTTCTAGACACAAGGTGCTTCATAACTCAAGACTACCTTTTTTCCCCATCTTCACGAGAGCAACATTACACGACCTGTTCTATCCTCATAAAACATATGTATGCTGTGTGTGATGTATTCTGGTCTATTAATTTGCACTGTATTACCTTGACAAACCCTGCACCATTGTGAGATGATCCTTGGATGAATAAAGACAAAGTTTTTTAGCTCAGTGTTTGCCTGACTAGACATCTACATATAGTAAGTGTATGTTAAAGTGTTAAGTGGGTAATCAATATTTCTAATGTGGTATTTTAAAACTGTTCAAAACCATAGCTGTACAAACTTTCATAACGGAATCTAAGGTCTATTCATGTCGTAACAAGAAACAACATCCTTTAATTTTTTTATTAAACTGACTTTTCGCTGTAGCCAATTACCTCTCAACTCCACACACGCTGCAAAAAGGAAAGACAGAGCGCTCAAAGACAATGTTACGCGAAGAAGAGAAGATGGAAAGGGGAGGAAATATAGTAACATACAAATGTGTTTCTCATATACAATGGTATATTTTGTGGCTTCTTGTGTCACTTCAGTTAAGCATCACTAGACTGTAAAGTGCCAAAGCTTGAACAATAAATCTGTAGTTATTCTATTACAAGTTCTCCTTAAATAACAACACTTTATTAATGAAAAATTGTGGAAAGAATCGATATGCAAAGTAGGAAATATTTTTTAATTTGTTTCATAAGTATTGAAGTTGGCACTTTCAATCTCATTATACCCTTTGGAGTAACCAAATTCAATATTCAATGATACCAAATGTTAGCTCACTGAATTCACCTGGCATCAGACTCCACTATTTCAGTAATGAATTGTATTTTGAGACTTCAACTATTGCAATTTACAGATACTGGCTTATGATATACAGAAGGTTCATTCAAGCAGCTGTGACTGGGCTCATACACATGCACAGAGCTGACGTCACATTTGAGTATCATCTCCAAATTCAGGTTATTCTGAGTGTGGCTGTTAGCTATTTGAGCAGCAAGTCCCAAGTAGCCAGAAGCTTACTGGAAAATTTTTCTGTTGCTCTCAAACTGCAACATTTGCACGTGTGAGTACCTGTCTCAGTTTTAGTGAAGGTAATCTCTCTGTGTCCCATGATTATTGTTCTGGTGTTTGGTTTCCGAAGCTGTTGCAGTAGTCATGTTTACACTTCAAAACTCGCTGTTTAATTGTAATGTATTGACACAAACTTAAATAATATAAACAATGGAAAATCCAGGATAGAATGTAATAATATTATGAAAAGAATAACTGCTACGAACCACACAGAGGAGATTCCAAGAGCTTATATACAGACTCACCACTCCCCACACACTCTCTCTCTCTCTCTCTCTCTCTCTCTCTCTCTCTCTCTCTCTCTCTCTCTGTCGATGGCTGCTGAAGCCACACTATGAGCAGCTGCACATGATGGGAGATGTGACCGTGTGCTGGGGTAAGGAGGAGGGATAGCAGGGTAGGGGTGGAGGACAGTAAAGTGCTACTTGTGGGAGCATACAGGGATGAGGTGGAGAGGGCATAGGGCAGCCAGGAGCAGTCTGTTAGATGGAGGGCAGGGGAGTGGGGTTAACTGAAACAGAGAGAGGTAAAAAGACCAAGGGTGCATTGCTGGAATAGAGGACTGTGTAATGCTAGAATGGAAACAGGGAAGGGACTGGAGTATGAAGACAAAGACTAATGAAGGTTGAGGCCGGGGCTGGGTGTTACAGGAACATAGGATATTTTGCAGAGAGAGTTCCCACACGTGCAATTCAGAAAAGCTGGTGTTGATGGGAAGGATCTGAGTGGCATAGGCTGTGAAGCAGTCATTGAAATAAAAAACATTGTGTTGGGCTGCACACTCAGCAATGGCATGGTCCAGCCTTTTATTGGCCACTGTTTGTTGGTGGCCATTCATGCAGACAAATAGTTTAGTTGTCATGCCCATGTGGACTACAGCACAGTGGTTGCAGCTTAGCTTATAGATCACATGACTGGTTTCAAAGGTAGCCCTGCCTTATGATCAGACTGGAGTAGGTGATGGAGGGAGGATGGATAGGACAAGTCTTGCCTTATGTCTATTACAGGGATACGAGCCACAAGGAAAGGGGTTGGAAGCAGGAGTTGTGTAGAGATGGATGAGGATAGTGTCTGTTTAGTGGGCGGTGGAATACCACTGTGGGAGGGATGGGAAGAATAGTGGGTAGGACATTCATCCTTTCGGGGCAAGGTGAGATGTAGTCAAAAACCTGGCAAGGAATGTGAGTCAGTTGATCCAGTCCTGGGGGTACTAAGTCACAAGGGGAATGCTCCTCTGTGTCTGGATGTTGGGACTTTGGGAGGTGATGGATGACTGGAGAGAAGGTATGGGAGATTTGTTTTTGTACAAGGTTGAGAGGGTAACTACAGTCTGTGAAAGCCTCAGTAAGACCCTCACTGTAGTTTGAGAGGGACTGCTTGTCTCTACAGATGCAACGGCCAAAAGTAGCTATGCTGTAAGGAAGGGATTTCTTGGTACAGAATGGGTGGCAGCTGTTTAAGTGGAGGTATTGCTGGTGGTTTGTAGGTTTGATATGGAGGGAGGTACGATGTAGCCATCTTTGAGGTGGAGGTAAACATCAAGGAAGGTGGCTTGTTGGATTGAGTAGAACCAGGTGAAGTGAATGGGGAAGGTGTTGAGGTTCTAGAGGAATGTGTATATAGGGTGTCCTCACCCTCAATCCCAATGATGAAGATGTCACCAGTGAATCTGAATCAGGTGAGAGGTTTGGGATTCTGGGTGTTTAGGAAGGATTCCTCCAGACGATCCATGAATAGGGTGGCATTGGACGATGCCATGGGAGTGTCCTATAGCTGTACCCTGAATTTGTTTGTAGGTAATGCCATCAAAGGAGAATTAACTGTGGATGAGGATATAGTTGGTCATGGCAATTAGGATGGATCGAGACCATTATTCATCTAATACCTTCAGAATGGTTACTCTTCCTGTGTAACTCTCGCATGTTATTTCCTGTACGTTTCTGTGCCACTTGAACATGTATATCATCCCACCAACCCTTCACCAGCCCCCACTTCTCCTCCTTGCTATTCCAGTTTACACATACTGACTTCACCTACCTAGTCTCATCTGCTGCTCCTTCTTCCCACTTATCCACCAACAACCCTCATTGCAATCTTTTTCTTTTTTTTCCTTTGATCTCATTATATCTTCACACCAATTTCAGTTGGTTTTGACCTTTCACTATCATTCTACTCCATCAGATTTCATCTTATTTCTCCCTACTCCATCTGTTTCATTCTTTCCATGATTTTTCCCACATGTTTGGATGTATTTTGCAAATTTTTCTGTGTATTTCTACATTATTTACGTTACTTTTGTGTGTTTTGATCCTCCTCCATGGATCCTTGTTCCTTCCATCTGCTTCAATACAGAAAAGTTTCCTTATCCTTAGCCACAACCATTCCCACATACTGTTCCTGCATTGTTGCTTGGCCATGGAATTTCCCCAAATGGTCTTACTATCAGATTACCTATCTCCAATTGTCACCCTTCCTTCTAGAATGATCATCTTTTCAGGTCCCGCCAGTCATTAACCCTCACCAACACAGTCCTACAAAACCATATCAATCAGGCCTACACCTCCTTGCAATATCTCCTCTTCATCTGTAAAATTCTCCTGCTATGCAACCTCAAATTCCTGGATCCCATATCACACACTGAACCCTGCCCTTCGAAACTAGAGCAACATGCACAATGCCACCTCAAAAACTCTCAATCCTGTTCATTCCTACTCCCACCTCCAACTACTACTACCCACTACCTCCACAACAATCTCCAAACCTGCCCCCACCCCCACCCAAAAAACCCTGTCTCGCAGACTACTACATTCACGTCACCCTGAAAAACTCCCTCCCACTACCATTCAGAATCCAGAATGTACATAGCCCTGAAAAAGTCATAAACCGTTCCTCCAGAAGCCTTAGCCCTGCAGAACTATCTGCCCTTTCCAAAGGCCTCAACTTTTGCCCCACTCCCATATTCAATCATGCAGGATTTGTTAAAGACTTTCTCCTGGTCCCTATAGTGTAAACACTCTTTTGCCACCAACCCTACCACTTAGACTCAACCAAAGTTCAACGTTGAACCCTGCCCCTGACTCACTTCACTCTTTCATACAACTGTGATCCACCGCCATTGCCCCAAATCACCCCATGCTTAACCTCAAACATTGCTTCACCACCAATCCCCAAATCCCTCAGCATACAAACTAACCTTACATTTGCAGAAAGAACCGCAATCCATCACCTAAAAACTGATCCCAACCTTACAATCCTACCTCCACCACTGTTTTTAACTACAAGGACTACCTGGTGGAAAGACTACATCAGCTGTCAGATTCATCCACCTACAAACCCTGCCACAGTGACAATTCCAGAAATGCACCAGAATCTCTGATCTCCCCTCAAATCCTTAGACCCATCCCAGGACCACTTCTCTCTCTCTCTCTCTCTCTCTCTCTCTCTCTCTCTCTCTCTCCATCCCCCCCCCCTCCTACCTTCTACATGCTTCCTAAAGTCGATAAATCCAACCACCCTGGAAGCCCCATTGTGGTCGGTAACTGTGGCCCCACTGAGAGAATCTCTGCTCTCTTAGACCACCACCATCAGCCTATTACGCAACCTATGTTGCTATATAATACCAACCATTTCTACTACCAACCCTCCACAGTTCCTGTTCCTTTGCCACACAGTGCCCTGATTGTGATTATTGATGTCACCTCCCTTCATACTAACATCTTAATGCACATCGGCTTACAATTATTGAACCCACCTTTCCCAACGCCCGATGAGTTCCAAACCTACAACCTCCTTCCTAATCGCCATGACCAACTATATCCTCATCCACAATTAATTCTCCTTTGAAGGGATTACCAACAAACAAATTCAGAGTACAGCATAGGACACTCACATGGCACTGTCCAATGTCACCCCATTCATGGGTTATCTACAGGAATCCTTCCTAAACATCCAGAATCCCAAATCCCTCACCTGGTTCGGATTCACAGATGACATCTTCATGATCAAGACTGAGGGTGATTCCTCCAGAATCTCAACACCTTCTCCCCATTCACTTCACCTGGTCCTGCTGAATCCAACAAGCCAACTTCCTTGATGTTGGCCTCCACCTCAAAGATGGCTACATCAGTACCTCCCTACAAATCAAACCTACCAACCACCAGCAGTATCTCCATTTCAACAGCTGCCACCCATTGCATACCTAGAAATACCTTCCACACAGCCTAGCTACTTGTGGCCACTGCATCTGTAGTGACAAGCAATCCCTCTAGAAATACAGGGGAGGCCTTTGCAGACTGTAATTATCCTCCCAACCTTGTACAAAAACTTCACTCTCTGCAGCCACCCAACACCCCCCGAAGTCCCACTATCCAGACACAGAGGAGCATTCCCCTTGGGAGTCAGTAACACCCAGGACTGGAGCAACAATCTCATTCTCAACCAGGGGTTTTGACTACCTCTTGCCAGGTCCTGAAACAATGTCCTATCACTATCCTTCCCATGCTTAACCTCCCCACCTCCAACCAGTGATATTCCGCCACCCTCCAACCCTCCACAATATCCTTGTCCATCTCTTCATAACTCCTGCTTCCCACCCCTTGCCTCATGGCTCATATCCCTGTAATAGACATAGAAGCAAGATCTGTCCCATACATCCTCTCTCCACTACCTATTCCAGCCCAGTCACAAGCATCACCCATCCCATCAAAGGCTGGGAGGGCTACCTGTGAAACAAGTCTTGTGATCTACGAGCTGTCTGACCACATGAATGGCCACTGACAAACTGTTGCCAGAAACAGCTGGACCACCCCTTTGCTGAGCATGCCACCCCACAGAATGTTCTTCATTTCAATGACTATTTTACAGCCTGTGCCATCTGGACCCTTCTCACCAAAACAAACTCTTCTGAACCACACTGGTGGGAACTCTGCTTGCAATACATCCTACATTCCCACAACCCTCCTAGCCTCAACTTTTGTTAGTCTTTGTTCTTGCACCCTAGTCCATTCCCTGTTCCTAATCCAGCAATACATAGTCTTCTATCTGAACAACGAACTCTCAGCCTTTTTACCTCTCTCCTTTTTTCCGTTAACCTACCTAGCCCTCCCCTGACCTCCATCTAACCTCCGGACTGCACCTAGCTGCCGTACCCTTTCCTCCATCTTGCCCCTGTATACTCCCACAAGCAGCACTTTACTGTACCCCACCACTCCTACCCTGTTATCCTTCCCCCTCCCTGCCACGGCCCCCTCATCAACCCCCACCAACCAGCTGCATCTCCCATCATGCAGCTGATCACAGTGTGGCCTCAGCAGCCAGAGACTAAGGTCATGTGTAAGTATGAGTTGCGTTTGCGTGAGTATATCCTATCTCCAACAAAGGCCGTGTTGGGCTCATTTTCTGACTGTCTTTTGAGCCTATCTGCAACTCAGTATCTCCGCTATGTGGCGAGTAGCAACTATCCTTTTCATGATATTGTTAAACTAAGTATAATTTATTCTGTGTGTATGTATATCTTGATTTATTTGTATGTGTGTTTTGATTTATTTTCATTGTATTACAATGACTAATCCCATATCCCTGGATGATTAGCTGTTACGTAAGAACTTGAGGCTTGTAAATTCTGATAGTTCAACTCACATGAAACCTTTTAATTCAGTAAGTACCATCGAAACAAAACAAATGCTTTCAATAAATAATATTTCTTGAAATAAAACAGTTGTTTTATCAAATAACTACCACATCTCACCAACATTCATGTATTTCATTTGATGCCCATAATAAGTAATGAATTCTAACAATTGTGTAATAGTTCATTCCCAGCAGAAATCCATTGTAATCTGCACTCATATTCTTACTGGTTTCTCTTAAGCAGGCCTATCTGAAGATGCACTGGTGACTTTTCTACATTGGTACCAAGGTCCTGTGATCAGTTTAGGTTTATCTGTATGTCTCTGAATAGTCGCACACAAGGAAAATAACAATAACAGTTGAAAAATGTGTTCTAGCTTAGTTGGTGTTAATCTGACCAACAGTTGCAGCAGGCTGGGCTTGGCAGCTTTGTGCACTTACCTCAACTAATAACATAACACAAAATTTGTACGTGCCTCTATGGCAACACCACACTGTTGTCACAGTTCTATACACGGCCACTGTTTTCAATTGCAGCCGCTCGTGCTTCGGAGTTGACAGCTGTCAACAGCGCTGCGAGCTGTCGGGGATCATCTTATGTTGTCTCTGCTATAGTGCTCCATGAAGTGTGAACTTTCAGTTTGTGATGGATCATGACAGGATTATTCAACAACTTTTAAGGCTACTGTGCTCCATACCAGCACAATTAGTAGGCAGTACTTTGCACGAGATTTATACATTGACGGAAATTTGCATTATTAGGTAACTCAGTAATTAATTAACAATCACAAAAATGAAATACCACAGCATGGAAACATTAACGTCAGATTCACACATCTTGTATGATGGAGGTACAGAAGTTTTCTGCTTCAACATGTAATATATAAGCTACCACTGTTATGTTTAACCTTTGTGCAGTGTTCTGAAGTAGTTGTACAAGTAGCAGCACAAAACTGCTAAAATGAACACTGCTTTAAATACAACATCCAACATTAGGCCCTGTAAAACACACACACACACACACACACACACACACACACACACACACACAGTCCAATAAGTCAACTGTATAGAAGGGTTCCATTTTTGAACTACCTGAAGTAGATACCTCATGCTAAGAAATACTTCCTTAAACTGTATTCCTGATCTGGATAGTATAATGTAAATGCTCAAATGCAGTAACTCCATATGCCTGCTCTTAAGAAAATGCCACAGAACTACATACAGTGTCATGTGTCGTTCAAGTACACGCATAATTCCAAGCAGAAGTGGGATGAGGAGCATTTGCGCAAAGCAAACACTGAACATAGCGGGGGGGGGGGGGGGGGGGGGGGGGGGGGTCCTGTGTCACTGTTCCTGTATAACTGCAGTAACACCCATTTTCTGGTGCTTGACAATACCGAGGATGGGCAAAATGGTATGAACACCTGACATACACTCAATATTTGTTTATTAATAAGGAGTTGGACCACCAATGGCTTTGAAATAGTTGCAATTCTTCAGAGAATAGATTCTTAGAGTGTGTGTGAACAGTTCTGAACAGCGTGTCCTCCCATTCTTATACCAAAACATCCACCATTTGCTTCAACAATATTAGAAATCGACATCAGCTCCTCCCTCTCTGCTCTAAAACTCTCCATAATGGTTCAGTGATGTTAAGGTCTGGCAATTGTGTTGGCCAGGGAAGATATTATCAAATATTCTGCTGCTCCACAGACCACACCTGGGCCTTTTCGGCTGTGTATCTGGGGACATCATCATCTCTGAATATGGCAATGTTCGGGAGTAATATGCTAGTCACAATAAGCACTTCGTTGTCAAGATGTCAAAATATTCATTCATAGTAATCCGGCCAGCGAGGGTAACGAACAGAACAAGCTACGTACCACAGTATAGTCACCCAAATCATAACAGGATATCCCCGTACTTGACTGCAGGAGGAAGGCACGCTGGACTGTAGGCTTCCTTTGAAGTTTTCCACACAAAGCCAGCTCTTTGTAGAAAACAATGATTCATTGGCCATATGACATTCTTCCAGTCTTACCTGTTCAGATTTGATGGTTATGGCATCACTTCTTTGGCAACTTTGAGTTTGCTCCCATTATTAATAGTTTAACAATTGCAGCCCTTTCATTTATTTTAATCCTGTGAAACCCTGCTGTACTGTTTTTGTCGGCATAGTATTACTCAAGTGGGTGTTGAGTTCTGCAGTCACTTTTGCTGCGGTAGTTTTATGCTGTGTGGCCACAATATTTTTTAATGCTCACCGGTCTCAGTCAGTGAACTTCAGCTTTCCACCCACTATTCCTCTTCACCAATGACATTTTACCATGTTTTGTATATTGTGTCATTATTGTGGAGTCTTTTGCTTGTGAAATACTAAATAGTCTAACTGTTTTCACTACAGATTCTCTAACTAATCGGGCACCAATGAGTCTCCTGTTTTGAATGTAATATCACATTTCACCAACTGTTTACTTAAACTGCTGCAGAACAACACATAGGAAACACTGAAAGATAACTTCCAATACTTTCCAAATCAGCTGTTCTCTGCGAGCTGCATCACATTATTTACATATATGCAGTGGTGCAAACTATATAGCACAGTGTTCGTATTTTGTTCATTCCCTGTGCCTCTGGCAACTACTTGAACAAACCTATAATTACAGAGAAAAATGATGTTTATTACTCTACATTAAAATTATCTTAAGCTCAAGAGGGTGCGCACAATGCTGCAATTAAAAGTTTTGGTCACTTACCATATACTATAAGATGTCAGGCAGCAAAGTAAAATTTGAAAAACTGAAAAAAGTTTCTCCTAGACAATGTCTATCCTGTACAATTTCTATTACTGTCATGTGTAAAAGGTGGTGGGTACAAATCACACACATCTGAATAGTTAAAAAAATTATGTGTGTTCGGCAAACAGCCACATTTACAAGTTTGTGACACAAATGTACAACGATTCATTCCAAATCATCACAATTTATGGTGCAAATGATCTATAGAACAAGAAACTAACACACCACCACAGGAAAATAAGATCTCCCCAACAAAGAGGCCTAGAGAGAATACCTGCCTTAATGATGGAATCACTTTTTCTTCCACTTGATTTTTTTGTAAGCAGTTCTTAATAATATTGTAACTTTAAGCTATTGTTCACATTTGATGTTGTATTACTAATAATGGCAAAAAGCAAGTATGACAACAATAAAAAATACCTGTAAATAATGAAAAAGTATTGTGACTGACGGAAGAAACATTGAAGTGGACAATGCCTAAAGGTAGATTTTCGAAAGTGAGATGTCAGTATTCTCACAGAGAACAATTAACTATCATATATTAACATGACTGAAGTATGAAAGGGAAAAATGAGCACAATTAGAAAAGAATTCACATCAACATACTGATTCAAGCATTAAAAGCAATCTCTTAGTCTCTTAGTTACTCTCAGCTACAACAAATCTGCACCCAATTTTGTTCACGCTGCTTAATTCATATATATTGCAGTACTGCAAAGGATTTAATATTTCAATAACTCCCATTCTCTGTCTTTTCAGTCTTGAGAAGTCTTCATGTAGGGTAATACCACAATGTTTCTTAATATGCCGAATCATCTATCCGACTTTCCTCTACACACTTAGTTGTAGCTTCAGGACCTATCACCACAATCGCAGCATATATAGCAAGACCATATGTAAGAACATACCATACCCCGACCAACCACATTTTTCACTTTAAGACTGATACAAACACCAACTGAAATTAAGACAGACCCACACATTGCACAAAAAAAAAAAAAAAAAAAAAATGGGCATTTTGTAGATTAAACAATTTCAATTAACATGACACATGACAATGCGGTTACATATGTGGTAAGACCTAGTACTAGCCTCATAAACGGAATGGTCTTAGTACTGCTCTAGAAAGCAAAAAAATTATATTACTGTGTGTCAAAATATTAAGTAGCTAGAATGAGATTTTCACTCTGCAGCAGAATGTGCACTGAAACTTCCTGTTAGCTTATAACTGTGTGCCAGACCGAGAGTTGAACTCGGGACCTTTGCCTTTCGCAGGCAAGTGCTTTACCAACTGAGCTACCATCAGTTAGTAGCAGCTGAAATTCATAAAACCAAATCCATTTTAAGGCTGAAGATGGGGAATGGGCAAACCAAAGAGGCAATAATGATTGACATAGCACTGTTTGTATGAAATTCATTCATCAAATAGGTACAAAGAGTACTTACTTGAAATAGTTTTCAGGATTCCACAACATAGAGCAAATAGAGAGTGTAACATGTTCGACTGCCAGTTACATTATCAGGCAAATCAAGGTTTGGCACACACACTAGCAACAAAATACACCTACCAACAGTAGAAGCATTTAGGCCTACACCAACTTTTCTGGATTAGGAGAGGCCATACTCTCTCTCATATGACATCATTGTTTCCTGTCAAGTTTAACTTCATAAGAGATCTCTGATGACTAACACTAAACTCTTAAAGAAAGGGTGTGGACCAAACACCAACTTATTAATAAGAGTTATCAAAATATTGGTAGGATTGTTGACACACTACATTCAGTGCTCACATGCCTGTATTTTGATATATGCTTTATTTTGAACGTGAAAATTAAAGGCGCATTTTCTTTGCTGATCACATGTATTTCTATGTCGGACTGACTTCCAATAAAATTTTTTGGAGTGTTGTAAAGTAGACAAAGAGATACAATAGAATAGCAAACACGCTTTCTACATCTACTAGAAAGCGAGGAAAAAAATTTGCAAAATATCGGTAACTTTACCTGAATTAATACTCACAAACTAAACAAATCAGTGCCCTTCCCCTCCCAACAACAACAGTTCAGAAGATGTCTTACAATGTTTTGTTCCAAAAATCTAACACCAAAACTGTTCAATTCTTCTGTATATGTTCAGCAAGCCTAACACATTGTGGAATGTGTGAATTCTAGTTCGAAAAAAACTTTGGGTAAACATGCACATACACAATAGTCATGTGACAGAAGTAATGATACGAACAAATTCACAAACCTCTCTAAACGTAAATAAAGGTTTCTCCCGGCTGCTGGAATATGTCGTTGCAAATGATGCGGTAGACGGTGAACCTGGGGACTCCATCGCTCCATCTGATGATGATTCCTGATTTGAGCATTCATGACCCGGATAGAAGCCAAGCTGTTTTCGCCGATGAAGCCGCCGAATTTCCTCACGAATGCTTGCAGCCATTTTCTCTAATATACGAGAAAATTTTCATGAGACGTCTACATCTAAAATTAATGATCTCTCTAATAACCCTCAATTATTATACCAAGGCCAAGGCCGTCCTTACCCGGAGTAAGTTTTGGGCAAACCTCCCCAAAAGGAGACGGATGAAGTTCAGGCTGGTTAGATGTTGATGAATTAGGTGATACACACATTGGAGCACAACGTCTACGTTTTGATGGTCTTCCGTGGTTGTGGACTGGATCGAAATCCAGCGTTCTCTTCAAAGTTGCGCAGGCCATCTTTACTCTTGGGAACTTCTACCACTTAATGCACGTCACGCCCTTCAGCACTCCAATAACAATGATATTCCTTACGTCAACAGCAAACGTTGCAGATAAAAATATCAAAGTTAGTCAGACTTATTTTTCGAAAGTCCAGCCGTTATTCGTTGCTTCCTCCCCAGGAACACGATACTCGACCTTAAATCAATATGGCGAACATTTAAATCGCTTTTGTATACAACTCCCAAGATTCTCGCCCTACCGTTTTACAGAATAATGCACTAAGACTGCTGCGTTCTTTGAATTTTCGATACGCTGAAAATTCTTTCTTCGAAGCACAACACCAAAGACATGAGAAGTTAAAAATAATTTTAATTTTTTATATTGCGAATTTGAGTACCGGCTTGATACCGAGACGTAGTATTCACGAAAAATTTAATGACAACCAGAGTGCCAGCTGTGAGACGGCCAGGTATTGCGGACACGTTGGTGTACCGTTACGTCTAACGTCTTTGGTACGTGTGAGGCCCACAACAAACTGAGCTTAAGTGACACTGAAAGCAGTTTATAGTAGTTTTTTTTAATGGGTGGACAAAAATTTCAGTATGATGAAAGCGGTGGAACGTTTTTCTACTTTTTATTGTCATTTTTGGCGTTACTTCTCATACCAGGAACTTATTATTGGTGGCCACGTAAACGACGCGAAGGTAATGTTATTGTAAGCATGTTTTGTTTAGTAGTGCGTAACATAAAACGTTCTTCGTCTCTGAATTGACAATGAAGTCATGAATAATTTGACATTCACTTACTACCGCAAATCAATTTGCTGTTTTCATTTCTTTGCGTAAATACTCGGGATGTAATGTAGTGGTGACTGATTATAATTGGTGACTCCAAATGTGGCTTATTTTACATTACATTATGCCCTTTTGTTGCTCATAGCATTAATACAAAGTACTCTTATTCTCTAAAGGCGTGTGAATCCTATTTGAAAATTTTCTGCAGCAGTTTGTGGAGATCGGCCTTCACTAAACACCAATATTTGTTTTAAAGGTATGCACATACGTCACAGCAATTTCACCCTCTACAGTGCTGTTGTAGTGCTTATGAGGCATCATGTATTACCTGCCCTCAGATATTTTGACACTATTGTAACTCCATGCTTGAGCAAGTCTGATTGACGTTGTATACCCATAATACACAAAATGCAAATTGGAATCAGCAGTCCAAGACACTGTGCTACGAGGGATAGTGGAATTTTTTTTTTTTTTAAATTCGTGAATATATTACCATCAGCCAACACAATTTCCTGTTGGATAAAGGCCTCTCATTCCATATTTGGCTGTATGCATCCATGTTGCTCCTTCATGTTTTCTGATGTCAGCTACGCAGTTTCCAGTAGGTTATCGTCTTTGTCTATTGGTATGGGCCAGCTACATCCATTCACAGTTACAATCATGCCCACTTCTAGTTCATAGTCATTATAGTTTTAAAATGACAGCCGGGTGTATTTGTATTTAGACCCACGCCCTCTGTCTCCATGCGCACTGACAAGTTTCTGAATTGTTTCACTGGAAGTGTTTTTTTCATTGCCATTATTGCCAAAATGTGCGATACCAGGCATTGGCTTTGGCGTGTGATATCATCAAAATAGCAGACAGTCATCTCATCTCTACATTCAGTATGGTGGGTATTCATGCAACGATAACAAACACATAGCAGTAATAATGTTGTATAAAATAATATATTTAAAATCACCAAAATATTAATATTGAAGTAATGGATTACGCGTGTGAGAATCTGTGGTTTTGCTCTTAGCCAAACCTAACAAAAGATTTCCCCACCCCCTAACACACCAGACAAATCCAAAAATTAAAAACCCACAAATCCCATACTGCATAAATCCCCCATAAACATCACAAAACTATTTTCATCTTCAGCTAAGTCGTCACCATGGTACCTTCTGGCAAAGAAACACCAGTTTTCACTAAAATACAACTATTGGCATCAATAAATCTGCTTGACCTGTGTTGATAGACAGCTAATGTCAAAACGGTGACTTTAGTAAAAATAGATAAACATATGAAACTAATCACATGCTGGTTGAAAATTTCATGCAACCCATACAGGTACAATGAAGTCCATGATACCCACCAAAGATGAATCTCTGATATCTGAAAAATAACAAGTCAGGTAGAAAATATAAAGAATGTAATTGTATCCTTTTACCTACATAGCTAACATCTACTCAGTAATGTCCATCAACCACCAATAGACAATGTTTAAAAAAAAAGATACAAGTTTCTCCTATCTGACACTTATACTTAATTCCTAGAATACACTTCTCTGCAAAAAGAAAACTTATCAGTTACAGAATGTTTGCTAATGCTCATCTTATGGTTATAAAGTCACTGACAGATTTATTTAAATGAAGTAAATTATTGATTACCAAGCTAGATTCGTCAAACTATGTTCTGCACCAGATGGACTCCCAACACTGTCCTCACTGCATCACCATATGAAACCATAACTAGTGCTTGCAGAGCAACCTTTACCATTTTCATTCACTTTTGACTGTGGGGACCATTAATATATCTGTCAAAATAGTGTATTTTTTGCAGATAACCAATGCCTTATGGTACATCAACTGTCACTAGGTTCGTCACATGACTATTACAACTGAATGTCAGGTATGTGGCGTCTTACTCC
This sequence comes from Schistocerca cancellata, assembly GCF_023864275.1. Lineage (NCBI taxonomy): Eukaryota > Metazoa > Arthropoda > Insecta > Orthoptera > Acrididae > Schistocerca > Schistocerca cancellata. The sequence goes on from NC_064634.1 coordinate 412,205,375, forward strand.
ATAGATCAACTTTCAACAAATAATATTCCTGAAATTGAAATTCGACATCTGAGTGCCACTAACAACAACATACCTGCTGCAAAGTGCTCTCTCTTTCATACTCTACTTTTCAAATATACTGCCCATACGTGTTCTGTAATGCATAGATATGGTAAATTTTCCGTTGGAACTTAGTTTTTACAAATTTGAATATTTGTAGTTTACCAAAAGCATTCTAGACCGTTTTGCTGTTCTGTTTTTCTTGCTACCCACCCAGCTCAAAAAAGGAAACAGGAATATATCTGAAACACCTTCATCATACTGATGACACTGCACTCTTTGTCTCTACTGCAGACAATCTTGAATCACAAATGAAGCTGTAACTTATTTGAGGAAGTTTGAAAGTGGACTTGAAAACAAATTACATCAAGATTAATATAATGTACAACCAACATAACAAAATGAAAAAAGTACTAATTAATAATGACGTCACAGAACCAGTTCATGATTTTTTTGTATTTTGGGTAGCAGATGGTGGTTGAGTTTAAGAATTATGATACGGGGTCCTGTACGAATGTTTTTGTTTGTACATGCGCGCACGCACCTGTGTGTGTGTGTGTGTGTGTGTGTGTGTGTGTGTGTGTGTGGTGTCTGACCTTGATGGCTGCGCCGGAGCTTTTTAGTGGTAAGTTGACCTTTTTTTTAAAAAAAATTGTTGGTGGGGTGTTTGTGAGTTGTTTGCTTGTTTGTATTGGTGATTTGCTTTGCTGTTTACGTGTATGACTTTAGAGAAGTGTTTGATTGCACGGTGTGGATGTGGCTGTGGCTTGTTTTGTATCGTTAGTTGCTGTTGACCTATATAGGTGAGAAAACCCTTTTGTAGGTAAAATGTTTCCCTCTTGTCAGTACAGGGCTATTACAAAAACCTATATAGGTTAAGGGAAGTGTTCGATTCCAATTTTGATTTTCTAGGTGTTTTCTTTTGTGGTAGGATTAAGTGTGGTGGTGAAATTTTTGAGATTTATAGTGTGGTATCAGTTGTTTCTGTTGACCTATATAGGTCAAGGGAAGTGATTGATTCTAGTGGATTTTGTGTGTAGTGGAATTTGGGAAGGTTGTGGGGTCTTGTTATTTTAGTGTTTTTTGTCATTTGGTGTAGTGGTGTGTGTTTATATTTAGTTTGACCCCATCCAAAACCCCCAATTTCCCCTGCTTGTCCTGTTAGTTTCATTATATTTTTGGAGGAATATCTGTTTGGTGGTTTTTCGATCTATTTTCGTGTTTGTTGTCATGTTTACGTGATGACGTCGTAGGAGCGGTATGGGAGTTGTTGTTAATGGTCGTTTCTGCCATATTGGTGATGTCATTGGTCAAAGCAGAGGGGTGCAATCGGACGCTTCCACTATCCTTTATTCTCAGTGTGTTTGAGCTGCCAATACGTAATAGATCCATCCCCTTTTGCATTTGCCTCTGCTTTGACACTGGACACAGCATGTTTCCCAACAACTGAAGTGAATCTCACTGGATCAACTTCAGTTTCAGTGGAAGATGGCAGCTTTAGCTTTTTGGTAAGGGGTATACATATAACAGACTTGAGCTGTACTCGGTCCCCATCTCCCCTCTACATGATACCTTGCCTTACCACTGCCACACCACCCAAGTAGGGTGTCCATTTCATTTTCATTGAAAAAGGGGACATTTAAAATAAATTAGAGGAAAACCTGGGACAATGAAGAAAAAAAAACGGGACGTAAATATTGTATTGACTAAATTTAATACACATACAAGTTTACGTTTACATCGTGCACTCAGATGATCCCAAATCACTTTTTACAATTATTCTGCCACACTATCACCGTACTTTTCACTTTTATGTACTTTATCGAGAAGTGCATTTTCGTTTGAAATTGTATCATAAAAGTCAGTAAAAGTGTGTTTTGACAATGAGCTAGGCCCTCACTGTTTCAACTTTCATTCTGTTTTTTCCATCTGACCACAAAGAGTTCACTAAAGAAAACACACATTCCACAGCAGCATTTGACCCAGGAATTGACAGACAAAACTCCACCAAACGAATAATGTTTCTCATGTTAATGTTATTACTTTTGAAATAAGCAAATATTTTACACCACGTTGCACTAACACTTTCTTTGTCTCCTTCTTCACTCTTTATGAAGTTCTGTGCACATGAAAATTCATCGAACACTTCATCTTCATCAACAGGAAAATTTGGTACAATACTTTTAACAAAAACACAACAGTTCTGAATATCCTTCCACTGTACCTGCTTCTTTTCAGTATTAACACAGTCAAATGCTTTAAAAGGTGTGAGAAATTGTAAACACCATTCTTTAATATACTCAATGCAAGAGTCATAGAAGATGTCATCATAAATATGAAATTGTTGTACAGTAATTTCACCCTCTTCTTCCAGCCTTCTTAGAGTCTTATGTACAAAGGGTGTGAGAAATCTTTCAGATTTTCTACACTGTAATTTGCCCAATAATTTGTTTATTTCTTGATAAACTTCCACTATTGTGATTTCTTGTTTCTCAATACATTTAATTGTTGTGGAGAAAGGCTTTAGCTGGCTAACAACAAAATGTAGAACAACAATAGACACATGGTTATCAAAGAATTGTTTAAGGATAAAAGGACACTTATCAAGAGAAATGAAATATGATTTCCTACAATTCTTTCCAATGCTGGTAGCAGAAATAGCCACCTTGTCTTGCTGTACCAAAGTACAGTCTTGTATTCAGTTACAGTAAACTTACAGAATGACTTCAGAGATTCAACCTTTACTGTATATATGTGGAAATGCTGGTAGATTTTGTTTACAATTAATTGGCAGTCGATGGGTAGGCAATCTGAGCCAGTTTGTAAGGATTTGTGCACCACATGTGCTGGACAGCCAACACCTACTATATTATTCACTGTGTTCTGTTGCAGTTTATAGAACAAATTGTTTTTCCCTTTCCTCTGCATACCACCAAAATTGGTGTTAGTGTTGTCTGCAGAAACTGCAATCACCTTTCCCTCAAGATCATATTTCTTTAAAACCTCCAGCACATAATTCTGAAGTAAATCTGAAGTTTCTCCAGCTAAATTAACCAATTCGAGCACTTTCACCCTGATGCCATTTTCAGGGTGAAAATACCTGATAAGAGAGGAACCAACTTCAAATCCAGATGATTCGATGTATCAATCATTACAGAAATGAATCAAGCACTTTTCAGTTCATTTAAAACCTGCTGAGGTGCATACAGTGCAATAACATTTGAAGTGTTTGCATTACAGTTTGTGTGTCCACATGTGAATTTAGGATTGAAAAGTTTTTTAACAACTGCTGTAGTACAGTCCATTGACTTAAAGCTATGGTTATGCATTGCACTGTGGTATGGAAACGTAGCTTCTTGTGCTACCAACTGGCTGTCCATTTCTGTTACTAATTTTAAGTTTACATAGCAGTCACTCACACATTTATTTGCTCTTTTCGTTTGATCACTCATGCGATGTTTCTTCGTCTTAATGTGATTCACAATGTCAGACCTTCCACCATGACCAATAGCAAATTTTGATCTGCACAACGTACATTCTACAGTTTCTGTACTACCAGTGATAAAAGGAAACTTGCTTTTTATATTGCTGTTAAAATTACACTTTCGTTTTGGCATAATGAAACAGTGATTGCACAGTGCAAAACATTGGCTTTCGTCGCCACACTGTTAGAGAGCAAGTATCAGTGGTGTAGAGTATCTCTGGACCGAAAGGACACATTCAGTGGATCGATTTAGAAGAGAAAAATCTTCGTTGTTATTCGTAACCTGTAGTGCGTTTAAAATTACTTGTGATTTTTGACAGTTCGGTACATGTTTGGGTTCAAATGGCTCTGAGCACTATGGGACTTAAACATGTTTGGGGTATGCTGAAAGTCATCACACGCTACCTAGCGTAAATAATTGCGCAGTTAATAGCAAGTCAAACGACCAGTAGCGCAAAATACTCTAGCCAAGTGGAATCATAAAAAAACGGGACATATGAGCGTCCCCAAAAAAACTTTCGGGACAGCGGGACATTTTGGTAAAAAACAGGATTGTCCCGGGAAAAACAGGACGAATGGACACCCTACAGCCAAGTCAAGTGTGCAAATAATGAGAGACACAGTACTTCATGTAGAAGGGACAGAATCCACCAGAGAGGATAGTACGTGAGGTACCTGTGGTACCTCTGCTACTTGACTCTCAGTGCTCTGCTTTCACATTGATTTCAAACGACTGTCTTGTAGATAATTTGTTGAAGCCAATTCCATGGGCAGCTGCACATGCTGGCAGAACACTGGTGGTGTCTGCGGGTCAACCAGAAACAATAAGCGTGCCCCCTGAGGAGTTTCCATGGGTTGGATGGTTAGGACTCATCAGCCTCTTGCAGATACTAGGCCTGGAGCTGGTTATTCAGACACTTGTGTCTGGCCTAATCCCCTCATTGTGTAGGGCACATAAGATCCTTAAACCTGAAGGTCCTGCTGATCCAAGTGCGTGGCTTTTGTTATAGAAGTGGAGTCGGTACATTCTGTCAGCTCCCCTGATCTGTGGCGAAGACACATTAAAGTGTTCAGCACTTTGGGAGACTGTATATTTGTGTCTGTCTAGTCTGGTAGTTCCAAGGGCTTTTCTGGAAAACTAGGCCCAGAAGCTGCACCAAATCTCTGACACATGGAATGATCAAGGTGGTGAACTACGTAGTGCCGTGAATGGATGAAATCTAAGCACATTGTTTTATGTGTCAAGAACTTAAAATTTTTATACACTGAAGAGCCAAAGAAACTGGTACTCCTGCCTAATATCTTTATAGGGCCCATGAGCTTGCAAAAGTGCTGCAACACGACATGGCATGGACTCGACTAATGTCTGGAACAGTGCTTGAGGGTGTTGACACTATGAATCCTGCAGTGCTGTCCATAAATCTGTAAGAGTACGAGGGGGTGGAGATCTCTTCTGAACAGCACATCACAAAACATTCCAGATATGCTCAATAATATTCATGTCTGGGGAGTTTGATGGCCAGTGGAACTGTTTTAAACTCAGGAGAGTGCTCCTGGAGCCACTCTGTAGCAATTATGGACATGCGGGGTGTCGCATTGCCCAACTGGAATTGCCCAAGTCCATTGGAATGCACAATGCACATGAATGGATGCTGGCAATCAGACATGATGCTTACGTATGTGTCACCTACCGGAGTTGTATGTAGACATATCAGGACTCTCCTATCATTCCAAGTGCACACATCCCACACCACTATAGAGCCTCCACCAGCATGAAAAGCCCCTTGCTGACATGCAGGGTCCAAGCATTCATAAGGTTGTCTCCATACCCGTAGATGCCTATCTTCTCACTACAATTTGAAACAAGACGGTTCCGGAAGCCCCTTATCGATGATGTTTCATTGAATGCTTCGCGCATTGACACTTGTTGGTGGTCCAGCACTGAGATCTGCACCAATTTGCAGGATTGCACTTATCTTCAGTCATCGTTGGTCCTGTTCTTGCAGGATCTCTTCCCCGCTGCAGCAGTGTCGAAGACTTTATGTTTTACTGGATTCCTGATATTCATGGTACACTCGTGAAATGGTCGTACGGGAAAACCTCACTTCATTGCTACATTGGAGTCGCTGTGTCCCATTGCTCATGTGCTAACTATAACACCATGTTAAAACTCATTTATATCTTGATAAATTGCCATTGTAGTAGCAGTAACCGATCTAAGAACTGTGCGAGACACTTGTCTTATACAGGCATTACTGACTGCAATGCCATATTCTGCCTGTTTACATGTCTCTGTATTTGAATATGCATGCCTATACAAGTTTCTGTGGTTCTTCAGTGTATGTAGTCCACTCCTTCAGTCTCTTTAGTATAAGTTGCAGCTGACATCTTGCTGTTGCTGGGTTGGGGAACAAGCCAAGTATAGAAAAATTCCACAAATAATGACATAGCGCTGTTATTAGCAACACAAAAGAGGATAACTCTCAGTGTGTTACCTTGTGGAACAAATCAGTCTCTGATAAAAATTCCTCTGCTCTGTATCTGAAGGAACACTGTGACAGAAAGAACGGCAGAAAGGTTAGTATCATTCTCCAGAAGTCCCACAAATGGAACTATCCAAATATTTTATGCACCCAAGTGTGAGGCACGCAAGTCTCCCCACCAACGGCAAGGTCCGTGTTTCATGCGGGGGGCAGTTAAATGACATAAATAAATATCATAATATGTAAATTTACTTTTGGTGATGGGCCCACATCATCAGTATTGCAGGCCTGTTGCAGATAGGAAAAGGTTCCTGTGAAGAGTTGCCTGCATAGGCAGACTACAACAGTTTTGAGTAGCTGTGTTTTTGAAATGATCCTTTCCATATGGATTACAAATGGCTTGATGCCAAATTAGTATTTCTGCAGAGCACAGATTGCATGTAAATACAGGGACACTGCCAATGTTTCCAGAATGAGTTTTTCACTCTGCAGTGGAGTGTGCACTGATATGAAACTTCCTGGCAGATTAAAACTGTGTGCTGGACCAAGACTCAAACTCAGGAACTTTACCTTTTGCATGTAAGTGCTCTAGCAACTGTTATCATTTAGTAAAGCACTCGAAGGCGAAGGTGAAGATCCCAAGTTTAAATCTTGGTCACTGTCAGTGTTTGCTTGAGGCATAGAAAAGATTGCATGGATTGTTGAGTAACGGTGCATAAGCAATGCATGAATTATATGTGCAGTGCATCCCACTTCCTGAATGGGTAGCTCAAATTAATGATGGTACCCTTGTGGGAGGGATGTGTAAATACAAATGAAAGTGAACCACAGTATATTTGGCCCATCACTGATATGCAAGCAGTACAGGGTCCTGAAATACAGTCAAATCAGACATTAAGTTGGATTTTAAAAATGGGGGGGGGGGGGGGGGGGCGTAGGCAGGCTGAAAATTGGCAGAAACATTCAGTACAGTGTTCAGATCAAACTCCCAAAAAATGCACTTTGAGGAAAATCCACCATATTGGACTTGCCGAGTTATAACCATAGTAACCAAAACAAGCCTCCAACTGGGTTCCTTTTAGTGCCAAATTAATGGGTTTTAGCACCACTATCATCTAAAAAGATAAACAGCTTACTGTAGTGCAGTTTTGTTTTTGTACTCGACTAGTGTTGAAAAAATAATGGATCTAAAAATTTGTAGCTTTTGATCATACATTGCTGATTTTTAAAAAAAATTATGAGTAATGTTGTAACATACAATAAAAACAAAATGCAGTTTAAATAATTTTCATGAAATTGAAAAAAACAGCGACAATAATACATTGTTTTTCATGAAAGTGGGCAGAATTGTTGTATGCTTGAAAGGTTCACCAAAGTGATGCTTGCTCACCCACCACGAATTAATGACAGGAACATGGTATATGGAAAAAAAAAACTAACATTACAGTTTCTTTTATAAAAATGAAAAAACTATGTACAGGTCTTTTTACATTTTGTGGTTATTTATCTAAACGCATCAGTCACAGTCTTGATGTCGTCTCGGTTTCAATGGCTGCTTCACTACCCGAGTCATCTGAATTCATCCCTCCACCACCAGCGAATATGGACTGCACAACGCATTCTTCGCTCCCGTAATTATCCCGGTCTCAGCCTATGGTAACGTACTGTACCCACCCAACAGTTTCCAGCCGGCCAGAGTGGTCATGCAGTTCTAGGCGCTTCAGTCTGGAACCATGCAACCGTTACGGTCGCAGGTTCGAATCCTGCCTCGGGCATGGATGTGTGTGATGTTCGTAGGTTAGTTAGGTTTAAGTAGTTCTAAGTTTTAGGGGACTGATGACCTCAGATGTTAAGTCCCACAGTGCTCAGAGCCAACAGTTTCCATCCCCTCTGTCCTATCATCTCCTCCTCATTCTCATCTCCTACCCTGTTTATTTGCAGTTCTCTGCCAACACATCCGCCTGTCTTTCCCTGCTCCTCACATTTTGTTCCTTTTTCTCCCACCTCCCTGCCCCACAACCTCCTGACTCTGCACCTGTTGGCAGTCTAGTCCCTGCACATTCCACCAGACGGCATTCGTCTCTCTTCCCACACGTACAGTACTATCCCTTAGCCTTCCCTGACCCCTCCAGATGGCTGCTTGCATCCCAGTTGATAGTTGCATTCTGGCCCGAGATGCTGAAGTTGGCAGTCGTGTGCTTGCTTGTGTGTGTGCGTGGTGTTTGTCTCTCTTTTACTGATGAAGGCTTTGGCTGAAAGCTTTACGTAAATCCTGTCTGCAACTTGACATGTCTTCTTTACAGTAAGTAGCAATCTGTATTTTCCTACATAGTTGATATTCCTACCTGGAGTTTCCATTACCTGATTCTGGCTTTTATTTAAAATTGACTTGCTGACTTCTAGTATAAGTCACAATACCAACATGGGCAAACATTATATATGGATATTATAATTATAATTATTATTATTATTATTATTATTATTATTATTATTATTATTACTATATTCAAGCAGGAGGATTGTGTAATGATGTAAATGTAGGTACGTTGTTATTCTATGTATTGCAGATCTTGGCTATAATTATGTGTGCTGTCATGTTAGTTGCTGCATCTAGCATTTTTGGTCCCACCTTTTGCAGTTCTGAAGATGGCAATGGGGAACTGCCAAAACTAGTAATCTGTATGAAGAAATGATTTTAGCGATCTTGACAGTTAAAAAAATATTCAGTGTTCATACTGCTACACCCAACACTGACAATGTCAGAAGTGTATACAAGTACTCTTACTAAAGTTTTGGTGTACATGTAGTTGACTGCTGCAAAATTCAAAACCTAATGCAAGGAACACAAAAGACTGGAAGTATGAAAACAGTGGAACATTTTAAGAAAATATTACCATTAGTTAACAAACATTGAATAGGTTTGGAGATCGTAAGAGTGAATAGGTACATTAGGTCCTTGTATAAAAAAGAAATTCATAAGAAAACCAAGGAAGCATAACAAATCAATTATTGATAAGACATGTCTGTGAAGTGAGCTGTAATGAAGATCCATAACATAATGTTGTCTCATTCTAACTTCCCTGCACTTAACATACCCCATATATTCACCTCTCCCACCCCTTGCTCGCTAGCACCATCTTCGCTCTTCCTAGACTCCTAACATCAAGAATAAGTGTCCAACAAAAACCAGTAAAAAGCCATCCTATTGTCTCCTCCACCCATTAAGACCTCAACAGCTACTCTTTACTGTGAGCCATCCACACACAACTCTTGCTCATGGTATAGTGCAAGTATTGGCAATGCCTGTGCTTGTATAATTGGTGGCAGCCGATTGGAGACAGGTATTTGTAAAGCGAATAACAAGCTGTAACTGGAAAATATGAAGTACGTGCATTATTTCTACACATTTATTTTTGGCCATATATTGACCTGATGTGTTGTTGTTGTTGTTGTTGTTGTTGTTGTGGTGGTGGTGGTGGTCTTCAGTCCACAACTGATCTGATACAGCTCTCCAGCCTACTCTATCCTGTGCAAACCTCTTCACCTCCGAATAACAACTGCAACCTACATCCTTCTGAATCTGCTTAGTGTATTCATCTCTTGGTATCCCTCTATGATTTTTACCCTCCACACTTCCCTCCAATACGTGATGCTTCAGAATGTGTCCTACCAACTGATCCCTTCTTGTAGTCAAGTTTTACTACAAATTCCTCTTCTCAATTCTATTCAGTACCTCCTCGTTAGTCACGTGATCTACCCATCTAATCTTCAGCATTATTCTGTAGCACCACATTTTGAAACCCTCTATTCTTTTCTTGTCTAAACTATTTAATGTCCATACATGGCTACACTCCATAAAAATACTTTAAGAAAAGACTTCCTGACACGTATATCAATATTCGATGTTAACAGATTTCTCTTCTTCAGAAATGCTTCCCTTGCCCTAGCCAGTAACACTATATCCTCTCTACTTCAATCAACGTAAGTTATTTTGCTCTCCAAATAGCAAAACTCATTTACTACTTTAAGTTGCTAATTTCCTTATCTAATTCCCTCAGCATCACCTGATTGAATTCGACTACATTGCATTATCCTCGTTTTGCTTCTGTTGATGTTCATTTTATATTCTCCTTCCAAGACACTGTCCATCCCGCTCAACTGCTCTTCCATGCCCTTTGCTGTCTCTGACAGAATTACAATGTTGTCGGCAAACCTCAAAGTTTTTATTTTTTCTCCAAGGATATTAATTTTTACTCCAAATTTTTCTTTTGTTTCCTGTTCTGCTTGCTCAATATACAGATTGAATAACATCGAAGATAGGCTACAACTCTGTCTCACTCCCTTCACAACCACTGTTTCCCTGTCGTACCCATCAACTCTCATAACTACCATCTGGTTTCTGTACAAATTATAAATAGGGTTTCACTCCCTGTATTTTACACCTACCATCTTCAGAATTTGAAAGAGAGTGTTCTAGTCAGCATTGTCAAAAGCTCTTTCTAAGTCTACAAATGCTAGGAACATAGGTTTGCCTTTCCTTAACCTATCTTCTGCGATAAGTTGTGGGGCCAGTATTGCCTCACATGTTCCAACATTTCTACAGAACCCAAACTGATCTTCCCTGAGGTCAGCTTCTACCAGTTTTTACATTCGTTTGTAAAGAATTTGTGTTAGTAATTTGCAACCATGACTTACTAAACCGATTGTTCAGTAATTTTCACACCTGTTAACACCTACTTTCTTTGGGAATGGAATTATTATATTCTTCATGAAGTCTGAAGGTATTTTGTCTGTCTCATACATGTTGCTCACCGGATGGTAGAGTTTTGTCATGGCTGGCTCTCCCAAGGCTATCAGTAGTTCTAATGGAATGTTATCTACTCCCAGGGCCTTGTTTCGACTTAGGTCTTTCAGTGCTCTGTCAAACTCTTCACGCAGTATCATATCTCCCATTTTATCTTCATCTATGTCCTCTCCTGTTTCCATAATGTAGCCTTCAAAAGATAAACAGCTTACTGTAGTGCAGTTTTGTTTTTGTACTCAACTAGTGTTGAAAAAAATAATTGATCTAAACATTTGCAGCTTTTGATCATACATTGCTGATTTTTTAAAAAAATTGTTATTGTATAGACCCTTCATATATTCCTTCCATCTTTCTGCTTCCCCTTCTTTGCTTAGGACTGGTTTTCCATCAGAGCTCTTGATATTCATACAGGTGGTTCTCTTTTCTCCCAAGGTCTCTTTAATTTTCCTGTAGGCAGTATCTATCTTACCCCTAGAGATATACACTTCTACATCCTTACATTTTTCCTCTAGCCATCCCTGCTTAGCCGTTTGCACTTCCTGTCAATCTCAGTTTCGAGACGTTTGTATTTCTTTCCACCTGCTTCATTTACTGCATTTTTTTTATTTTCTCCTTTCATGGTTTGGGTTCCTGTAGTCATGTCCTAGTTCATGAACCACGGGCAACGTATGAGTGGCCAAGTAAGTGGTCCCGACAGTCGGGATACCAGTTACTTTGGAATAAGGCTGGGCATCTCGGACATATTCTGAGTCGTGGTCACCTTTGTGCTCATACGGCAAAGACTACCAAATCCACTGGTTAGTCCCTCAGCCATTAGGGGTAAAACCCAATGGGACTCGGGGCAAGTAAGGCTAGCAACCTGCTTCCCTGGTACTATAAATATGATGCTGGCAACAATCAGAGCAAAATGCCTCGGACCTTTGGAGGTGACGGAGTCCCACCTCTAACTGACAAACCAGGGGCTCCTAAGATACGACTTGGCAAGCAAATGGTAATGAGATGGGGAGCTATTAATATCAATGGGGGCTACTCTGGGAAGAAGGTAGAGCTGGCAGAGGCTGCAAGTAAGATGGGGCTGGACGTTTTAGCTGTTAGTGCCATTCGGGTAAGGGGTGAGAAAGAAGAGGAAGTGGGAGAATACAAGGTCTACCTGTCAGGAGTCAAAGCAGGAATAGCACGATGGGGTGTAGGGCTTTACATCAGGAAAGAAATGGAACCCAGCGTAGTTGCAATAAGGTATGTAAACGAACGACTGATGTGGATAGATTTGACAGTGTCTAGCAAGAAAGTTAGGATTGTGTCAGTATATTCGCATTGTGAAGGGACAGATCAAGATAAAATGGATAGTTTTTATGAGGCACTCAGTGATGTAGTTGTTAGAGTAAAAGACAAGGACAGTGTTCTGCTCATGGGTGATTTTAACTCCAGGATTTGAAATCGAACAGAAGGGTATGAAAAGGTTATGGGTAAATTTGGAGAGGATATGGAGGCCAACAGGAACGGGAAACAACTCTTGGATTTCTGTGCCAGTATGGGCTTAGTAATCACAAACTCCTTTTTTAAACATAAGAACATTCACCGGTATACTTGGGAAGGCAGGGGAACCAGATCTGTCATTGACTATATAATAACAGATCAGGAATTCAGGAAGGCTGTGAGGGACACACGAGTATTCAGGGGATTCTTTGATGACACTGATCATTATTTAATCTGCAGTGAAATTGGGATTGTGAGGCCGAAAGTGCAGGAGGTCAGGTCCATATGTAGGAGGATAAGAGTGGAGAAACTTCAGGATAAGGAAATCAGGCACAAGTACATAACAGCGATCTCAGAAAGGTACCAGTTAGTTGAATGTAGTCAATTACAGTCATTGGAAAAGGAATGGACAAGGTACAGGGACACAGTACTAGAAGTGGCTAAAGAATGTCTTGGAACAGTAGTGTGTAAAAGTAGGATGAAGCAAACAGCTTGGTGGAATGATACAGTCAAGGCAGCCTGTAAAAGGAAAAAGAAGGCGTATCAAAAATGGCTACATACCAGAACCCAGGTAGACAGAGAAAGTTATGTTGAAGAAAGAAACAAAGCCAAACAGATAATTGCAGCATCCAAGAAGAAATCGTGGGAAGACTTTGGAAACAGGTTGGAGACTATGGGTCAAGCTGCTGGAAAACCATTCTGGAGTGTAATTAGCAGTCTTCGAAAGGGAGGTAAGAAGGAAATGACAAGTATTTTGGACAGGTCAGGAAAACTGCTGGTGAATCCTGTGGATGCCTTGGGCAGATGGAGGGAATATTTTGAAGAGTTGCTCAATGTAGGTGAAAATGCGATCAGTAATGTTTCAGATTTCGAGGTAGAATGGGATAGGAATGATGATGGAAATAGGATCACATTTGAGGAAGTGGAAAAAATGGTCAATAGATTGCAGTTCAATAAAGCGGCTGGGGTGGATGAAATTAAGTCAGAACTCATCAAATACAGTGGAATGTCAGGTCTTAAATGGCTACACAGGATAATTGAAATGGCCTGGGAGGCGGGACAGGTTCCATCAGACTGGACAAAAGCAGTAATCACACCAATCTTTAAACATGGAAACAGAAAAGATTGTAACAACTACAGAGGTATCTCTTTAATCAGCGTTGTGGGTAAAATCTTCGCAGGTATTGTTGAAAGGAAAGTGCGAGTATTAGTTGAGGACCAATTAGATGAAAATCAGTGTGGGTTTAGGCCTCTTAGAGGTTGTCAGGACCAGATCTTTAGCTTACGGCAAATAATGGAGAAGTGTTATGAGTGGAACAGGGAATTGTATCTATGCTTTATAGATCTAGAAAAGGCATATGACTGGGTTCCTAGGAGGAAGTTATTTTCTGTTCTACAAGATTATGGAATAGGAGGCAAACTTTTGCAAGCAATTAAAGGTCTTTACATGGATAGTCAGGCAGCAGTTAGAGTTGACTGTAAACTGAGTTCATGGTTCAGAGTAGTTTCAGGGGTAAGACAAGGCTGCAACCTGTCTCCACTGTTGTTCATATTATTTATGGATCATATGTTGAAAACAATAGACTGGCTGGGTGAGATTAAGATATGTGAACACAAAATAAGCAGTCTTGCATATGCGGATGACTTAGTTGTGATGGCAGATTCGATTGAAAGTTTGCAAAGTAATATTTCAGAGCTAGATAAGAAATGTAAGGACTATGGTATGAAGATTAGCATCTCCAAAACGAAAGTAATGTCAGTGGGAAAGAAATATAAACGGATTGAGTGCCAAGTAGGAGGAACAGAGTTAGAACAGGTGGACGGTTTCAAGTACTTAGGATGCATATTCTCACAGGATGGCAACATAGTGAAAGAACTGGAAGCGAGATGTAGCAAAGCTAATGCAGTGAGCGCTCAGCTACGATCTACTCTCTTCTGCAAGAAGGAAGTTAGTACCAAGACTAAGTTATCTGTGCACCATTCAATCTTTCGACCAACTTTGTTGTATGGGAGCGAAAGCTGGGTGGATTCAGGTTACCTTATCAACAAGGTTGAGGTTACGGATATGAAAGTAGCTAGGATGATTGCAGATACTAGTAGATGGGAACAATGGCAGGAGGGTGTCCACAATGAGGAAATCAAAGAAAAACTGGGAATGAACTCTATAGATGTAGCAGTCAGGGCGAACAGGCTTAGATGATGGGATCATGTTACACGCATGGGAGAAGCAAGGTTACCCAAGAGACTCGTGGATTCAGCAGTAGAGGGTAGGAGGAGTCAGGGCAGACTGAGGAGAAGGTACCTGGATTCGCTTAAGAATGATTTTGAAGTAATAGGTTTAACATCAGAAGAGGCACCAATGTAAGCACTGAATAGGGGATCATGGAGGAACTGTATAAGGGGGGCTATGCTCCAGACTGAACGCTGAAAGGCATAATCAGTCTTAAATGATGATGATGATGATGATGATGATCAATTAAAGTTAATATATCTTCTGTTACCCAAGGATTTCTACTAGTCCTCATCTTTTTACCTGCTTATTCATCTGCTGGCTTCACCATTTCGTCTCTCAAAGCTACCCATTCGTCTTCTACTGTGTTTCTTTCCCCTTGTCAACCCTTCCCTAACGCTCTCTGTGAAACTGTCTACAACTTCCTGTTCTTTCAGTTTATCCCGGACCCATGTCCTTAAAGTCTTGCCTTTTTGCAGTTTCTTCAGTTTTAATCTACAGTTCATAACCAATAAATTGTGGTCAGAGTCCACATCTGCCACTGAAAAGCCTTACAATTTAAAACTCGGTTCCTAAATCTCTGTCTTACCATTATATAATCTATCTGAAACCTTCCAGCGTCTTCAGGCCTCTTCCACGTATATTCTACCAGGCGGCTTCCTCTTTCATGCCTAACCCCAGTCGATATTTGCATACTACTTTCCTTCTCTTCCTTTTCCTACAGCTGAATTCCCCCATGACTGTTAAATTTTTGCCTTCCTTAACTATCTGAATAATTTCTTTTATCGCATCATACATTTCCCCAATCTCATCATCATCATCTGCAGAGCTAGTTGGCATATAAACTTGTGCTACTGTGGTAGGCATGGGCTCCGTGTCTATCTTGGCTATGATACTGTGTTCACTATACAGTTCGTAGTAGCTTTCTGTCCCCCCCCCCCCCCCCTCGGATTGTTAAACCACCTCCTGCATTACCATTTGGTTTTGTATTTATAATCCTGTTTTAGCCTCACTAGAAGTCTTGTTTCTCCTGCCACCGAACTTCACTAATTCTCTATCCATTTCGTTTTTTAAATTTTCTAACCTGTCTGCCCGATTAAGGTATCTGACATTCCATGCTCCGATCCGTAGAATGCCAGTTTTGTTTCTCCAGGTAACAATGTCCTCATGAGTAGTCCCTACCCGGAGATCTGAATGGGGGACTATTTTACCTCCGGAATATTTTACCCAAGATGACCCCATTGTCATTTAATCATACAATGAAGCAGCATGCCGCTGGGAAAAATTATGGCTGTAATTTCTCCTTGCTTTCAGCCATTTGCAGTACCAGAACAGCAAGGCCGTTTTGGTTGATGTTACAAGGCCAGATCAGACAATCGTCCTGACTGTTGCCGCTGCAACTACTGAAAAGATTGCTGCCCCTCTTCAGGAACAATATGTTTGTCTGGCCTCTCAACTGATACCCCTCCGTTAGTGTTGCACCTATGGTACAGCTATCTGTATTGTTGAGCACACAAGCATGTTCTTATAAGTAGCCAGTGAGAAACACCAAAACCGATTACTTAAGCCTGAGAAAGTGCTCTATTTAGAGCAGATAATTGGATTTCACTTCATTGTGTTTTTAGCTGTGGCCTCAGAATGAGTTCTCTTTAGGGACCTTGTCCTTATGGTACCCAGAGGTAATATAGTTGAACTGGTGTATGTCTCATGGTTTTATAGCCAATTTTAGGAAGTGCTCAAAGCATGTTGGAGATATGAGCCGTATTTCTTGTATGAAGGATACAGAATGGGGTACAGTGGATATCCAAAAAGTCTTATAATGGAGTTAGTTGCAGCATTCAAAAAGATTCATGGTTTGAGAGAGTCGAGTCTTCCAAAAATTCTACAGTTAACTTTTTCTAGGTGAAAAGGTGCAGAAACTTTTTTTATTACTGATGAACTGCAGTTATCCTATGAGACAGTTATATATTGGAGAAGCTTATGCAGAGAAGTGTGTATTGAAATATTTTTCAAAGAAAGTGAGAAACTTGGTGACAACAGAGTCGTCATGGAGATCAATGAGGCTATGCTCAGAAGAAGAAAATTTACCAGAGGTAAAAAAGAGAGAGAGAGGAGGAGGAGGGTGTATTTTCAGAGGAATCCAAGAGTGCTTCTTCACGAGTTGTTCTCAGACTTAGTGCTCAATATTGTCAAAGATTACATCCTTTCAGGAATGACAGTAATTTCTGACTTCTTTAGGTCGTACATATGCTTGAATAATGAAGGGTTCATAAAGTGACATTTAAATGTTCCAAAACTGGTGCACACACATATAGCATTGAAGGCACCTGAGCTTCCATAAGGAGATCCCTTCATGGAACCAGAGAGTGCAAAATTTTTTTATATTATTTGTTGAATGTGTGTGGCACAAAACAAACAGTCAAAATGAGGATTTATTTCTGCTTTTTATGAAGGTTGCAGCAACATTGTATAAGCCCTAGTTTGATACTTTGTTTTCAATAAAATCTTGGTGTTGTTATTTTTACGTTTTCTGGTTTTTCTTAGTTGTTTCTGTATTATTATTTTCTTGTAGATGAGGTCCATGTATGCAACTAAATAAAAAGTTGTTTGTTTTTACGCTATACATGTTTCACATCCTTTTATTTACGAAACGTCAGTAGTGGCCTTTAATATGTGTCATAAATAAAAATAAGCAAAATCCATGTACAATAAAAATAAAGTCTTATTTTGTTGCTTATACAGATCACATCTGCAAGAACATAATAATGATAATACTTGTGTTAAATAATTTCTTACGTGCTTCCTGTGTATCCTTCTTTTTCTGTGACACTTCAGTTCCATCACACTACGATACCTCTACACCTACATCTATACGTATACTCTGCAAGCTACTGTGAAGAGCACAGCAGAGGTTATATACCATTATACCAGTTATTAGAGTTTCTTCCCATTCCACTCACATATAGAGTGCGTGAAGAATGATTGATTGAGTGCCTCTGTGCATGCTGTAATTAACTTAATCTTATCATGATCACCATGTGAACGATATGTAAGGGTTTCTAGTGTTACTATGGTCATTTAAAGCTACTTCTTGAAACTTTATAAGTAGGCTTTCTCAGGTTAGCGTACATCTATTTTCAAGAGCTTGCCAGTTCAGTTTCTTCAGCATCTTTGTGACACTCTTTCACGGCTTAGACAACCTGTTTAGTAAGGGTTCCACACACTTGAGCAGTATTCTAGAACGGGTCGCGTGAGTGGTTTATAAACAATCTCCTTTGTAGACTGATTGCATTTCCCCAGTATTCTACTGATAAACCAAAGTCTGCCACCTGCTTTATCCACAAATTAGCCTGTGTGATCATTCTATTTTCTATCCCCACAGAGTGTTACACCCAGGCTTCTGTATGAGTTGCCCAATTCCATCTGTGACATTTTGATACTTTAGTCATAGGATATTATGTTTTTTTCATTTAATGAAGTGCACAATTTTACATTTCTGGACATTTAAAGCAAATTTCCAGCCTTCGCACCACTTTGAAAAAATACTGTGCTAAAGGATGCTATGTTAAAATGTAATATTTGTTTCTCCCGTGATTGGAATTAAAACATTGTTGTTATTGGGTACACAAACTGGGTATTCCACCATATTAGCTTTCCACATCGCTCACAGCAAGCATTACTAACAGACACTTCCTGGTAAGATTTCCTATGGCCCTTTGTAAAGTTCTTCTAGCTTCACCTTTTTACTCCAACCTCTTTTATGTATGTGTGCATCTGCAAACCCTGAAAATGTGCGCAACAAAGAAATGAGGACTGAATGCTATATTTTTGCACGAAAATCAGAACAACTCAGACGTTCTCACCAAGACAACTCCCCCCAGGGACACACAATTCTTTTGTGAGTATGTGCTTGGCTACCATGGGTCCCCAGCCTATGCAGCATTACTTCCTTTCTGTGCTATAAGCTTATACTAGCACTATCTCTTTTCCTTTCTGCCTCTCCATTGGATGGTTGTGTTGGTGCAAACCCTGCTTGGACCTGGTTCATGATTGGGACTCGAGTTTCCGCTTCTGGCGTCTTCTACAACTTTTCTTTAAATAAACATATGGTCTCCATTGTTGAGTTCAACCTGCCACCAATTTTCAAAATTCTCCAGAAGTGTGGATTGTTCAGGGAAGGTCACCCAAAGTGGTGTATGCTCCACCTTTATTCCTTTCCATCTTTGCACCCTTTCCTATGCAGAACGGTAGACCCCTGAACATGCAGTCATCACACTCTTGGTACCTGAGCTGAAAACTCCCCACATGTAACAAGGAGTATGTGCCCATCATGACTTGGGACCCAGCCTCAGCGACAGATTACTGGCCAGGTAGCTGTTGCTGAGGCTGGGTGGCACACATAGGAAGAGCCACTGTTCGGAGTGGGTGGCACCATGAGCTGCAAATGAAGTTGATGAAGTTATCTCTCGCTTGTGGTGATATGGCCTCTGCTGTGTCTATGGAAGGAAAATGCTCTTGGCTCTAGCAGTCTCTGCAGAAGGAAAGTTCTCTTTTATACAGGGAAATACAACCCTAAAACCTTCCCTTCACTGGCTATGTCATGGGAAGAACATGAGGCTAAGGCACAAGCAGAAAAATACTCCCCTCCCTCCCCTCCTGGCACAGGGACCCAAGGACTTGGTTCCGCCTGTGGCCCTCCGTCGCCGTTTTCCTGTGCTCCTCGCCTCATTTTCGGGCTGTGAGACTGTCTACACTGATGGTTCCCTGGTTGATGGTCGCACTGCCTACGCTTTTGCTCACGCTGCCCATGTTGAACAGCGCTCCTTGCTGGCTGGCTGCAGTATTTTTACTGCAGAGCTGGTGGCCATATTGCGCGCTCTTGAGCATATGTGTTCCTGCTCAGGTACGTCCATCGTCATCTGCAGTGACTCCCTGAGCGGCCTCCAGGCCATCGACCGCTGCTATCCCTCTTCTCCTCTGGTATCCTCTATTCGGGAGTCTGTTTCCGCCATTACCCGCTCTGGTCGTTCGGTGGTCTTTGTTCGGACGTCAGGTCACGTTGGCATCCCGGGAAACGAACGTGTCGACAGGCTGGCCAAAGGGGCGATCGACGCCCCAGCTTTGGAGATCGGCCTCTCAGCTCGAGATCAGCAGTTGG
Source organism: Schistocerca cancellata (assembly GCF_023864275.1). Classification (NCBI taxonomy): domain Eukaryota; kingdom Metazoa; phylum Arthropoda; class Insecta; order Orthoptera; family Acrididae; genus Schistocerca; species Schistocerca cancellata. The sequence continues at coordinate 412,225,049 of NC_064634.1, forward strand.
TGTTGCGCCGTAAGGTGCTTGGGATGTGGGCTGCTGAGTGGTGTGGCCTGACATCCCCGAATAAACTGCGGGCTGTTAAGGAGACGACCGATGTGTGGCGGTCCTCCCTGTGGGCTTCTCGCAGGGACTCTGTAATCCTGTGTCGGCTCCGCATCGTCCACACCTACCTGACGCACGGCCATCTTTTGCATCAGGAGGATCCCCCCCTGTGTCGGTGTGGGTCCCGGCTGACGGTCGCCCACATTTTGTTGGAGTGTCCCCGACTGCGCACCCTCCGGCAGTCTTTTAATCTCCCAGGCATTTTGCCTTTGGTTTTATGCGACGATGCCTCCATGGCTGATGACATTTTAAATTTTATCCTTGGTAGTCCTTTTTATGATTCCATTTAGGGAGGTCCTGCACCTTTCCCTTTCTGTGTCTCTTGTCCTCGAGTCTCTCATATTTGGTTGCAGATTTTAGTGTGTCGTAAGATGGTTGACTCTTTCCCTATTTTTGTTCTCGTGGTCAGTCAACCAGTCTCCGGCCATCTTCTTTTCTTCTGTTTCTTTCTGTCTGGTGTTCATCTGTACTCTTCTTGTCTGTAGTGTGCGTTGCCTAATTTGTTTTCTTTCAGTGCCTGGGTGGGAGTCTCCTTCCCATTGGGATTTTACCTGCTCCGCGAATTTATGTCTCGCCTGTTTTTGGAATGGGGGACTGATGACCTTAGCTGTTTAGTCCCCCTTAAACATCCCAATAACCACCACCACCCTCCCCTCCCTCCCCACACCCCCCCCCCCCTAAAAAAATACTTAGTTAATACAAGGGCTGATGGGAATTCCTTCTTGGCCACAGAGCCCTTATTAATTGTGGATAACTTAGGAGACAAGTTTGTGGTAGTGGCAGTCATCTCTGAAATAAAAAGTGGGTCAGTTTTGATCAGAGCAGTATCCCCTGCCTAGTCACAAATGCTGCTCACTTGTACCAAGCAGGGCGACGTACTGGTGACTGTCACTCCCCGTGATAGTCTAAGTATGGTTCAGGGTGTCATTCTCCATCATGACCAGTTCTTGCAATCTGATGATGAACTACGCGCCTACTTCGAGCGACGGGGTGTACACGTTGTCCGTTGTTTACATAGGGGGCCAAAGGACAATAGGGTCGGTACTAGTGCTTTCATATTGGCCTTTGAGAGTGATTCTTTGCCTGAGAAGATCAAGATGATGGTATACCAATTTAGTGGTCCATTGATGCCATGTGAAACTGTGTGTACCCCTTCTTCCTTCAGACACACACACACACACACACACACACACACACACACACACACACACACACACACACACACACAGTCAGTGCTTCAAAAGGGTATTCTGGTACATGTCTTCACATCAAAATGCTAGCCCCATCTGTAGAGGATGTGGATGAGCAATGCATGTGAACACACATTGTGCCCCTGCCCCCCATCTGTGATCTGTGTCACCTGTGAAAAGCACCATCCCACTGCTCACCAGGTTGCACTGTTTTGAGAGAGAAGAAAATGCAAGAATAGAAGACTCCGGACAAACTAACTCATGAAAAGGCCAAGAAAAAGTATGAGCTGTTGCATGCAGCATGTAAAACAATATCATATGCTACAACTACGATGATGTTGCCTCCTTTGGGAACGGTACTCCCACCCGTTTCACCTTTTATACCAGTCCCTCAGGGTCACTCAACCATGCGTGCCCCCCCCCCCCCCCCCAATCTCCCAATGGTTGGGGGCTCCCCTCTTACTGCTTACCCCATATCTACTATGAGATCGATGACTTCCTGCCCAGCAAAGATATTGGTTCCCAACTCCCAGCTGGAGACAAATCAGCTTCCTCTGGCTTCTCTTTCCAGGAAGGGGCCCCTTGGGACACTTCTTTCCAAGGTTTCCGCCGTCTCCAACTGGACACCAGCCAGTGGCTGAAGGAGCCACAGGCTGCTGGTCACATGGCTTAATGATCATCATCTTTACCTGAAAATGATTCAGAGAAGCCCTTGCAATCATCAGGAGAGGAAAGGCAAGAAAAAGTCCTCCAAGAAGGACACTCTGGTGGCCCTTGCACCATCACAACCCAACTCTTCCACTCCTGTGGCCAAGGTGTAGATTGCACCAGTGTGTGGTTTGCACCACTCAGTGGAACCCAGAAAAAATATATGCCATAACCCCCCAACCAGTGGCATCAGGCGACCTTAGGGCACAACCTGCCTCCTTTGCCCCTTCATGGCCTCACAGCACATCAAACAACATTAATCTCCACTGAAATTGTAGTAGTTTTCTTTCCACCACCCGGCTGAGCTATGACATCTTTGAAGCACTTCCTGTGCCTTCTGCATAGCCCAGGAAACTTGGTTTCCAGCAAAGTGAACCCCGTCCCTTCGTGGATACCTATGACAGGGTGTCAGGGAGAGTTTGCAAATATGTACTGGACAAGTTATACAGCAAACTTGTGCCTCTTAATACACTTTTGGAGGCCGTGGCTGTTTAGGTAAGGGCATTTCGGGATATTACCATCTGCAATGTTTACCTCCGTCCACCTTTTTTAATCTTGAGTGATTTCAATGCCCATAACCCTTTGTTCAGTGGAACCACAATTACTGGCCATGCTAAAAACCTCGAGAACTGACTGGCGCAACTTGACCTTCGCCTCTTGAATATTGGAACCCCCATACACTTCAGTGTGGCACACAGAACTTTCTTGGCCATTGACCTTTCCATTCTTTAGAGAGTTCACAATGACCTAAGTGGTAGTGACTACTTCCCGCTCTTCCTGTTCCTCCCTCAACATCACACCCAGATGGGATGTCGCAGTGTTGACTAGGGTGCTTTCGCTTCTGCTCTCATCCTTGGCTCTGCATGACATGGAGATATCAGTGAGGCAGTCCAGAATACAACTACAGCTATTCTTTTGGCAACTGATATGGTGATCCCCTATTCCTTGGGCCAATCCCGACAGAAGACAGTACCTTGTGGTCATCAGATTTTGCAGAGGCCATTAGAGATCATAGACAGGCTGTCCAGTGCCATAAGTGGCACCTCTCGATTGATCACCTCGAAGCCTTGAAATGGCTCCATGCCAGGTCCACCATCTAACAAAATGACAGAAACAAGAATGCTGAAAACAGTATGTTTCGACCGTTGGACCAGGTACCTCCCCTTCACAGCTTTTGGCAAAGATCAGATGTCTCTCTGTAGACACCTGCATGTCTACATTTACCCAGATGCCATTGCTGAACATGTTGCTCTGTGTTATGCCTGAGCCTCTGAGTCTGAGAATTATCAGTCTGCCTTTCATGTCCTAAAACAGTGGGTGGAGCAAAAGCAATTATCTTATATTACATGCCATCTAGCCACATAATGCTCCATTCAGTGGGTGGGAATTTGTCTGTGTCCTAGGCGTGATACAGCCCCATGGACGGACTGCGTCCACAGCCAAATGATCAAGCGCTTATCAGTGGATTGTCAATGTCATATCCTTGCAATGTTTAACCACATATGGAGTGAGGGCGAGTTCCCATTGCAGTGGTGAGAAAGTGTCATCATCCCAGTACTGAAACCGGGTAAGCACTCTCTGGAGGTGGACAGCCATTGCCCAGCGAGTCTCACCAATGATATGTGTGAGTTGCTTGAACACATGATGAACCGATGCCTGTGTTGGCTCCTTGAGTCTCAGGATCTCCTGGCTCTGCCCCAGGGTGGTTTTCACCTAGGCCATTCCACTACTGATAATCTTGTTTACCTGGAGTCTACCATCTGAACAGCTTTTGCTCAACGTCAACACCATATAGCTGTCTTCTTCAACCTGCAAAAGGCTTATGACTCCACATTGAGACGCCACATTCTTGCTGCCTTACACGAGTAGGGTCTTCAAGGTCTGCTCCCGATTTTTATTCAGAGCTTCCTGTCGCACTGTATGTTCCAGATTCTAGTTGGCACTTCCCACAGTACCCCGCATATCTAAGAGAATGGGCTCCCGCAGGGTTCTGTACTGAGTATCCCTCTCTTTTTAGAGACCATAAATGGTCTAACAGCAGCCGTGGGATCCTCAGCATCACCCTGCTTGTATGTTGACAATTTTTGCCTCTGCTATTGTTCCTCTAATATGGGCGTCACTGAACATTGACTGCAAGGCACCATATGAAAAGCGCAGGCATGGGCTCTAACCCAGGGCTTGGCTTTCAACTGCCAAGACCCATGTTGCGCACTTCTGTTGAGATCGTACAGTTCACCCACAACCAGAACTTTACCTTGGCAACCAACTACTAGTCTTCGATTCTCAGTTGATGTGGATTCCCCATCTTCACCAGCTTAAGCAAAAGTGCTGGCTGCTTTTAATACACTTTGCTGCCCGAGTAACACCAGCTGGGTTGCAAATCGCACTACCCTTCTACAGCTTTACAAAGCCTTGATATGATCCCATCTTGATTATGGGAGTCTGACGTATGGTTCAGCATCACCCTCAGTGTTGCAGATACTGAATCCCATACACCACTGTAGGGTTCGACTTGTGACAGGAGTCTTTCAAATTAGCATTGTGAACAGCTCACTGGTGGACACTCCATTGTAGATCAGGTGCCAATGAAGGATTATCAGTTATGCTACCCACATTCACAGCTCTCCTAAGAATCTGAATGCCACCTTGTCTCTCCAAACACGAAAATCCATCTCCAGCAACGGTGGCTATATAAGAGATTACAATTGCAATCCACATCTGGTGCCCCCCTATCGGAATTCCAGTTGCTTCCTCTTCCATCTCTCCTCCGGGCCCACTCATGTACATCTCCATGGTGCATCTCTCGGCCACAGCTTATTCCTAACTTATCACAAGGTCTGAAAGACTCTGTCCCTCCCGAGGCCCTCTGCCATGAATTTTTCTCCATCCTTGGCACATTCTGGGGTTCTGAAGTAGTCTACACTGATGGCTCAGTGGTTGCTGGTCACATATGTTTTGCTTATACTCGTGCAGGACATACTGAACTACACTCCTTGCTGGATGTCTGTAGTGTCTCACTGTGGAGTTGCTAGCCATCTCTCAAGCTCTTGAGCATATCTGTTCCTTCACCAGTCAGACCTTTCTCATCTGCAGCGACTAGAGCAGTTTCCAACCTCTCGACCAGCATTATCCTCGCAATCCCTTGGTCATTTTTATACAGGATTCCCTGTGTGCCCTCAAACAGTGTGGATGCTTAGTGACCTCCTTCTGGACCCTGTCTCACGTTGGTATCCAGGAGTATGAACTCTCACTGATAGCATGACCAAAGTCACTACAAGTAAACCAATTCTTGGGATTGGTATTCTGTAAACAGACCTCCGATTGTTATTACACCGTCAAGTTTTAGGAATATCAAATACAGAATGGCTCACTCTGACTTCAGCAAATGAGCCTGATAAAGGAGACTACAAATGTGTGGAGGTCCATCATGCAGGCCTCTTGCAGGGACACTACCGTTCTTTGCTGGCTCTGCATCAGCGACATTTGGCCGACACGAGGTATATCCTCTGTCGGAAGGACCCTCTGCACTGTTGTTGTGGTTCCCATTTGACTGTGTTTCACATTTTGCTGGATTGTCCCAACCTAGTGCCATGCGGTGGACTTTTAATCTCCCTGACTCGCTACCCATGGTATTAAGAGACGATGCCTCAGCAGCTGACTTAGTTTTGTGTTTTATTAGTGAAGGGGGCTTTTACCACTCTCTTTAAGGGAGGACTACTTAACCTTATCAGACCATTGATGTGTTGGCAGAACACTCTGTTGCCTCCTCTGCCCAGAGTGGGCTGTGGGTGCCTGGGCACGGTGGGCTGCCCCGGCCCTCGCCCTACCTGTTCTTTTACTCTTCTTCGCCTGTTTCACATGACCTGTTAAACGAGTTCATATTTTCTCTCTCTGTGCTTCTGCAGCCCTGTCCATGTCACTAGTCTTTTCAAGGCAATTTCTGAGAGGAATGCATCTGGTGTGTGGTGGGGTGGGGATGTGTCCTCCTGCATTGCACTCTGCCTTTGTAGGCTTCCAGCTGCTCCCTAGAGGAGGCCTGGCTTTCTTCCTCTGTCACCCCGTTTTTTTTTTTTTTTTTTGTTTTTTTTTGCATACGTTGACCTTTCATAGGCCTTGGGGGTTTTCTTCCTCTGGGTTTTACACGGTAGGCTATCTCTGATCTACCGTCATGTAGATGTGTTTGAGGAAAAAGGGACTGATGACCTAGTAGTTTGGTCTCTTTAACCATCCATCCAACCAACCAAAGCAACAGGAAACATTACCGATCAATAAAGGAACAGGAAACAGATGTCCATCTATGAGTTGACAATATTATAAACAGTAAAATGTGCTTGCAAGTTGTACACAGAACTATTGAAGTGTACCTCCGTTTCGGGAAAAAGGTTTAACACAGGACAGGTAGAACACTGACTATGAACTAAAATGAAACATCAAATGCCTAGAACAGCTGTTTTCATAATCTGCTCGTTAGTCAATATACGTTTAGTAATACCAGTCTGAAGTGAGTTCTTGTAATATTCTACTGAACTCTTTGATGCAATAACTAAGAAATGTAAGCAAATTCTGGAGTGGAGTTCAAATCTTGACTGGCTGCACTCATAGAAGTTTCCCAAATCACTTTAACCGAATGCTCAGGTAATTCCTTCTTACAATCTGCAGATGATTTTCTGTACTATCCTTGAACAAACCAAACTTTTACTCTGTCACTAACAAACTTGACTTCGACCATTCACTAAGCCTTGATCTCCCTACAATAATGATTGCTAGTGGCTTTTTCCTCTTCTGTTAAATTCTTTTCTTTAATCTTTTTAGTGATGAGAATTTACCCAATATATTGATCGCTTAGTTCTAACTTTGCACAAAAGAAAAACGTTTTAAGGACATACGCAATTGAAAACAAATGACTAATGAAATATTCATCAACATTTCAAACATTAGATATTTGCCTGTTGTGATACTCATGTTTTCCTTGGTCTTTCTGATGGGGTGTCATAAGTAGCTTTAGTGTCACTGAATGGATTGTTAACCCAGGACAGTTAAGATTAGTGTTGAGGCTGCCATCACACATTTCAATCACTGTGGTTTGGATTCAGTATTCAGTGGCAGATGTTGTAACTGAAATGGGCGAACTGGCTCTCAGTTCTGAGACAGGCAAAAGCATTCCTCTTCTAATGGTATTAAGCTTAGTAAAGCACTGTATAGCTCAGGTCAGTGTCCAGTCCACTGTTACCTTACTGACTGCTGTTTCAGGTGATTATCGTGCATAGAGGATATTTGCTCCATCCATATTTAAAGAGTAAAATGTCATCTGTGCCATTGTTCAGATGAGAAAATATATATTTTTTATACAGGGTTATTACAAATGTTTGAAGTGATTTCACAGCTCTACAATAACTTTATCATTTGAGATATTTTCACAATGCTTTGCACACACATACAAAAACTCAAAAAGTTCTTTTAGGCATTCACAAATGTTCGAGATGTGCCCCTTTAGTGATTCGGCAGACATCAAGCCGACAATCAAGTTCCTCCCACACTCGGCGCAGCATGTCCACATCAATGAGTTCGAAAGCATCGTTGATGCGAGCTCGCAGTTCTGGCACGTTTCTTGGTAGAGGAGGTTTAAACACTGAATCTTTCACATAACCCCACAGAAAGAAATCGCATGGGGTTAAGTCGGGAGAGTGTGGAGGCCATGACATGAATTGCTGATCATGATCTCCACCACGACCGATCCATCGGTTTTCCAATCTCCTGTTTAAGAAATGCCGAACATCATGATGGAAGTGTGGTGGAGCACCATCCTTTTGAAAGATGAAGTCGGCGCTGTCGGTCTCCAATTGTGGCATGAGCCAATTTATTCGTCGACTTCCGCGGGCTATGCGTGAAACTTGCCTGCACGCGTTCAACCGTTTCTTCGCTCGCTGCAGGCCGACCCGTTGATTTCCCCTTACAGAGGCATCCAGAAGCTTTAAACTGCGCATACCATCGCCGAATGGAGTTAGCAGTTGGTGGATCTTTGTTGAACTTCGTCCTGAAGTGTTGTTGCACTATTATGACTGACTGATGCGAGTGCATTTCAAGCACGGCATACGCTTTCTCGTCTCCTGTCACCATTTTGTCTCACTGCGCTCTCGAGCGCTGTGGCGGCAGAAACCTCAAGTGCGGCTTCAGCCGAACAAAACTTTATGAGTTTTTCTACGTATCTGTAGTGTGTCATGATCATATGTCAATGAATGGAGCTACAGTGAATTTATGAAATCGCTTCAATCATTTGTAATAGCCCTGTACAGACAAGAAGGAAACATTTTACCTACAAAAGGGTTTTCTCACAATTGTTGGTGATAAATGGATGATGTAAGAAAATTATTAAACTTTTGCATGGGGCAGAGTGTCTTACCAATTTCGTCAGACAGAGGTTCTAGTGGCTTATAGGACAGTTGATTTATCCTATTAACTGCACAATAATCCAACCACCAGCCCCATACACATTTTATTTCCTTCCAGAACTTAAAATATGTATAATCACATTGAAAAAATTTGCACAGGCATACAGGTGAATGTCTATGTAACTTTTAACAATAAATTTTATAAATATCTATTCCACATTATGAATTTTAATTACCCTAGCTTTCCAATATTAAGCAGTGGCCGCTGATAACCTTACTATTTAGTATCCTGTGACACCAATCCATCCATCCATGATGAGGGCATTTTACTCTTCAAAAGCACGCCTGCAAGCTATTGCAGGTAAAATCAGCATATAGAGAATATAAAAGATGAATACCTGAACAATCATTGCCCATTATTAAACCTAATTTCATGGTCAGCAATTTCAATTTGATTAATGCAGCAGCTAACTAATCAATAGATGTGTTATAATTATGTTGAGGAATGTAAGTCATTTTGTAACACATTTCCAACTAAGTTTTCAATTTTTCCTTTGTGTAGTACTGTAACATCAAGTGTTGTGATCACTAATGTGAATTATGGATTTTCTCACTATCTAGTCTTCAGTCAAATTGTTAAGTAAAAACAGCCGTTTGCACTTGATTTGCAGCAGTGACAGAACCCCTTATCCTATACCCAGCTAGATTTCTGGCACAGTGTTTTGAAAAGGTTTCTAATATAATACTTATTAATTAAAAAGTTTAAGTATAACATGTTAGGCCTAACTGAATCTTCCATCAGTTCTTGGTAGAACAACATTATAATAAATGAAAAGCACTAGTTTGCTTTTGTTCTACGGTATTACCTTTGTTGTGTTATCTGGTTAACACAATAAAAGTAATGTAGGACGTTTATAAATGAATATCGGGGTTTTAATGCTTTATAATATTTATTACATTAAACTTACAGTTATAAATGATACGTCAAATGAAAGAGCAACTCAAACAGTTTTACCAAGAACCTTGTAAATGTTCATTGTGAGCACCATTTGTCACACGGCACACATTCACTGTACCCAAGTGCTGCCCAATGACAGGGCTTGCTTTGCATGGCCTCCATGTTCACCCGACCTAATGCCATGTGAATTTTTCCTTTGGCGCTTAATCAAGTATCGTGTGTACAGGCCTCCGCTACCAGCAGACCTCCCTGAATTAAGAAACCGGATTGAAGCAGCTGTTGCTACAATCACTGAAGACACACTTATCAACGTTTGGGAAGAACTCGGCTATATACCGTACTTGATATGTGCCATGCGACAAATGGTGCTCACATTAAACATTTATAAGGTTCTTGGTAAAACTGTGGAGTCGCTCTTTCATTTGACCTACCATTTATAACTGTAAGTTTAATATAATAAATATCATAAAGCATTAAAAGCCCAATATTCATTTATAAACACACTGTACTGTAGAAAAAAAGCAAACTAGTGCTTTTTATTTATTTAAGTATAATGTTTAACTATAATGTATTAGATTATTGCAGACGGCTATTGATTCATGGCAGCAGCGACACAGGTGATGGAAGAGAATACTGGATTCTGCAGAAACTCATGACCTGGTTATCACAGCAACTTTTTTGGAGAAGCGAGCCTTGTATCTTTTGATGTACTACAGTGGCAGCAACATCAGCAGGATTGACTTTCTTCTTGTGTAAAAACGTGATCAAAAACTAGTTACAGAGGAAGGGTTGGACACACCAGCTGGCAAATGTTATATCTTATCACCTAGGATAGGAAGTGGCGTCAGCTCTTGGCAGATAGTAGACTTACAGAACTTCTGTGCATCAGTGATAAAAAAAGGTAAATTTATTATTGACCAAAAGAAGGCCCCAGAACACTGGCAGCAGTACTTTGAAGCAGTCTCTGATGGAGAGCTCCCACATTCACCAGTACAACAGTTGGCATCCATCATGTTGATCAACAAGCCTGAAGTTCAAGAAGCCAGAGGGAAGATGACTGGGCTGGGTGACTTTCGAGCAGTAATTTGGAGATAGACATTGGGAGGCAGCTGAATGGTTGACAGGTTTCCTCACTAATATAATTGAAGAGAAGAAGACATCAACTGTGTGGTCATTAAGCAGTACAGTCTCAGTTTGGAAACGAAACAGTGGTCAAGCTGAATGTTCCAGCTACCAACTTGTATGTCATCTTCCACATACAATCAAGATCTTAGAGTGCAACATATAAGGTCTGTTAAAAAAATTCCAGAACATTCCTAATTTTGTACAAGTGGTGTGTTGGAGGACCGAGAGAAGGTCGCCGAGTAACCCAGCAGGGGCCACACATCGACTGCTCCAGTCAATGAAAATGTAACATGTATCCATGATTGTTAAATTCTGACCAGTGATTGAGCCTTCCGTTGATAGCAGAAACTATAAATGTGATAAAAATAATAATTTGTCACAGTATAACCAAATATTTGAACTTGTAAAAGGTGTGCACCAAACTGGTCCCAAAAAGTATTGATTGACAAACAAAGGGATGTGCATGTGTTCCAGTGCCTAAAACTATTGAAAATGTGTGAAAATGATCCTGATTTTTAAACTCGATTACCATCGGTGATGATTCATGGATTTTTTGGTACGACCCAGAGACAAAAAGGCAGAATTCAGAGTGGCATGCCCGGTGTTGCTCCACCCCAAGAAGGCACACGTGAGCAAGTCAAGGATCAAAACTATGCTCATTGTACTCTTTAACATGAGGCATTTTCCATCATTATACCTACTATTGTCTTCTTTGTCGCAAGACATTTTCCACCATGAACTCAAACCTGCTAAGCCCACTGTGAACACCAGTTTCTACTTAGAAGTACTCAAAAGACTGAAAAGTAGGGTCACACACTGATGAAGTGACACAGCAAATGTCAGTAATTTTGAAAATGCATTCCTAAGATCCCTATCTTGAACAACCTTGTAAATTTTCTTCGTATCTGTATCTTTTCCGAGGTACAGAGGTTGAAAGTTACTCTACTTGTGAACTTAAAATACACGTATAAAATCTGGTATGAGGTGAAAACTTAATTTATAAAGAGATGTAGTATGGAGAAATTTGGTGTAAAGCATGTCTGTTATCATCTGGGAACCCCTTGTTGTAGTACTGAAGCACAGGCAAAAAAAAAAATTGCACGTAAAATCTGATCTGAATTGTAGAATTAGTTTGGCGTTATTATTTCTCATAAGTAACTATCCACATTTTACTGATCTATACATTTCTTTTCCTATGAGTCACATGCCCAGCTGCAGCAGGGAAAAGAAGGGAACCAGCAGAAAAGTGCTTCTATTTGAGCACAAAAAAGGTAAATTGCTCTTGTTTGAAGTACACTGAAAAGTGGGGTACCAGCTACCTTCCACAGCATCTTTAAAAATTTTCTCATAAATTTTGGCATGCGAACATAGTCACACTTTTTTATGCTCAAAGAGAAGAAGGTAGTGGCAGTGGCAAAGAGACGGAAAAGTAATAAATACTGGAAGATTGTAGACAGTGGTTGTGTTATAGAAAGAGCGAAGGAGACAGTGGCAATGTGAGAGAAAGAGGGGGATACAGTGGCAATGGAACACAGTTGACAGCATCAGAACAGTGTTAGGAAAATAGTGGAGGAGACAGTGCCGGGAGGAAGTAAGAGAAAGAGAAAGTGGAAGTGAGTAACAGCCAGTGATAATGAGAGGTGATAATGAGAGGCAAGAGTATGTGTCAGTGATAAAGAGGAAGAGAAAGATGGTGACAATGAGAACAGACAACAGCAGTAAGATAGAGAAAGAGGGAGACAGTGACAGTGAAGGGAGACAGTAGTAGCAGGACAGAACAAAGAGGACTGTGGATGTGACACAGGAGACAGTGTCAGAGAGGCACAAAGAGATAATGACAATGAGTGAGTGGAAAAGGGCATCTGGGAGTGGATGGATATGAGCAAGTTACAGCGATCGACTAATGGGTGTGAGTGAGTTACCGTTAGGGGAGCTTGTGAGAGTTTGAGGTGAGTCGCATGTTTAAAAAAAAAAGTATGAATGTGTTTGCATACCAAAATTTTTGGGAAAAATTTTAAAGTTGCCGAGGAAGATGGACTGAGGCAGCTGGTACTCCACTTTCCAGTCAACAGTCTGTTACATAAACAGGAACATTTTTTGTACTCCAGTAGGAGCTTTTTTCCGCTGGTGTGGTATGGTTGGGTCAGCCTGATTCTCCAGCTCTTGTCTGGCAAGTAGTGTCCAGTTAACTCCATAGAACTTTTCTAAATAACAAAGAGGAGGATGCTGCACACTGTTGATATCCCACACAGACTTTAGAGATTTAAGTGAGATATGTGGGGGAAAAAAAGGATTTAGTTGTTTGTGTAGTTTCTAGAAACTGATCTGACAAATGTCTCATTTAGTTTTTCAATCCACTGCCTGTGATGATATTATTTTAAATAAGACATGAAGCTAGGAAAGTTTTGTTAATTACAGCTTACCAGTGACAATTCTCAGCCTGACATCAGTCTTGTTGATAAGATTACTTCTAGCCCTCACAAGAGCACATTGTTTGGCAACTGCTCTGCAGCTTGTGTCAGTGAGCTTTCTAATAATGTTTTTAATTTGTATACAGTTATGTATACTCGTTGCAAAGTAATACCTCTGAATTTTTTATGTGAAAACCCTTAAAGCTTTTTAATTAAAAAAACATTATTAACATTCTACATCTTCGTTCTTCACATCTACATATTTATTTTTATCATAATTCCCTGGCGATGAACACATTTCTCCCAATGAGAGATCAATTTGTTGATATCACTGTAGAATGTGTTACTTCACTGACGGAGCCACAACCTCACTTCTGCTTGCACTGCTTCATCACTAACAAAGAGAAGTCCTCAAAGGTGTTCTTTAAGGTTTGGAAACAGATGAAATTTGGTGAAAATCAGGTAAGGCTTAGTTGGGTCTGTATGGAGGGTGACCGATGACATTGTCTGTATGGAGGGTGACCGATAACATTGAACCCAAGGTGTCAGATTGTTGCAGATGTCACAGTGCTCGTGTACAGTCTGACATTATGATGCCGAAAGAGAGGATGCTCCAACTGTGGATAAACTCTTCACATTCGAAACTCGATTACAGCATGCTGTTTCTCACACATTGACATAGTTATGTTACACACTGCCATGTTACACTCTAAAATTTGGAGCCCTCTAGTGGCAAGGGACTCCAAATATGTAGACACGAAGAAAAAAAAGATGTAGAATGTTAAGTACCATATGTCTTATCTAAAAAGCTTTAAGAGTTTTCACATAAAAAATTGGGGGACACTACTTTTCCACACACCCTCATTTTAGGTAATTATTGAATGTTATGCATGTATACTTATAATGCGAGTTATGGCTTAATTGTGCTCCATACAAGTCAACATTAAATTGTATGTATGTGAACTTTTTATTAAGGTTGAATACTAGCACCTCTGTCTTTCTGGGATTGGAAAAGTTTTAACTGTTTTTAATGGCTGTTTAGCATATCTAGGTGCTTTGAGAGGTTTTCTCCTTCTTTTTTTAAAAAAAAGAATTGTATTGAATTGCTAGAGTAACACAATCTGTGATGAAATTTTTCCCTCCTCCCTTACACAACTAATTTAGATAAAATCACATCAAATCAGATGTGAAACTGGAGCTTTCGGTGACTTCTATTGCCACCACCATCATCTGGGTTAAAATTGATACCCAGGATTGTCATGGTGGTTTTTATATACACTAAACAACAGGAATGTAACAATATTATGAAAAAGAAAGTTGCGACTCACCATATAGCGGGGATGCTGAGTCACGATAGGCACAACAAAAAGACTGTCACAAACAAAGCTTTCTGCTGGTAAGGCCTTCATCAGAAATAGTTCACACACGCTCTCTCTCTCTCTCTCTCTCTCTCTCTCTCTCTCTCACTCACACACACACACACACACACACACACACACACACACACACACACGATTGAAATCTCAGGCAACTGAGGCCACACTGCAAGCTGCAGCACCAGTACATGATGGCAGTGGCGACCGGGTGGGGGTAAGGAATAGGGAGCGTGCTTAGCAACAGGGTGGTCCACCTGTGTCTTAGCCACAGTTTGTTGTTGGCCATTAATGCGGACAGACAGCTTGTTGGTTGTCATGCCACATAGAATGCAGCACAGTGGTTGCAGCTTAGTTTGTAGATCACATGACTGGTTTCGCAGGTAGCCCTCCCTTTGATGGGATAGGTGATGTTTGTGACTGGACTGGAGCAGGTGGTGGTGGGAGGATATATGGGACAAGTCTTGCATCTAGGTCTATTACAGGGCCATGAGCCATGAGTTAAGGGGTTGGTAGCAGGGATTGAGTAGGGATGGATGAGTATATTGTGCTGGCTTGGTGGACGGCGGAATATCTCTGTGGGAGGGGTAGGAAGAATAGTGGGGATTTCTCTTTTCAGAGCATGATGAGAGGTAATTGAAACCCTGGTGGAGAATGTAATTCAGGTGCTCCAGTTCTGGGTGGTACTGAGTTATGAGGGGAATGCTGCTCTTTGGGAGGTGATGGGAGACTGGAAAGATAAGGAATGTTATGTAATATAACAGTGAGGGCTGTGCAGTTTGAATATCTGACGAAATTGTACATAATCCTCTAAATCAGTTATATATGTGACAGTCATTGAAGACAATGAAAGCTCAAGTTACATATCTGATTTGGTGTATTTAGCATATGTTGTATATGCTGTAGACTGCTATAAACTGTGGGACCATACATAACTAGTGCGCCTGTGTGTGTTATTTAGAAAGAACTCTCTGAGACTGTAAAATCATGTTTCTATATCTTACATAATTTTTGATTGACAGATCCGGCCAAATATGAAAAGGAATGCCATTGTGATGACTGCAAAAAGAAAAAGCTTATACTCCAGTCAAATGAACCATGGAAAGGCACAAAACAGATGCTTACGTAAGTTATAATTTTATTCTATTTGTACTCAAATTGTATAATAAATTCTTTTTATTGATTTGTAGAGATAACCACTGTGCACCTCTGCTTGTCTCGACTGCTCGTTCATGACTGTTACTTCTCTTGATGCCATGCATATTGAAAATAAATTTTAATAGAAACTCACATAACATTAGCACTTCAAGAATGACCAGTTTAGTGTGGGGCAGGGTGCCCTCCAGTGTGTCGAGACAAGGGACGTGATGGAAGGTATAGCAGTAGTGCGGCATGAGGGACCCAATATCAATACAAGTGATGCAGTGTTAATAATGTAATGCCATGCCTTCTTTTAATGATGAAGGTGTTCTGGCTTTAATCAACTTAATTAATGTTAACCAACAAAAGTCTAAAGCAAGCTTAATGGTGTAATAATGTGAACAAAGGTAGTGCTTTGAAGGTGTTTAAAGAGTGAAGTATGTGTCACGCTGTCCTTTTATGAGGGTGTGGTGGGGAGGGAGAGGGATAAGAGGATAGGCATGGGGGACAGTAAAGTGCTACTTATGGTAGCATACAGGGACAGAGTAGGGCAGCTAGGTGCAGCAGGAAGGTTAGATGGGGGATGGTGAGGAGCAGAAAAGGAGAGAAGTAAAAAGACTGTGGATGTGTTGGTGGAATAGAAGGCTGTATAGTGCTGCAGGGGGAGCAGGGAAAGGGATAGGTGGCCAAAAGATAGTGACTAACGAAGGTTGAGCCTATAGGGGTTATAAGAAGTAAAATATATCACAGTGGGAGTTCCCACCTGCACTATTTGGAGAAGCTGGTATTGGTAGGAAGTATATAGATGGTGTAGGCTGTGAAGCAGTGATTGAACTAAAGATCATTGTGTTGGGCAGCCTGCTCAGCACGTGGTCTCTCGTCCACCATTTGGTGGTGGCCAGTCATGCAGACAGACAGACAGCTTGACCCTGTCTGAGAGTGTGATTCAGTAGCTCCGGTCCTGGGTGGTACTGAGTCACGAGAGGAATGCTCCTTTGTGGCTTAACGATGAGACTCTGGGAGGTGATGGGTGACTGGAGGGAGAAGACATGGGAGATCTGTTTCTGTACAAGGTTGGGGTGGTAATTTTGTTCTGTGGCCTCATTGAGACCCTTGGTATATTTGGAGAGGGACTGTTCGACACTACAAATGCACGTACTTCCAGACTCTTGAAAAATATCTACACAATCTCAAAGATGGCAAGGGTAGGTAAGTGCGAGAACTATCGCACAGTTATCGTAACAGGTCATGCATTCAAGTTGCTGACATAAATAATTTACAGAAGAATGGAAAAGAAAATTGAGACTCTGTAAGATGATGATCACTTGGCTTTAGGAAAGGAAAGTCACCAAAGAGGCAGCTCTGAAACTATACTTGATAATGGAAACGAGATTTAAGAAAAAGCAAGTCACATTCATTGCATATGTTGACCTTGAAAACACATTTCACAATGTCAAGTGATAGAAGGTGTTACAAATTCTCAGAAAAATAGGCGTAAGCTAGAAGGGAAGATTAGGAGTATAAATTGTAGTATCCTAGAGAGGGGAAATAAGAATGGAAGATCAAGCAAGAATTGATCAGAGTAGAGAGGGCGGAAGACAGGGTTTTAGTCTTTCCCCCTACTGCTCTACCTATAAATTAGAGAAGCAGTGATGGAAACGAAAGAAAGGTTCAGAAGTGAGATTAACATTCAAGATGAAGGGAGATCAATGATAAGATTTGCTGATGGATAGTGCTATCCTCAGTGAATGTGAGGAAGAATTTTGCGATATTTTGAATAGGATGAACAGTCTAATGACAACTAAGATATACGACTCTCTTTTTAAAACGTGGAGTGACAGCAATGTCCCAAGTGATACAGAGAAGAACGAAAGAAAATGTAAACATGGCAAGTTGTGTCCCCTGTACCATGTATAGTACATATTTTATGCTTTTAATTTTGCTACTACAACTTTTTTAAATTTCCAAAGTAATTATTTTGGCTAGCAATGTGAGCGTAGCTGTAACGTTCTGCAATATGATAGTGACTTTAACACACCGTTATAACAGTACTAGTGGTATTTGTTTACATATTTCAGGAAACTTACACTATTAACCACTGACATTTTTAAAAATGTTCCTACATCTTAAAAGAAGTGGAAATGCTTCAACACAAAAGCAGAAATATCATCAAGATTAAGAGAAAAATATCACAGTAGGACATGGGTATAAAAACAGTAAAATGAAAATAAAAATTACTTACCACTTTTTATTTCTTAGGCAGGCAGTAAAATTTATCCCTAAACTGTCAAACAGCTTACTTAGTTTCTCTGTAACCACAATAATTCTTTTATTACAGGTGGTGTGTTTTACAGTACCAAAGGGCCCACTTTTGGCATTAAAAGATGTTTCAGATAGGAATCTGTATTCATTTTGAGAGAGAATAAAAAAATGTACGAAGTGAATCATTCAAAGGATTGTTCTTTATCAGTTCCACCTGATCCACTTCTGGTATTAGTAGGAACACCTTTCAGATGTTTTGGAATTACACCCTGTTTATACAATGCTAAGTTCCATTCATGCAGTGTTTTTTAAGAAATAATGTCCTCACAAACAGAAACACAGGCACAGTTCACATCATGTAACAACTCACTAACACTTTTGCTCTTCCAAATCAAATATTGAGATTGTCTGGAAAATGTTGCTGTTAACTTTCCCAGTTGAATGTATGTAGTATCCAGATGAACAGCCCAGAGTATTTCAGAGTTAATTTCTTGTATTACATATTCTGAAAAACACAAAGGTTCTTGATTACATTCACTAGAACAACTGTTTGTAACAGATCAAATGTATTTAAATAAACAGAGGGAAATTAGACAGTTTAAATGTGATAGAATATAATACATGACATTTATACATAATTAAAATACTGCAAGTTAAATGTCTTGCTTTATTATTAAATATGCACATTTCTTTCAGCAGTTTTGTGATGAAGGCTATGAAATTAAACTGTAAAAATCTTATGAAAAAGTAACCAAATATAATTTACAGTAGCAAATATGAATTGATTGAACCATCTACCTTTGGTCTGCTTTCATTGGACAGTTGTGTAGGCCCCAATTAGATGGCTTTATTGACCCTCCTAGCACCTCAAGTGATCTGAAGTTGAACTACTTAGCATGTTTCCAATTTTTCCATAGGGCTTCCCCTCCTGCAGTGCACATTGCCTGTTGAAAGTGCACGAAAGACATATGAAAGTAGTGAGTAGTAGCAGAAATGAGATTAGATATTACCTTAAAATCAAAACTTGGTACCACAAAGTAGGTGAATGAAGGAATTCAGCTGCCTTGGAAGCAGAGAAGCAGATAATGCATATATATATGTGTGTGTTTGTGTGTGTGTGTGTGTGTAAGTATTTAGCCTAACATTTTATTATGGCATTTATATTCCAGGAAACTTCTTATTATATCTGGATGGTTGATATTAGCACTCTTGGCATACAAAGTTTCCCAGTTTGATTATGAATATGCAAATTTTGATCCATATGAGATCCTTGGAATACCTCTGGTAAGTACTGTGACAAGTATGTTGTTGTATGGATGAATTCCTGTTCCATTCCAGCATGAACTTTTTACAATTTAACTCTCATGTTTGCTGGTGTATGCACAAAACCTCTTTTTAAAAGAGAAATAGCAGAATTAATTATTATTGGTAAGAACAGAAAATGATCTGTAAGAGTGTACAGGGTTGCCACAAGTTCTGGAAATCAGGGAATTTCAAATGTGTCAGGGAAATTTGAAAAATAAAACTGGAAAAATTTTGTTTTTTGTCCCAGTAGATGAAACTGTTTGTTAATTGAGACGTCATGCAGCGTCACTGGATGGGTGGGGCGGAGCTAAGTGTGTGCACCACTTCCCTACTCCCTTATTCCTACCACTTCCCTCAGCTTGCAGCTCAGTGCTGCCACAACTATTTGCCACTAGCCTAGCAGCTGCCAACAAGAGGAAGGGAGACATGAGGTGTTGTTTATTTGGATCTGATTCTAAGAGATTGTTGACACAGCAGCGGGAGAAAGCAGTCGTGTGTCAATGAGTTGTGTCTGAGTGATTGTGTGAATGTGTGTGTGAGTGTGTGTGTGCTCTCATTTTCTGACAAAGGCTGTGGCCAAAAATTTATTTCTGAGAGTGTGATTGTCTTTTCTATGTGCCTGCCTGCAGGTCATTGATCATCTTTACAGTGAGTTACTACCTATACTCATTAGTATTGATTCTCAAAGTATTTGGACGAATTATCTGTTACATGGATTGATCACCGCGATCTCATTTCATTAACATGGTGTCTGTGACACACTGAATAGCTGGCCACATGAGTGGATTTCCACGACAGGCCAAAACTGCAGGCCTTATCTGCGGGTACCTCTAACAGATCGGGCCTGCCGATCTGAAGCCTGTCGTTTGCCACTAATGTGCAGGCCCTGCCGATCTAATCTAGTCTCTCCAATTTGTTCACAGGCCAGGTCTGTCTGTGTGTGGCATAATGCGGCGGATTTTTGTGATTTATCCATGGACCCAGGACAGTGGTGGTCCTCAGCAGGCCAGAGGCCATGGTGGGTGGATTGCAGTAATTGCTACTGTCTCACCACAAGTACATTGTACAGCGTAATGTTTTATAGACATTTTATTTATTGTAGTTCATTTTGGCACTTCGAAAGTTGTTTATATATTAGAAAGTATGGGCGATAATAAGAAGAAAATTGTGGCAGTCGCTGGTGGTTTGTACACTGTGTACTCATATACTTCTCAAAAGAAAAGTCACACAATACCTGTAAAATAATAGACATAACACTGTGGATAATGTCTGACAATAACGAACACGGTAGAATAAACATTTTACTGGCAGTCACCTATAGTGTTGGTTTACACAACTCTTCCCTGCCTTATACACTTCTTTCAAGAGGCCTACTTTTTTTCTGAGGTTATTTCTGAAAACAGGGGAGGTATTTTAAATCTGTCATACGACTACAAGGAAAAGTATATTTTTGTCACCAAATGTGTTTCGTTTTATTGAAATAAAATAACAATAGTGGTCTTAATGAAACACACAAACCATTTGACTTGCTTTCTCCATCTAAGAACAGTTCACTGCAAAAGATGTTGATGTTAGTACTTAAGATTTTTGCTCACACGAGGAGAAATACGGATGTCCTTACATTTTTTGACATCTCAAAATTTGTCAGTGAAGAATGCTAAAACTTGTCTGGAAATCAGGGAAATATCAGAAAATTTCACTTGAGGAAACTTGTGGCAACCCAACCCTCGTGTAACTTCGCAGCTTGTAGTAGTAGTATTGCTTGAATGACAAATATAGCAGAAGCATTGCTTGAATTACAAATAGAGCAGATTGTAAATTGGTGTTATATTTTCTATTGATTCTGGGAGCTTACAGAAAAGTGAGAGAGATAACATTTGGATAACAAAAATAGTAATTATGAAATCTTCTGGGTACAACTGAAAGAAAAATTTTGTGGAGAAGTTGAGATGAAAATTAAGTTGAGGTAAAAGGTTGTATGAAATGATCAACTTGTGTCAGAATGTTGGAAGTTAGAAACATTTTCCTGGTGAGAAAGAAAATTTGCTCTTGTAAGAAAAAAAGGGAAAGGACAATAATTAAAAATAACAGAAGCACAAGAACAGCCCTCGACAAACTGTTAAGTTGTGGATAGTTATAGAAAAAGAACAGAAATTTATAACTTCTGATCTTCATGTATATGTGCTGTGTAAGTCTTTTCCAGTGCAATAAATGTCAGTAAAGGTCTTAAATATTTCATTCAATGCTATTGGAACTGTGCAATATACGTACAAGACATATTCTTATCAACCTTGAACAGTTATATTGACTGTTTGTGGATGTCTGCAGCAAGGTTGCAACTGTTGTGACAGAACATAGGTGTACAGGTGCCAAGAAATATTCTTTCTCAGGAGTTAAACAATGTAGGAAAAGACAGATTGATATTTATAGTAAAGAAGACTCATCAAGTTGCATGCAAACACAATTAAAAGACAGTCACACACAAGGTCAACATCTAGGAACACAAGACTATACACCAACATCGCTGAGTCTACAGCTCATGGTCTAGTGGCTAGTGTTGCTACCTGTGGATCACGGGGTCCCGGGTTCAGTTCCCAGTAGGATTGGGGATTTTCTGCACCTGGGGAATGGTTGTTTATGTTGTCCTCACCATCGTTTGGAAAGTGGCGAGATTGGAACTGGAAAGATTGGGAACTTGTACAGGTGCTGATGACCTCAATGTGAGAATGAACCACAAACCAACATCATCATCATCATCATCATCCCTGATGCCCATGGTCTTACCACTATTGAACATTACCCTTCCCAACATCCTTCAGACTCCAAACCCACTACATCATTCCTCACACACCGTACTAAGTTTATCATAACCCACAACTACTTCTCATTTGAAGGGAAGGTATTAAACAAAGCCACGGTACAGCCATGGTCAGACGCATGATGCACTCCTATGCTGATCTCATTATGGGCCATCTAAAGAAGACCTTCCTAGCCTTCCAAAACACCAAACCTCTAGCCTAGTTCAAGTTCATTGATGATATCTTCATGATATGGACACAGGGCCAAGACACCCTATCTTCATTCCTTCACAACCTCAACAATTTCTCTCCCATTTGCTTCATGTGATCCTCTTCAGTGTAGGATGCCATCTTCTTAGATGTTGACCCCCTCCTCTCTGATGGCTCCATCCTCAACCTTGTCTACATTAAACCCACCAACCACTAACAGTACATGAATTTTGATAGCTGTCATCCCTTTCACACCAAAAAATACCTCCCATATAGCCTGGTTACGCGAGGACAGCATGTCTGCAGTGACAAAACTCCCTTGCTCAGTATGCTGAGGGTTTCACAAAGGCCTTCACAGACTAGCACTATCCCCAGACCTAGACCGCAAACAGATCTCCCATGCCATTTCCCCTCACAACCCGAATCCTCCCACCGCTTCCAAAAACCAGCTATAAAGGAGTGTCCCCTTTGTCACCCAGTACCACCTCGTACTGGAACAACTGAACCACATCCTTTATCAGGGCTTTGATTGCCTATCCTTGTGCCCTGAAATGAGGGACATCCTACCTGAGATACTCCCCACCCCTTCTAAAGTGGTGTTTTGTCACCCACCCAACCTCCACAACATCCTAGTCCATCCCTATGCCAGTCTCTGTCCCAACCCCTTCCCACAAGGGTCATATCCCCGTGGAAGCTGCAGGTGGCTAAACTTGCCGAATCCACCCACCCAGCACTTCCTATTCCAGTCCTGTCACAGGTTTGCCCTACCCCATCAGGGGCTGGGTCACCTGTGAAAGCAGTCATGTCATTTATCAGCTTTGCTGTAATCATTGCACAGCTTTTTATATTGGTATGACTACCAGCCAACTGTTCACCACGATAAACGGCCACCGCCAACCTGTGATCAAGAGCAAAGTAGACCACCCTGTGGTACAACATCCAACTGAACATAACATACTTGATTTCAATGGTTGCTTCACTACCTGAGCCATCTGGATCCTCCCCTTCACCACCAGCTTTTTTAAACTGCGCAGGTGAGAGTTTTCCTTGCAACACATTCTTGCTCCCATAATTATCCTGACCTTTACCTACTGTAACATACCACCCAACAGTTTTCACCCCCTCTGTCCTATCATCTCCCCATTCTCTGTATATTTGCAGCCTTCTAGCAACGCATCTTTCCCCGCTTCTCTCTTTTTTGTTCCTTCTTTCCCCTACATCTCTGTCCCTCAACCTCTTGACCCTGTTCCTGTTGGCAGACTAGTCCCAGCACATGCCACTAGATAACGTTCATCTCTCTCCCCACCCATACACTACTTCCCCTACCCTTACCCCTACCCCTTCCTCTTCCTCACCCCTCCAGAATATTGTAAAAACCTTACTGTCAGAGACCCGTTTAACCCAGGAGAGCATTCAAGCATGTCAAATGGCAACACATTTAATTTTTATGACTTTTTTCAAAATCACACTAGTAAAGGACAAAACTCTGCCAAGATGATCATTGTTTTGAGACCAATGAGACCATCTCTTTCTTCTGTCTGCTCTTTTTGTTTCATAGTTACAGGTTGAAATGCATGATGAATCTATTGTTCTGAGCAGCCATTGTGGTTACAAATACTCTGTAGGTGGTTGAGCTCTCCTTGTGAATCTTAATTTGAAATGACGTAACTATGCTTTGTTGCCTTGGATGGAAATCACTAGTTATCTGAACACACAGGTCAGGATATGTGAGCTTTTGGGAAATTACATGACCCAAAGACTCTTCTTTTTTTTCTTTTCTACATATCCGTACAGCTAGAAAGTGTAATTTCGCATTTTTCTCCCCCTACATGGTAAATTGAATTTTAGCGCATTGTAGGATGTAAAGAATTAAGATGCAAAAACAAATGTGATACAGCCATTCCATGTGGCCAGCTGAAACATGTCTCTCCAAAAGAGATGCTTCCTCAAAGTCTCCTGTAAAAAAAAAAAAGTATTCACTACTATAAATTACATAAGGCTGCCACAAAGCGCAATGTTGACATAAAGTTTTGCTAATTAATAAGTTCCAATGGTGTAATGAGCATGACTCTTTCCTTGCATATTTTTGCAAGATTGGAATGCAAAAAATATATAAATTTAGTATCGTCTATATGGGAGGCATATGTCTGACAATACAATATCATTCCACATTCAGAGATAAAGGGCACTCAAAAAGTTTCCATTTGAGGGCCCTGCTGCATTTTATGTGCGCCTTAGTGTGACTCTGATGTGGGTATACAAGCACCGACATGTGGAAATTGGATTGGTTAGGGGTATGTGTCTTTCCAAGTTGCGTGTGGTAAATATGGAAACCTGAATTACAGCGATATAATTACCAGATGCATCCAAACAGGAGCAACCTGTTGTTGTTCTTGCCTTGGCTGAGGATAAACACTGGAAGACATCCACTGGAGAATGAAGAATGTGTATGGGGCAGCGTATCTCTTGAAAATGTGGAATGGTGAGACAAATTCCACACTGTTTGTGATTCGACACGAGATTTTAGTTGATCTGGAAAGCCAGCCTCATCTATTACACACAAGTGGGAGATAATAGAGCATCTTCCCTATAATACTGATCTGTCCCCTGCGATTATCACACCTTTGGTGTCTCCAAAAAGGCCTTGATGGGTCAATGATTCCTGTTGGACAAGGATGTGCAGCAGGCAGTTACGGACTTCATCAAGCAGCAGGCAGGACATGGCATTTTACGAAACGGGTGCCTTCAACCGGGTGTGTCGGTGGGATGGTTGCCTCTACACTCATGGTAATTTGTCTGATTGGCATACTGTTTCCGGACTGTACAGCAATCAAACAGAAACTTTTCTCCTGGTGTTACTGTTTATTTCGTGTTACATATTATCTCAGTTAAAAAACATTTTTCACTATCAAAAGCAGCACAACCATGTTTTCGTCATCAATATCTTCTTCTTCTTCTTCTTCTTCTTCTTCTGTGTTGGTATTATATCACTAAAGTAACGGTTTTTAGGTTTGTGAATAGCTACAAAAATTTGGGAGAGCTGGTGAAATGCATAATGAGACAACTCTGGCAGAAAAATTCTGTAGTTATTCCCTTTGAAGAACAACGAGAGTAGCTTGTATACACATGTGACTCTGAGTTTTATCTTCCTTCCAGGAGTACAATGCTTTTTGTTCTATTACATAACTGTATTAATTTGATATCACATTGTTTTCTCAGTTGTTTGCTATACAAAAAATGGCTTGAAAGGAAATGTGATTACCATTCTTTTGTTTGATATTGTGTGTCTTTGCCTTTTATTGTACATTATATAATGATGTTCATCACCCAAGCCATTAATTATTCACAGTTTGTAGCAGAATCATTGCTTGAATCACAAACAGAGCAGATTTTAAATGAATGTTATGTTTTCTGTTGATTCTGAGAGCTTGTAGCTACGTGCAACTTTTTGGAAGTTATATGTAACTCATTTTCCTGCTTGGTAGCTATCAATGTTAATCAGTTTTATAATCTAAATTACATTGCATGTGGCTGTTAAGAGGATACACAACAGAATCTACAAAATATGTAATTGTGGATCTTGTCTTTGACTCCTCTACTTAATTTTCATTTCTTATTTTAACTAATGGATGATGGTTTTATTGTCAGTGCAAATGAGAATTGTTCACCTCTAATTGTGATGAACAAGTGTTTTATGTTGTAACACTTTTACAATTGTTTATTTCATTTTTCACAGGGTGCATCACAAGCTGATATCCGTAAACAATACCGTAAACTGTCACTTATTCTGCATCCAGATAAGGAAACAGGAAATGAGAAAGCATTCATGAAATTGACTAAAGGTATGCATCTAGTCAAGGGAGTAAAGCAATGATTAATTTATCTCACTTTTTGTTAGTAAAGTTCATTGAAATTAATTACAGCATATCAGGCTCTGACTGATGAGGAGGCACGGCGTAACTGGGAGAAGTATGGTAACCCTGATGGTCCTGGTGCAATGAGCTTTGGCATAGCACTTCCGTCATGGATCGTTGAGAAAGAGAACTCTGTTTGGGTATGCAAATAAACACAATATATATAACACTGAATTATCCTCTAGAAATTAATAAAGCAAATAAATTTTATTTGTTAATTAGAACGCAGGGTTTGTCAAAATACTTGGACTTAATTTTAACTTAGACATCAAAACCAGAAATTTGCCTCACCTGGATAGCTGAGTGTGTTAACAGACCACTTACTGGAGTTGGGGAGGTGGGACTGCTCCAGATTGATTCTGCCTCATGGATTGATGATGATGGCTGGAGAGCCGGCCAGCCTACATGTGGTTTTAGGCAGTTTCCCACATCAGGATAGGTGAATATTGGGCTATTATCCATTTTCTGCCTTAGATGCATGCTACACAAACATTAACAAAATATTCTCATAGTTGAACATAGGTTTACTCAAGACGCAGACAGATTGAGTATGTAAGAGTGTGTCCCAGGGGGTATGTTGGTATCAGAAAGGACATCTGGCAACCATTACCAGTAACATATAGCATTGCCGACTCTGTCTATGTGTATCCCTTTCAAAAAACTTTGGGTGATTTGTGATGTCACATAGCAACAGCTGTGGATGCTGTAGTGCCAGACATACTTGCAAAAGTATGGGAGGAGTTTGATTATCGTCTGGGTGTTTGTTGTGCACCCAGTGGAGAGCGCATTGAATATTTGTGAAAGATGAATGAGAACTTTGCTCTTAAATTGTAAGAATATACCACAATGATTAATGTGCATGCATGTAAAAGATATACCCTCATAAAATCACGTGCTTCTTCTGATGAAATTGAAAAGGTTGTAGTTCTGTGCATAAGTTAAAAATTTACCCCAAGTTTCTATCTTCAGTCATTCGGATAGTTTGGATTTTTGTGTCATATTGTAGTTTTCTAGCCATATTTACCAGATTATGGAGTGTGAATGAACTGACAGCTGTGTGACTTCAACAACTAAGGCGAATGACCAACAACGACAAAGGTTTAATTTTGGTGTCAAATGAATAGCAATTTGTGCTTCGTAGATGTAGTGTGTCAGTGTGCACTCAGCCCTTGTGAGGAAAATGAGGAGCTACTTGATTGATAAGTAGCGACTCTGGTCTCGTAAACTGACATACGGCCTGGAGAGCAGTGTGCTGCCCACATGCCCCTCCATATACACATCCAGTGATGCCTGTGGGCTGAGGATGACACGGCGGCCGGTTGGTACCATTGGGCCTTCATGACATGTTCGGGAAGAGTTTAGTTAGCTTAGTTTAGTAGATGTAGAGGGTATATATTAATAAAAATAACTAGGTCTGAGTGGACTCCAACATGTGAACAGTCAAGTAATGTGGATCAACTGATCTAAAGAAATACACTCCTGGAAATGGAAAAAAGAACACATTGACACCGGTGTGTCAGACCCACCATACTTGCTCCGGACACTGCGAGAGGGCTGTACAAGCAATGATCACACGCACGGCACAGCGAACACACCAGGAACCGCGGTGTTGGCCGTCGAATGGCGCTAGCTGCGCAGCATTTGTGCACCGCCGCCGTCAGTGTCAGCCAGTTTGCCGTGGCATACGGAGCTCCATCGCAGTCTTTAACACTGGTAGCATGCCGCGACAGCGTGGACGTGAACCGTATGTGCAGTTGACGGACTTTGAGCGAGGGCGTATAGTGGGCATGCGGGAGGCCGGGTGGACGTACCGCCGAATTGCTCAACACGTGGGGCGTGAGGTCTCCACAGTACATCGATGTTGTCGCCAGTGGTCGGCGGAAGGTGCACGTGCCCGTCGACCTGGGACCGGACTGCAGCGACGCACGGATGCACGCCAAGACTGTAGGATCCTACGCAGTGCCGTAGGGGACCGCACCGCCACTTCCCAGCAAATTAGGGACACTGTTGCTCCTGGGGTATCAGCGAGGACCATTCGCAACCGTCTCCATGAAGCTGGGCTACGGTCCCGCACACCATTAGGCCGTCTTCCGCTCACGCCCCAACATTGTGCAGCCCGCCTCCAGTGGTGTCGCGACAGGCGTGAATGGAGGGACGAATGGAGACGTGTCGTCTTCAGCGATGAGAGTCGCTTCTGCCTTGGTGCCAATGATGGTCGTATGCGTGTTTGGCGCCGTGCAGGTGAGCGCCACAATCAGGACTGCATACGACCGAGGCACACAGGGCCAACACCCGGCATCATGGTGTGGGGAGCGATCTCCTACACTGGCCGTACACCACTGGTGATCGTCGAGGGGACACTGAATAGTGCACGGTACATCCAAACCGTCATCGAACCCATCGTTCTACCATTCCTAGACCGGCAAGGGAACTTGCTGTTCCAACAGGACAATGCACGTCCGCATGTATCCCGTGCCACCCAACGTGCTCTAGAAGGTGTAAGTCAACTACCCTGGCCAGCAAGATCTCCGGATCTGTCCCCCATTGAGCATGTTTGGGACTGGATGAAGCGTCGTCTCACGCGGTCTGCACGTCCAGCACGAACGCTGGTCCAACTGAGGCGCCAGGTGGAAATGGCATGGCAAGCCGTTCCACAGGACTACATCCAGCATCTCTACGATCGTCTCCATGGGAGAATAGCAGCCTGCATTGCTGCGAAAGGTGGATATACACTGTACTAGTGCCGACATTGTGCATGCTCTGTTGCCTGTGTCTATGTGCCTGTGGTTCTGTCAGTGTGATCATGTGATGTATCTGACCCCAGGAATGTGTCAATAAAGTTTCCCCTTCCTGGGACAATGAATTCACGGTGTTCTTATTTCAATTTCCAGGAGTGTACTTAGCCTGTTTCATCTTATGATGAAAATTGAAAATGTTATACCATGAAGCATCAGTCTGATATTTATCAAACTTCATCACATTACAGGTTTTAAATGATTAAACTTCTCCATTCAGAGCCTGTCTGTTACGGACATCAGTATGTGTGACTCCCAACTGTCAAAAATAAGCTCTTGTAAACACATGGCATGGAGGCAAACAGCCACTGAATGTCACCTTGTGGAAATTCTTGCCATGCCACAAACTCACGCTATGTGAGTTCACAAACATTATTGGTTTGTGGCTGGTATGAAAGTTTGTGTCTGCCCATTACATCCCAAATGTGCTCTGAGTGAGAAATCAGGTAACTGGGAAGGCCAGTCAAGCGACTACAGATTCCTAATGATATTAGTATTGTGAGGATCTTGCGTTATCCTGCTAGACAATACCATTTGGTACCCAGAGAGCATTCAGCCTCCCTTCAACAATTACCAAATCATTTCCACTGTCATGTCAAATAGGAGCCACACCATGATTCCAGGAGTTAAAGGGATATAGGCCTCGAGGAACACTGCCTTTGGCTTTTCACCAAGTCATCTACATATAGCTTTCATTTCCTTTTGTGTTTCTCAGTCTATGTGAAACATTTTAGAATGTCAACTTCAACGAGATGTATCTAAAGCTGTTTTTTTTTCCAAAATGCAGTGTAGTGTAAACAGTCAAGTTTAGTTTTAACTAAAAGATGATGATAACTGTTCAGAATATGTATGAAATTTACCTTTGTTGTATTGCTGATATTATGAATTTTCCAATTCCTTTGTAACAATTGTAAACAGTATTTCATATTATGAATTTTGTTTTTACTTCAAGAAATGTTTTTCATTGTAGGTTCTTGGATTATATGCTCTTGTTTTCATGGTTGCTCTGCCCACTGTTGTGGGAATGTGGTGGTACAAGTCCATTCGATATTCTGGAGACCAGGTCAGTATAATTATAATGTATCTTGTGAAACTGGTGGTTACATCAAACAATGGAAAGCCCATTATGGGATGCCAACAATATAAGAACAGAGTGCTACTCACCACATAGAGGAGGCATTGTTTGGCAGACAGGCATAATGAAAAAGATTGGTAGGTATTATTCAGCTATCAGTCTGTATGTCTTTAAGGACTGAGTAACAAGTAGCAATCTTTTTCATTGTATCTGTCTGTGACTCAATGTCTCCTCTATATGGTGAATAGCAATCTATCCTTTCTATAATATTGTTGAAACTAGTGGTTAATTATACTAAAGCAGTCAAATTCTCACTACATGGTTTCATCTTGTCATCACTGAAACAATTTGTTTACAGGTAGAACCATGCTCTTACTTCAGTTTCCAGTTTCTGCATTTAATATGCACATGAGGGAAATAAATTTTGTGTAATAGATAGAATAATCAAGTAAATTGGAATATATGAATTTATTTTTTCTCGCAACAATATTATTGTTTTCTCTTCTTTTGTTTTTCTGTTTTGACTTGTAAAGCACATTTAAGAAATAGTTAACTTTGTGTTAGTAAAAATTCTGAATAATAGATAATACAGTGAATTACTTGTTCCCACCTTGCTCATGTATGTGACCTCGAAATTCATAAGGAACTGAATCTTTTTGGAAGTGCATGGTATTTGTTGTTTCGGAAAATTAAATGAAAAAGTAACTTTAATTTTTGCTGTGCTTTTTAGTGCATTGTTTAATAGAAGACGGCCCACCAAGTGTGCTTAAATTGCTGTAAGCAAATCAATGTGTATCTCAGGAAAAAATCAATGACTGCATAAAAATGTTGTTGAACATTCTGCGACACTGTCAATCCAGTAATTGGAGTTAAAAAAAAGTTTCTGTAGTTGATCATAAGAATCTCTCTCCTCTTCTCTAAATTTTTCCCAATAATAGAAACAATATTATGAAAACGGTATTTTTTACAATTTTGAACTGTAAATGTTACTGGAATAATGTCCGAATGAATGAGTTGTGACAGTTCTACATCTACATCTACATGGATACTCCGCATATCACATTTAAGTGCCGGCAGAGGGTTGATCAAGCAACCTTCTCAATAATTCTCTATTATTCCAATCTTGAACAACACAGAGAAAATGAGCACCTGTGTCTTTCTTAGCAAGATCTAATTTCCCTTATTTTATTATGATGATCGTTTCTCCATAATTATGTAGGTCAGTGTCAACAAAATATTTTCGCATTCGGGGGAGAAAGTTGATGATTGAAATTTTGTGAGAAGGTTCTGCCACATTGAAAAATACCATTGGTTTAATGGTCTTTTTACACTCTCCTATTTCGTGGTAGTACAAAATGTGCTGCTCTTCCGTGAACTTTCTCAATGTACTCCATTAATACTATCTGGAAAGGATACCAGACCGCACAGCAGTACACTGAAAGAGAACAGACAAGCATAATGTAGGCAGTCTCTTTAGTGGATCTGTTGCATCCTCTAAGTGTTTTGCCAATGAAATGCAGTTTTTGGTTCACTTTCTCCAAAATATTTTCTAGGTGTTCCTTTCAATTTAAGTTGTTTGTAATTGTAATTCCTATGTATTTAGTTGGAACTTGTGGCTTTCAGATTTGGCTGCTTTATCGTGTACACGAAGTTTAATAGATTTCTTTTTGCATACATGTGAATGACCTCACACTTTTCATTATTTAGGGTCAACTGACAATTTTCATACCATAACTTTATCTAAATTGTTTTGCAATTTGTTTTGATCTTCTGATGAGTTTACTAGACAATAAATAACATCATCATCTGCAAACAACGCTGCTCAAATTGTCTCCTGAATCATTTATATAGATAAGTAACACTGGAGGGCTTATAACACTACCTTGGAGAATGCCAGAAATCACTTCTGTTTTACTCGATGTCTTTCTGTCAGTTACTATGAACTTTGACTTCTTTGACAAGAAATCACAAATCCAGTCACGTAAATAAGACAATTTTCCAAAAAACATGCAATTACACTGCAAGCCACTTGTGTGGTAGTGTCAAAAGGCTTCTGGAAATCTAGAGATATGGAATCAATTTGAAATCCCTCGTCAGTAGCACCCGACATTTCGTCTTGAGTAAAGAGCTAGTTGTGTTTCACAAGAATGATGTTTTCAAAATCTGTGTTGATTGTGTGTCAATAATGTTTGAACACAGTACATGTGCCAAAGTCCAGCTGCATATCGATGTTAATGCTGTGGGCCTATAATAGGCAATAACCCATGCTCTAGGGGTAGCGTCTTTGATAAGTAATCACAACGTCCTTGGCCTCCGGTTTGAAACTCACCACCGCTTAAATTTTGATTAATAATCAGCATTGGCGGCTGAAGACTTCTGGCTAAAGGGTGACATCTTATGCCGGCATAAGAAGTCACCCTCCTTCTGCCAACAGCCTCGTCAAAGAGGGCGGAGGAGTGGACAGAGATTGAGGGCACTCTCTTGACCTTGGGATGGGAAACTGTCCCTAAAGTAGGAAGAATAAATAACTAAAACAAAATAAACAGGTGTCTGTGTATATGCGGGTGGATATTTGTGTGTGTGTGCGAGTGTATACCTTTCCGCTCCCGGGATTGGAATGACTCCTTACCCTCTCCCTTAAAACCCAAATCCTTTCGCCTTTCCCTCTCCTTCCCTCTTTCCTGATGAGGCAACCGTTGGTTGCGAAAGCTTGAATTTTGTGTGTATGTTTGTGTTTGCTTGTGTGTCTATCGACCTGCCAGCGCTTTTGTTTGGTAAGTCTCATCATCTTTCTTTTTAGATATATTTATGTTAATTGTTTTGACAAATAAAGTAACATTTGGTAGTTACCTTTTATGGATGACTTCTTAGTCATGTTACCCATACCATGGCAGTAGTAATGTTGACCATCCCATGGGGCTAGTGATTCTTTTGGAATAAAAGGCAGCCAGTGTTAATTCAGGATATGAGCTGTCTGCATTCCAAAGTTCACGAAATCCATCCACATGATTCAGTGTGAAGGAGTAACAAACATACTAATTTGACGAAGAAAGAGAATAAGCAGTTTCTACGAGCAGCTACAGTAAGTAATGCAACACATATTTATTTATTTATTTATTTATTTATTTATTTTGCTGAAGGCAGGTTGATTTTATTCACGATTCCAGTACACCATGTTATTCCCACACTTTTGGCTAGGCACTCAATGCCACAGCCTTATGTCGCCTTACTGGAAGGGCCTGAATGCCTGCATAGTATCACACTAATGCTTGACGCTGGAGCCAATGTCATGCTGCATCAGTAAATTCCCTATCATTCATCAGTGAAGTGCATCTGTCATTGGGCCAAACAGATGGAAGTCGGAAGGTATGGTATCTGAGCTGGGGGAGGATGGGGAAGAACAGTTGAATGAAGTTTTTTTGAGCTCCACTCAAGTGTGCAGACGTGTGTGAAGCCTTACGTTGTCATGGAGAAGGAGACGTCTGTTTGCATTTTAGTAGCGACGATTGGGCTGAAGTCATTTCTTTGATTTCCTGAGAGTAACATACGAGGGTTGAATGCAAAGTAATGCCTCCACCTCCGAAAATTGGGTTTGTATGGGAATATTTTAATAAATCAAATGCAGAAATAATCTGTAGAATGTGATCTTTAATTACCAATATTCACTTTTCCACATAATCACCAGCCAGTTGAATACATTTCTGCCAACGATGAACAAGTTTTCTGAAGTCGTCATGAAAAAAGTCAACACTCTGTTTCCACAACCCCAGTCTCACAGTTCTCTCAATGCCATCATTAGAAGCATAATGCTGTCCCCGCAGATCGTCTTTCATTATCAGGAACAGATGCTAAATCTGGACTGTATGGAGGATACTGTACGGTGGAGAGATTCAGTCTCTGAAGTTCTGCTGTGGTGGCACGTGAAGTGTGTGGGTTGGCATTGTCATCCTGCAGGAAAACATTTCCCTTTTCCTTTCGGACCCTTGGTAACCATCATTTCAGAGTTCACAGCATTGTGATGTAACACTCTGAATTTATTGTTGTTCCACGATCAAGGAAATCAACATGGATAACACCATCTGCATCCCAGAGCACCGTTGCCATGATTTTTCCTGCTGAGGGCTACGTCTTGAATTCCTTTTTCTGGGGTGAGTTTTCATGTCGATATTACATAGACTGACGTTTTGACTCCAGGTCGTAATGGTGTATCCACGTTTTGTCTCCTGTCACAATTGAATGGAGAAAGGCATCGCCTTCATTCTCGTAACATGAGAGGAATTCCTGGCAAATTTTAAGTCTGTGCACAGTCATTTCAGGAGTCAGCATCCGGGGTACCCATTGTGCACAGATCTTCCAATAGCCAAGCAAAGCAATAATCTGATCCACACATTCTTGTGAAATGCTGATTGTGCTTGCAATTTCTTTTTGAGTGATAAGGCGACCACCCTGAATGAATCTGTCAACATTTTGCTTGTGAAACTCGATAGTTGCTGTCACAGGACATCAAACTCTTTGATTGTCATGCAGGTCAGATGTTCTCGCCCCAACATCTTTAAACTTACTAGCCCAACGATGCACAGTACTCATGTGAACACAATCACCGTAAAATGCTTTCATTCTCTGATGAATCTCCTTTGGGGTGACACTTTGTGCTATCAAGAATTCAGTGACTGCACATTGCTTAAATCGCATTGATCGACCATCTGCGCACGGTTCCATGCTTTATACTGTAACAACACAACCGTTCAATGCTAAGGCTTCCCGCCAACTGGAGCTGTAGAGAAGAGGCTATGGAACAAACCAGTACCTGCCGCATACCGATGCTGCCAACTGTTGAAGAGTTACAAAGGTGGAGGCATTACTCTTCAATCAACCCCCATAATATATTTCAGAGTTCATCACTGGAACATGAGGGAGAACACAAAACAGAATAACCCCTTCAGAATCCCAGAAGACCATCACCATGACTTTACCAGCTAAGGTAGCTGCTTTGAACTTTCTCTTCAGAGAAGAAGTGGTGGCACCACTCCTCTGATTGCTGTTTTGTTTCCATGTCAAGGTTTTATTACCTGTGATAATGTTCATATAAAATTGTCATAATCAACTGTGTAGTGCATAAGCAATACTGCATAGATAGTCCTTCATTGGTCTTTATTGTATTCTGTTCTGTGGTGAGGAACCTAGCAGGAACGCACTTTTGAGTACCCAAATCGGTTGACAAATGTGTCAGCCCTGTGAACAGACACATCCATTTGAGCAGCGAGATGTTTGATTATAATCAGTTGATCACCTGGAATTCGTGTGTCTACACATTCCAACATTGCAGAAATCACAGCTGTTTGTGGTTGCCCGCAATTGGACAAGTTTGCGCGACCCTGTTGTGAGGATGACAGACACTTTGCCCAACGACTCGCCGTGCTTTTGTTCAGTGCTAGGTCTCCATATACATTCTGCAATCACCTATGAATATCTGTGATGCTCTGGTTTTCCATCAAAAGGAACTCAGTGACACCTCTCTGCTTGGAATGCATTTACATTACAGACACCATTTTGAAGGCTTAGTATAGTGCCATCTCCTATCAGAGTTTCGTGTAACTATATGAGCTGAAGTGGAAATATTCCATGATGTTTCACAATAAATTCCACACTTTTTTAACCAAAATTGGCCAAGAAAAAATTTAATTCTTGCATTACTTATTGAACATTCCTCAATTGAACATTCCTCATTGTTCAGAGTAGCACAAATTTTATAATATTTGTGTGTGCCATCTGCCCTTGTGTGTGGCTATTACCACTGGACTTGTTTGCATATCATAATCAAATCCAGCCTCACTAAGAGTCTACTACTTTCTAAATGTAAAGGCATGTCATCTGCCTGTCACGTGGCATTTAGATGACACCATCATTGTGAGTCTTCAAGCATGTCAGAAGCTATAAGATACATCTGACACTCAGCAGATAAAAAGCCATGAGCTTTTATGGAAGTATGGATTAAACCCTTGGAGGATTGTATAAGCATTGTATTCATTGTGTTGTTGGAGCAGGAAGGTAGACAAAATAAATAAACAGTTACGCACACTGCAGCAGTAAGCGGTAAGTGGCAAAAACGTTACGTACTTGAGTACTGTTTATTTTTTGCTTTTGTTGTACAGAGTTAGAATATTCCATTGTTGATTATTCGCTTTTGTGTTTTACGAGAAAGAGAAATAAAGTTGTATGTTCTTGCATATACATATAAGAAGTTATTATTTAATATGATGATATGTAGTGGCCATAAAGTGGTGGCTACAGATACAGAAGAATTCACACCGCAAGAAGCAAACAAGCTAGGTGACATAAATTTACTGACACGTAGGAGAGATGACAGAAGTCCTATGACTCATTTAGTACAGCTACAGAATATGCTGCGTAGTCTGATACAAGACTTGTGGAATGAAATAGTGCAGCATGGAAAGTTTCACCAGAACAAATTAATGATGTGCATGTGACGGGCTCTACAGTCGACAAAATTATGAGAAATGATGATTCATGTAGAAGATGTATGAAGCTGTGCACACCTCAGTTCCTGCATGATAAACTGAAACTCTGGTTTTTAATGTTAGAGTTGGCATTCACTCATAATAAAGTAACAAACGATCAAGAAAAGTTTGCTAGAGCAGTCAACATCTGGACACCAGAGCAATGACGTTAGTAGAAGACAAAAGGATTTTGGCGGCAGTTTCGGCAAATAGTGACGGAAGCAGTATTTGCAGATGCTATGCTCAAATACGTTTGGACATCACAGCTTCCCATGGCAGCAAGAGTGGTGGTGCCTATGAAGGATGGGTGCAACATGATCACTATTCTCCAGCTGTCCAACAGAGTTTATGCAACAGTGGGGACAGGAAGTATAATGAGCGTCACAGAAGCAGCAGTGAAGTTGGAAAAACATTAGGTGGCGGCAATTCACAAGGATCAGCAGGTGGATACAACCACAGAGTTTCAGAAACTAAAGGAACAAATAGACGGTCTGCAGAGACAATTCAAGGCTTGGTTCTGAGGGACCTGCAGTGCACTTACGGACAGTTGACTGATGAAACCTGAACAACTATGTTGGTATCATAAAAAGTTTGGTCAGTGAGCTGCCAAGTACATTCTGCCATGCAGTTACACACGCTGTGTCATTATCATGGAGATTCTAAGCACAGACACTACCTTTTTGCCTGTATCGTGACAACTGTGTGTATGAGAGATGAAGACTTTGTGTTATTATCTGGTAGAAACCAGGTCTGATGTAAGCATGTCGTCAGTAGAGAGAGATGTGTCAGTCAAGGACAGTTCGCTAGTTCATCTCACAGCAGCAGATAAACAGCTGATAGCAACGTATAGCAACTGCAACAAGGACGTGAATTTAGGTTTTGTAATATTTGTCACTGAATGTTTGTAATAGTGGATGTGTCAGAAACAATCCGGGGGGAGGGGGTGGCAGATTTTCTGTATGCATACAGTATCACCATTGAAATTCAATTTGCTTGACTTGAGAAATGAGAAGAAATGGTTACTACGCTTCTAGAAAAGTTCAGAGAAAGAGAAGGCCATATGGTACAACTGACAGAGGTAGACCAGCATTTGGACCCGACAGCATGAACACTGACCACAGTGGCACATAATACAATTCATCACATAAACACAATGCTAGGCCATCCAGTCTCTTTTAGACCGAGAAGATTGTCACCAGACAGGTTCACAGACGCAAAGGCAGAGTTTGAATGTATGTTAGATAAGTGAGTGATACGAAGATCTGATAGTGCATGATACATCTCTACATCTAGGTAATAAAAAATAGAAGAAGAAGGAAATAAGAACAAGAAGAAAGGCAGAAAGTGGAGTTCTTGCAGTGATTACAGGGAATTGAATGCTCGCACGATAGTCAATCAACATCCAGTGCCCACTGTTTGTGATTTTACGAATGTACTAATGGGAGCAAAATATTTCAGTGTCATAGATTGTCAAAGAGCATCCCATCATTTACCAGTTGCAGACATTGAAAACAGCTGTCTTTAAACCTTTTGGCCTCTTTTAATTTTTGTGTATGTCATTTGGCATTAAAAACATGGCTTAAACGTGGCAACGTTTCATTGATGAGGTGCTATGGGGGCTAGACTTCACCTTCACCTATTTCGATGATATACTAGTGTTTTCAGCAACACAAAATCTTCACAAGGCACACCTAAAAGCAACATTTGATAACAATATATAGGTACAGGATAATAATTAATAAAAGTATGTGCAACTTGTGAAAAAACCACATTACCTTCATGTGTCACTTAGTTTTAGCAGGCGGCATCTGCCTGTTGGAAGAGAAACTGGAACTTACACTACAAATACTTAGGCTGTTGGATTTGCAACAGTTACGTAAGTTCTTAGGTGCTGCAAATTTTTACCATCGACATCTGCTGGGAGCAGCTGCTTTTAAAGCACAGCTCGCAGAGGAGCTGACAGGCCCTAATACCGCTAAACATCAGAAGCTAGATGGGACACCCTGTAAGCAGAAAGCCTTTGAACAGATCAAGACAAACGATTTCATTACCTCATCCTGAGAGAGATGTGGTACTATTTATAATAGCCGATAAAAGCCAGATAGCCATTGAAGCAGCATTACATCAAGGGTCTACTCAACACTGGCAGCCATTAGGGTTTTTCTTGCAGAAACTCATGGAAGCACAAAGGAACTGGAGTGCGTATGACTAAAAACTGTTATCGGTATATAAGACAATAACACACTTTCGGCCTTATATGGATAGTAAACCATTTATGGTGTTCACAGGCCACAAACTAATCACCTTTGCATTCAGCAAGCATTACAGATGCTCTGTCACTTAGGCAGTTCAGACAGTTAGAGTACATAAACCAGTTCACCACAGACTGAAATCATGTAAAAGAAGTGGAGAATATCACAGCGGACTATTTCTCAAGTGTTGCGGCGATAACCAATTCTGTAGATTACGCGAGATTGGCCAGAGAGCAAAGAGAAGACACACAACTTCAGGTTTTTCAGCAGAGCATCTCCACAGTGTTGAGACTGCAGGACGTATGTCCGGAAGTGAGGCCATTTAAATATGTTGCGATGCCTCACAAGGACGACCTAGACTGTTTGTGTCTGAACATTTACTGCGAAAGACATTCAGAAGTATTCGTAATTTGGCTCATTCAGGTACACGACCAAGAGTCCAAGTTGCTGACACAACATTTGTGTGACCTGGAGTTAGGAATGATTTTGGAAGGTGGACACAACAATGCTCTACCTGTCAACACTGTAAGGTGTGATGTCATGTGAAGAACCCCATGGGACACTTTGATAAACCATGTTAACATGCACCTCAGCATCACTGGCCTACAGCCGATGTCTGGAGGTTACTGTTATCTACTAACAGCAATTGATAGATTTACAAAGGGGCAGGCGTTGTACCGATTTGAGAAATATCAGCGGGAAGAGTCAGTCAAAGTATCTTGGCAACACGGGTAGGAAGATTCTGTTGCCCAGTGCACGTCACAACTGACCAGGGTCGTTAGTTCGAATCTTCAGTATCTCTTGAAGTGGCAAACATTTGTGGAGGCCAACATCATCATACGACAAGTTATCATCCAGAAAGTAACTGAATGATGGAGCGATGGTACAGAACACTTGGAGATGCATTGATGTGCCACGGTGACAGTGATTCTGCAACATTTCTACTGGTGTTACTGGGTCTGAGCATTTATTTTCAAACAAGTCCAAGAGGCATCCACAGCAGAGCTTGTGTACGGGGAAACCTTCCACCTTCCTGGCAATTTCTTTGAAGAGCTTAAGAACGATATTGGCCTACTGTAGTTATTGAAGATGGTTAAAGCACAGCTGGCAAACCTCCGGCCACAGCCATCGAATTGGCAGGGCGACATTCCATCATTTGTGCACCGAGACTTCAGCAACTTTCGCATGTGATGTTATGAGCCAACAGTGCAGCCACCATATACCAGATGTTATAAAGTTCAGCAATGTAACGCACACAGAATGAAGCTCCAGATTCACAATAAACTGGTTATTGTGTCAGTTGATCGAGTGAAGCCAGCTTACTTACTGCCAGAAGACTTACAGTAGGAAGACATACAGGACTCGCAGTGGAATATGGTGTCACAGCAGGAGCAAGCATCTTCAAGAACAGTAAATACACCAAATCTGGTGGAAGAACAAGTTGCACAACTGGTGATTTGTACAAGGGCATGTCAAAATATCCAATACAGGTTTCCAAACCTACCTGGAGTTCTACTCTAGCAGGGGGCGGCTGTGTGGGTGCGGGAAGATAGACAAAATAAACAAGCAGTTACACACAGTGCAGTAGTCAGTGGCAAAGACATTAATTATTTGAATACTGTTTATTCTTTGTCTTTGTTCTATGAAATGTTCCATTGTTGCTTATACGCTTTCATGTTTTATGACCGATAAATGAAGTTGTATGTTCTCGTATGTGCGTCTAAGAAGTTATTATTTAATATGATGTTAGGTAGCGGCCATATGTTGACTCTTGTTATGTAAGTCAATTCACAAAAATGAAGTAGTTCAAAAATTAAAGAGTAAATGGCTTTTTTTTTTTTAAGATTAATTATTGTTCCACATTTCGCATTATATTCTTCAAATCAATAAAATTGTGCTACTACACACTTTCAGGAGTGGCCTGTGTGTTCTTCCAAATCCCTCCAGCCATTTCAGTGTGAAAGAGGAACAAACATACTCACACGCGAACTTTAGCATTTATAGAAGTAATACATACAGGACATTATGATACAGATACGTCAGATGACGGTGATTATGATTAGTGTTTGTTATTCAACAGCTATTTGTCCTGTGATTGTATTACTCAGTTTAGTCCATACATACATTGTGGTCCTGTTTCATTATTGCTTTCTTATTTGTTGTATGTTATGTATTTGAACCTGTTGCCTTGAACTCCTCTCTTTTGACCTGGAAGTGTATTCATCACTTTGCTTGCTTCAGCTTGGATTTTAGCCTCTTTCACCCAAAAGAGGAAATATTTGTTCAGTAGAACTACAGGATCATTGTTTTTGGTCATCCTGTTTAGTGTTGTTATAGTTGCCGTGGTCAGAGAATAAAACCTTTTCCTTCTTTTATAGCAGTAAAATGTCAAATACAGGTTTTGCTGATCATACAGATTCTGTAGGTGTCACAAAATTAATTTTTATGATTATTTGATTTTTTGTTTTAGCCGCACGGTTTGAAAGTGCAGCATTACTTATATCTGACGTACAATTATGCTTGCAGGTTCTGCTTAATACTACACAGATGTATTACTATTTCTTTCATAAAACACCTTCAATGGCTCTAAAAAGGGTAATTATGATCCTTGCAGCCTCACTGGAGTTTGAGAAGAAGCACAACAGTGAGATTGTTGAGAGACCAACAGACAATGAAGAAGTTCCTCATGTAAGTATAACTGTATTTTCTGCTAATGTTTTACTGGATCTTAATTACACAAGAATTATTCTGACATTAAATAACACACTACAGACTTAAAATGTAATGCATAAAGGTACTATCATTTTAACATTTGAAACTATAACTTTTTAAATGTTGTTAATTTATAATTTTTTCATATTTGTTTGTAATAATACAGTATGAGCAATGTGCGTTAAGTTTTAAATGTTGTACCGAGCATGTTTATGGAATTAAATTAAGGTCAGTTGTTAAATATATTGTCAGTATCTTGTAATTTGTTTACAATGTGCCTCTTTTTATAAGGATAATGTATGAATGATGATTGTAAGGACACACATTGTTTGTAATAATACTTACTCTTCAAATGCCAGACTTGAGGTGATAACAATAAATATAGGACCTTAAGGGAAAACTGCAGTTGTAGAAATAGGTAAAAAATTTACAGCTGCAGGCCATTACAGCCGATACTGAATAACAGTTCTTCCTCTTAACTAAGTATTCTGTTCAGAAAATGTAGAGGAAAGTGCCAGACGTTGTAAGTAGAGGGATAAGTCTGTCACATAAAGATGAATGTACAAGACATCAATAGTGCTATTGGAATACTGTTCTGCAGCTGGACTAAACCTAGAAGACATGTTACCTTTCAAACAATCTGCCACCTTGATTCTATCCTGAATATGTTTTATTTTAATTATTTTCTTGTACGGTCACTGTTATTGAGTTATCCTGATGTAGTGGAACTGCTATGCAGTGCCACCATCCCTTGCCATGTGTCTTCTCCATCTGCAGAGGGTCGAGGGCTGCAAGAGAGCTTCATAGTATTCAAGCTACGTAATGACGTAAATGTCCTTCAGTAACACTTTTGTATTTCATTGTTCCAATATAACAGTTACAACATTGGGTGAATGAATCAGTGCAGCAGAACATCATCTGTGAACAGTCTTAAGGGTAAGAAGTGATGCTATATGTGGTGTGGTAGAGGGATTGTGTTGCCACAGCGAAGTAGACAGCACAAATTGATACCACAGATATTAGCGACGGCTCCTGAAGACCAAGCATCCCCTCTCAGCATGGCAGCGCCTTCACGCTGAGGTCAGTTTAGTGTTGAGCTAGCAAGAATTCTCCCAGTTCAAGATATTACTTGCAGCAGTCAACATCATTGAGTAGGAGAGTGACAGTTAAAGTTTCTAATGGACATATACTTTCATCAGTGTTGAACATTGTACCTCAAGAGAATGGTTTGTTAATTAGTGTGTTGAGTAATACTTCGCTAGTCCATGACAGTTGTAAATTATCCAGTACTTCTGTGATGAAGAAGTTTGTCAAAGTTAAGTAAATCTTTTATTCTTTAATGTGATAAAGTGAATTACTATTGTATGGTTTCTAGTATGATAAGCCTTCTTCCTGAGCAGTCAAGCAACCCACAGTTGTGACTAGACGAAAGTAATTTCACATGGCCATAATACTATCCATTCATCAGATAAAATTAGTCTTCTTCTATTATCTTTGCCGTTTTCTTGCCACTTTGCTCTACCTAACTTTGCCTCATGCCAGTTGAAAAATTCTAAAAAAATTTTTTTGCTCCTCCATATGGGATTACATTTACCTTCCCAACCAGAGCTATTTGTCCAGAAACTGAGTCAGTGATACAGCACTCAGCACAGGATTCAAGGAAATAGTCATCTGAGTTATGACATTTCTAGAGATTCTGTATAAGAATCAACATAAATTACAAAAACAATTATCATATGAAACCCAGCTGTTTCTGCTCATCCACAAGATCTTGAGAGCAATAGATACTTGTGGCCAGGTTGGTATGGTGTTCCTTAACTTCCGGGAGATATTCGATATAGCTGCACTCTGCCACCTAATGAACAAAACAAGTGTGTCCCAAATATCAGACTAGTTGTGGGAATGAATTGAAGAGTTTCTAGCAAATAGAACACACTAGGCCTGTGTCATTCTTTAAGGGAGATAAATATTCAAACATAACCGTGACTTCAGACAAACCCTGGAGGAGTGCTGCAGAACTCGTTGAAAGTTCCTTCAGGCTTTTTGTGGATGATGCTGTTACATACAGACATGCCTCACTAAAAATGTATTGTGTGGATGACTAATAATTATTTGTTGTATTGTTTTGTGTGTGTTGTTGTATAAATGATTATGGAATTAAATGAAGGGCTAGGGTGGAATCTGGTGATGGCACATAACTTACTGAGGTTACCTTCCATTAGGAAAGTGGGTGCGTAGAGTGACTGTGATATGATTTATAAATTATAGAGTGCAGCAGTCAGTCATATCTCTCTCTCTCTCTCTCTCTCTCTCTCTCTCTCTCTCTCTCTAGGTTTTATTTGGCAAATCCAGATTTCGGCTAGTGCCTTGCCATTATCAGTGTACTATTTTCTAGTCTCAATGCATGTCAGTTCCCTGTTGTTCGGGTGTCAGTCACAGTTCTTTGAAAACTACATACAGTATGCAAAATGTAGTATTCAAAGAACTGTGACTGGTGCCTGAACAACAGAGAACTGACATGTGTCAAGACTAGAAAATAGTGCACTGATAATGGCCAGGCACTAGCCGAAATCTGGATTTGCAAAATAACATGCAAAAACGTGGAAAAAAAAATAATACGACAGATTGCTGCGCTATATAATTTATAAAACATAACTTACTCCTCTGGAATGACAGAAATATGTTACCAAGCTTAACATTTGCCTCTAATTGACTAATTGTCAACAGTGACACAATCCCAAGAGACACTGCAGGAAGATTAGAAATATAACCCCTTAAATGTGACCGACTGCCACAGTAGCCGGTGTGCACCATGACCCAGTTGCCAATATTTTAACATAATTTCAATATCACTGCAGCAGTTGGACCCTTATCACACAATGTCATTTGCATTAAACTGAACAGATAGGGAGTACATGAGTTTATTCTCAATTATTACCATCAGTGGATACTCATTGTATTGTATAGTTTCCATATTCTGCCAAGCAAAGTGTTGTAACCAAGTAATACACAAAACCAACCAAGTCACCCAACTATGACATTCTTCGTAACCTCTGAACATCAAGCCTCTCGGGATCCAGAAGATACAAACTAGAAATACAACAAAAGGTTCAGTGAGCATCCGCCAGTAGATGGCACTGTGGAAAATGTGCTGTGTGCACGCTTCCCACCATCGGCCACTCGTGGCTGGCCTGCATTGATACAGTTGACAGGTGATTTTAGCGCACACATGGCAAGCCACACTCGATGCACTCAAACTCGCATGCACTAGTAGCGGGATACAGCACAAAACTCTTTGGTAAGGAATAAAATGTGCTTCAACATGTACCTCACTGAAAGGATTGGCATTAAACAATCTGACTTTCGTTTATATTATGTGCAGATATCTTGCAGTCAAAAATGTGTTTATGTGTGCATTCAATGAAAATACATAACACATAAAAAGGAGGGAGTATGATGGAAAACGTAGAAAATGTCACAGGGATATTTAGAACGTTGGCTCAAAATCTGGTGACCTCTTCTGTCCCTGCTGGCTCAATGCCAGTGGTAAAATTTTCTTTCATTACCAGGTTTCATATGAACTCTCTCTTGTGTGGGTTTCACTACCTTCTGTGTTTTTATGACCTTGTCTGCAGAGGCCACTAAAATAATTTCTAAATGAAAAATAAATAAGAACCAGATTTTCCAAAATATTAGATTGTTTCTTCTTTCCTTAGGCACAACTGGTGATGTTTGAGATGCTCATGT
This sequence comes from Schistocerca cancellata, assembly GCF_023864275.1. Classification (NCBI taxonomy): domain Eukaryota; kingdom Metazoa; phylum Arthropoda; class Insecta; order Orthoptera; family Acrididae; genus Schistocerca; species Schistocerca cancellata. The sequence continues at coordinate 412,270,030 of NC_064634.1, forward strand.
TATCTTGTAGTATTGTTCTTTCTTCACTGAATGACCACTTTCTTTCCTTTCAGGGCAGAAGGATTTCTACACTATTCCTAATGTTGTCTGTTCCTTCAGACATGCATCCATGTCTGAAGGACATTGTAATGTGAAGGTACAGACACTCTGTAAACACAGACATTGTAAGCATCAGTGATGTATCCATGCCTCAATGGGCTAAAATGACAATAAAATATTTCTCTCTTCCTGTGCAGGAATCACGAAATGGGCTATTGGACTTTTTCATGACATGTGGAAGTTTGGGTCGGTCCTGGAGGCTCGCTCAGATAACTGAAGTGTTTAATGTGACTACTCATGGTAACTGCGAAACATAGGTTCCAGTATCAGTCTGGCACAAATTTTAGAGTATCACAAATAACTGACATCTACCTGGATTCACAAAATTCAAACCCATTTCAAAATATTCGACAGGGCAGCTGTAATCTTATCAAAGTGTATACTTTGCTGTATACAGGTGTGATTAAAATGGCTGCTTTTCTGTTTTTTGCACACCTTATGGCCTTCCATCTATCTACAATAGAAGAGATGAACTATTTGAAGATTGCAGTCTCTTTTGATTTTGGTCTTTTGACTGTCTTTGGTTTGTCCTTGCCATAGTAGCTGTGAGCTTTTTTTATTTGGAGTATCATTTGCATGCATCTTTGGCTGTGAAGCTTCAGTGTTTGGTTTCCACAGTAGTCAGCAGACATTTTCACCATAAAGTGTCATGATGTTGTGGCTAGAAATTTGATTTATTTTGCTTTCAGCTAGCATACTGATGAGGCTGTGGACTTTCTACATTTTTCCTTCAAAGAAAGGCTTTGTTGTAAATGAAGTGGAACACGCTTTTAGAAAAGGAAGGATAAATTAGCTTAGAGCTATTGATTGTAGGGCAGCCATATATAACTAGTACTCCTCATTGAGACTCCTTTCATTTACACAAATATATTTATCTAATTAAATCTTATATAAGCTTCTTATTTTTTATTTACAAGCAGATTTACTGAGGGATCAGCTTATAACTTAAAAGAAACTTATTTTAATAACTTAATAGATAAAATTGGGCCACTGCCTAACTGCAACTATTGATTTATTAATCTGTCATCCAATTCAGTCACTCCAGCATCACTTTCACCGTAAAAGTTTCGAGCCCTTGTGTCATACTCCATCCGTGATTCGGCTGTGTAGGAACTAGCTGAGACTGTCATAAAACAAAGCATTATAATACTGCTTTTTTCCCCTTAATAATAATTGATAGAGACATTTCTGTTCTCTTACTGGCATTTAGCTAGCGAATGTGGTTGATACGTGACTCCATTCTTCAACTTTGGGAAACTCTAAACTCTACTGTCAAGTGTGACTCTTGTAGCTGCTGGCTGATGGGTCTATGAGATGTTACATAGCTTACAGAAAATCTAACATTACAAAATGGGCTGTTCCCTTGTCATTGGGGTTTCCCTTCTCAGTCTAATGGACTTTCTACACAGCAAATAAATGAAAGTCCAAAATAATTAAGAAATGTTCCCAGATGCTGGATTTCAGAGTTCATAATATAGTAATTACAGAACTCTTTGTGTGCTCTCATTTTTGTTAGAGGTGAAATCTGATTACTGTATGTGATTTACTATTATACCATTGTAGGATCATAGTAAACTTAATTTTTTTTTTAGGCTGCTGTGTAATTCTGTATTAAAGTATGGCAAAAGTGTATTATTTCTTTAAATTCTTTTATGCATAAGGATCAAACAGTGGAAAATCCAGGATGGAATGTAACAATATTATGAAACTTCAGCAACTTTCCTTTTCATAATATGTATACATAAAGGGTAACCCATCATCAATTTGGACAGTTTACATGGAGCCAACTATGTTGATTGTTTTTCCTTTTTTTCTTCAACAGCTCATTAAGCAGATACCAAACCTCAGTGAGAAGAATCGTGAGCGACCACTGTGCTTCCTGTACTCTTTGAAGGCACGTGCAATCATTCATGCCCATCTGTCTCGAATTCCTCTCAACCCAGAAACTCTCGATAAGGATCGGCAGTACATTGTAAAGAAATGTCCGTATCTTATCCAAGAAATGGTCAACTGTGTGTCCCAGCTCATTCTTCTGGCATATGCCAGGCGAAGTAAGTATTGTGTGAATGCTATAGGGTGATTTGAGCTCTGTGCATTTAGATTTCAGAGTGGAAGAAAGAGATAGCTCAAAGTGACAGTAGAAAACATTGTAATGTGATATGTATTGTTGTAGACCTATGCCCATCTTAATGAGAATTTGTTTGTAATTTGTAATGCTTAGCAGTACTATGTTCTCAGCTTTTTCTTCTGCTGTGCAGCTTGTATTTATAGCTGCCTTCTTATGTTTTCAACTGTAGCATGAAAATTGTATGTAAATCAAATAAACCAAATAACTTTTCTAAGTAGATTAGCTGTATTGGTACATGATTTTTTTTTTCATTTACGTGAAAGTTGTTGTTGTTGTTGTTGTTGTGGTCTTCAGTCCTGAGACTGGTTTGATGCAGCTCTCCATGCTACTCTATCCTGTGCAAGCTTCTTCATCTCCCAGTACCTAATGCAACCTACATCCTTCTGAATCTGCTTAGTGTATTCATCTCTTGGTCTCCCCCTACGATTTTTACCCTCCACGCTGCCCTCCAATACTAAATTGGTGATCCCTTGATGCCTCAGAACATGTCCTATCAACCAATCCCTTCTTCTGGTCAAGTTGTGGCACAAACTTCTCTTCTCCCCAATCCGATTCAATACTTCCTCATTAGTTACGTGATCTACCCATCTAATCTTCAGCATTCTTCTGTAGCACCACATTTCAAAAGCTTTTATTCTCTTCTTGTCCAAACTATTTACCGTCCAGGTTTCACTTCCATACATGGCTACACTCCATACAAATACTTTCAGAAATGACTTCCTGACACTTAAATTTATACTCAATGTTAACAAATTTCTCTTCTTCAGAAACAATTTCCTTGCCATTGCCAGTCTACATTTTATATCCTCTCTACTTGGACCATCATCAGTTATTTTGCTCCCCAAATAGCAAAACTCCTTTACTACTTTAAGTGTCTCATTTCCTAATCTAATACCCTTAACACCACCCGACTTAATTCGACTACATTACGTGAAAGTAACGGTTTAAAAAACATCATATATATGCAGTAGATATAATAAATTAGTAAGAGCCATTTAGGTCATAACTTATGTTTTCAACTGTAGCATGAAATTGTATGTAAATCAAATAAACCAAATAACTTTTCCAAATAGGTTAGCTGTATTGGTTACATGATTTTTTTTTTCAGTTATGTGAAAGTAACAGTTTAAAAAACATCATATATATGCAGTAGATATAATAAATAATAAATAATAATAAATAAATAAAAAATAAATAAAAATAAAAAATAATAAATAATAATAAAAGTAAGAGCCATTTAGGTCATCACTTACGTTTTCAACTGTAGCATGAAAATTGTATGTAAATCAAATAAACCAAATAACTTTTCCAAATAGGTTAGCTGTATTGGTACATGATTTTTTTTTTCAGTTATGTGAAAGTAACAGTTTAAAAAACATCATATATATGCAGTAGATATAATAAATTAGTAAGAGCCATTTAGGTCATCACTTACGTTTTCAACTGTAGCATGAAAATTGTATGTAAATCAAATAAACCAAATAACTTTTCCAAGTAGGTTAGTTGTATTGGTGCATGATTTTTTTTCAGTTATGTGAAAGTAACAGTTTAAAAAACATCATATATATGCAGTAGATATAATAAATTAGTAAGAGCCATTTAGGTCATCACTTACGTTTTCAACTGTAGCATGAAAATTGTATGTAAATCAAATAAACCAAATAACTTTTCTAAGTAGGTTAGCTGTATTGGTACATTTTTTTTCAGTTATTTGAAAGTAACGGTTTAAAAAACAACATATATTTGCAGTAGATATAGTAAATTAGTAAGAGCCATGTCATCACTTGTCCATGAATGGATATGAAGACGAGTGTGAATATTACTTTCCGAAATGCAATGTAGATGCCGTGGTGGGCAGAGTAATGGTCAGGGTTCTCCAACAGATGGCAGCACTGTAACATTGCACCGAGGCAATAGCTGCAGACATACACAGTGTAGAATCATGGGTTGGATCAGTGAGTAGTCGTAAGGCTGTTTGCATGTTGTGCTCAAGTGTTGTTTAATTGAGCAAGTCCATTGTGTCTGTGCATAGCAACATGCCGCATACATGCAGTAAAAGCATAACTCTAGTCTGGAGGCATTTAAACCAAATGTTGTATATACATGACTCATTATTTGTGGAATTGTTTGTGTAAAGTACTCTGCGGATAACATACTTGTGCTGTCTCATAGGGGTGGGGCTGAGAAGCCACGATATGAAAAAATATTAGAGAGCAACCCATATGAGTATAGAATCCATTGTTTTTGGTGTCACAAGGTTCATTGGTGACAGAATCCATAGTTTTTGGGGTCACAAGGTTCATTGGTGACAGAATCCATAGTTTTCGGGGTCACAAGGTTCATTGGTGACAGTCCTGGTATGTTCCCATCGTAGAGCTAGAGGTTGCAGAGGGAGAAGGGGGGGAGACACTGTGACGTAACACTGTACCTCTGTAACACCTGAAGCAATTTCTGCCAAACTTGGCACAAGTATTACTTCTGCCTGAAAAACAATTTGTAACAGACAAGCATATGCGCAAAAAAGCACGACTCGGGAACATCTGGAGCAATTTCTATCAAATTTGGCTTGTAGGTGACTCCTTATTTGTAGATAAATACTGTGGGAGTAAGATACCCCTACAACTACTGGAGGTGCTGTATTCCTTTCCGGCAATCAGCTGACTTAAAATACTTTAAAAGTATGAACTGCAGCATGTCTCTTACATGCATCATTCAATGCGTCAACCAGGTACAAGACCTGAGCCATGCAGCAACCCAACAATTTTGTTAACATGTTTAGTGTTGGAGATCATGAAGCACGACAGAATACTTCAGATACATTTAATATTCTCTCTAGAGTTGGGGGGGGGGGGGGGGGGGAGGCAGGCCTGTGTGTGCGCAAGTAGTTGGGTAAGAGATCATTTGCAGATGTTTTTTTGAGGGAAAATGTGGGATTAAGAAAGCTGACCATTAGCACTCAGTTAGATCATGGGAGAAAACTAGTACATATTAGTATTAGTTTGTAAATGTAATCATTATTATTTAATGTAATTTTTATGTTTTTCTATAAATTGTCCATGATATTTCACAACATTTTCTCAGTTTAACTGAAAAAAGTGCCACATAAATATTGCACGTGGGTACCTTTTATTATGTTTCAGTACCAAGACTGCCAAATATTGAGACAATAGAAAACTGTATGAAACTGTGTCCAATGATAGTACAGGCTATGTGGGAATATAAGAGTCCACTCTTACAGCTGCCATATGTTACAGATGACAATTTGAAGTATTTTGTAAATAAAAAGGTAAGTACAAGTAAGAAAACTGGTAATAGGTATCTGCATAATTTAGTTACGAAAAATCTGTTACTTGCATAATTATGATTCTTAGTGTATCCCAGCTGTGGAGTAAATGGGTTCTATGCCTGTAAATAGTAAGGAGATTCTAGAGTGTTGCCAGACTGCCTTGTTAAAAACTGTATGATGTTTCAGTGAAGTGCAATGAAGGGACTCATTTTCCAACATTTGGATGAATTTTTTTGTATATCTACCTTATAGGGTGATATTCTCAAAGTTATCCCCCACTCCAGGAATCAGCATAGGGGGAACAGGTGCAAGAATCCTGCGTTGGCATTCTAGACAAGGTTGTAATGGAGGTGCTTCACCATTGCATTCTCCGACCTGTTATGAAGTGAAGTGTCAGTTGTGGGGATGGCTGTGACGAGAACTTATACAGTGTAGTGTTGGATTTGTATTGTCACGAATGAAGGGAAGGGAGAAAGTAAAGCCAAGTGCCAGCATCTAGCCTAAATGTGTTGAAGATCACGAGGGGACTGCCGAGCTCAGCGCCCTCAGCCATCAACAGTGCCAGATGCCCTCACTTCATGAAGCCCTATGGAGTGTTGTCAGACAGCCTTGTCAAAAACTGTATGATATTTCAGTGAAGTTCAATGAAGGGACTCAACCAACGGCACTGACTCAAAGGCTGGTGACTTATCCCACTATCTCTCCTCCTCTTGTCAGCCAAATACTGATTGGAAAATTTTCCCCCACTAGGATTCTAACTGGCTTATGTCTCAAGTCTACTGCTGCTGCACAGACCTGTGTTGGTGACCTGCCCTACAGAAGCAGGTTCAAAGTTACTATTGATAATTTATTTCGTGTAAGACACAGCATTCCTGAGGTAAGTTCAAGCAAAAACGCATATGTGCATCTCAAGTGCACACCACGGTGCACCACGTATGTTGATTGCACAGAACTGAACAATAGTTCAGTAGTAGTTTATCCTGTAGTGAAGTAGAAGTGGATAGTTCCTGTGAATTATTATGGGTGGAGGTTACACTCAACAACCGAGCTAGGTTAATAATTGGCTCCTTTTACCGACCTCCCGACTCAGCAGCATTAGTGCCAGAACAACTGAGAGAAAATTTGGAATACATTTCACATAAATTTTCTCAGCATGTTGTAGTCTTAGGTGGAGATTTCAATTTACCAGATATAGAATGGGACACTCAGATGTTTAGGACGGGTGGTAGGGACAGAGCATCGAGTGACATTATACTGAGTGCACTATCCGAAAATTACCTCGAGCAATTAAACAGAGAACCGACTCGTGGAGATAACATCTTGGAGCTACTGATAACAAACAGACCCGAACTTTTCAACTCTGTATGTGCAGAACAGGGAATCAGTGATCATAAGACCGTTGCAGCATCCCTGAATATGGAAGTTAATAGGAATATAAAAAAAGGGAGGAAGGTTTATCTGTTTAGCAAGAGTAACAGAAGGCAGATTTCAGACTACCTAACAGATCAAAACGAAAATTTCTGTTCCGACACTGACATTGTTGAGTGTTTATGGAAAAAGTTCAAGGCAATCGTAAAATGCGTTTTAGACAGGTACGTGCCGAGTAAAACTGTGAGGGACGGGAAAAACCCACCGTGGTACAACAACAAAGTTAGGAAACTACTGCGAAAGCAAAGAGAGCTTCACTGCAAGTTTAAACGCAGCCAAAACCTCTCAGACAAACAGAAGCTAAACGATGTCGTCAAAGTTAGCGTAAGGAGGGCTATGCGTGAAGCATTCAGTGAATTCGAAAGTAAAATTCTATGTACCGACTTGACAGAAAATCCTAGGAAGTTCTGGTCTTACGTTAAATCAGTAAGTGGCTCGAAACAGCATATCCAGACACTCCGGGATGATGAAGGAAATACTAAACACCTTTTTCCAAAGCTGTTTCACAGAGGAGGACCGCATTGCAGTTCCTTCTCTAAATCCTCGCACAAACGAGAAAATGGCTGACATCGAAATAAGTGTCCAAGGAATAGAAAAGCAACTGGAATCACTCACAGAGGAAAGTCCACTGGACCTGACGGGATACCAATTCGATTCTACACAGAGTACGCGAAAGAACTAGCCCCCCCTTCTAACAGCCGTGTACCGTAAGTCTCTAGAGGAACGGAAGGTTCCAAATGATTGGAAAAGAGCACAGGTAGTCCCAGTCTTCAAGAAGGGTTGTTGAGCAGATGCGCAAAACTATAGACCTATATCTCTGACGTCGATCTGTTATAAAATTTTAGAACATGTTTTTTGCTCGAGTATCATGTCGTTTTTGGAAACCCAGAATCTACTATGTAGGAATCAACATGGATTCCGGAAACAGCGATCGTGTGAGACCCAACTCGCTTTATTTGTTCATGAGACCCAGAAAATATTAGATACAGGCTCCCAGGTAGATGCTATTTTTCTTGACTTCCGGAAGGCATTCGATACAGTTCCGCACTGCCGCCTGATAAACAAAGTAAGAGCCTACGGAATATCAGACCAGCTGTGTGGCTGGATTGAAGAGTTTTTAGCAAACAGAACAAAGCATGTTGTTATCAATGGAGAGACGTCTACAGACGTTAAGGTAACCTCTGGCGTGCCACAAGGGAGTGTTATGGGACCATTGCTTTTCACAATATATATAAATGACCTAGTAGATAGTGTCTGAAGTTCCATGCGGCTTTTCGCGGATGATGCTGTAATATACAGAGAAGTTGCAGCATTAGAAAATTGTAGTGAAATGCAGGAAGATCTGCAGCGGATAGGCACTTGGTGCAGGGAGTGGCAACTGACCCTTAACATAGACAAATGTAATGTATTGCGAATACATAGAAAGAAGGATCCTTTATTGTATGATTATATGATAGCGGAACAAACACTGGTAGCAGTTACATCTGTAAAATATCTGGGAGTATGCGTGCGGAACGATTTGAAGTGGAATGATCATATAAAATTAATTGTTGGTAAGGCGGGTACCAGGTTGAGATTCATTGGGAGAGTCCTTAGAAAATGTAGTCCATCAACAAAGGAGGTGGCTTACAAAACACTCGTTCGACCTATACTTGAGTATTGCTCATCAGTGTGGGATCCGTACCAGATCGGGTTGACAGAGGAGATAGAGAAGATCCAAAGAAGTGCGGCGCGTTTCGTCACAGGGTTATTTGGTAACCGTGATAGCGTTACGGAGATGTTTAACAAACTTAAGCGGCAGACTCTGCAAGAGAGGCGCTCTGCATCGCGGTGTAGCTTGCTCGCTAGGTTTCGAGAGGGTGCGTTTCTGGATGAGGTATCGAATGTATTGCTTCCCCCTACTTATACCTCCCGAGGAGATCACGAATGTAAAATTAGAGAGATTAGAGCGCGCACGGAGGCTTTCAGACAGTCGTTTTTCCCGCGAACCATACGCGACTGGAACAGGAAAGGGAGGTAATGACAGTGGCACGTAAAGTGCCCTCCGCCACACACCGTTGGGTGGCTTGCGGAGTATAAATGTAGATGTAGATGTAGTATATCTATTCATTTTCTTCATAATTGCCATTTGAAACAGCATGAGGCCCAAAGCACAGTTTGTAATACCCTTTTTCTCTTAAACCGTGGTTTCTAGTCTGTTCGACTGGGCTTAAGGTAACAGATGAGAACATTGAAATTTGGAAAGAAAGTCTGCCAGGATTTTCTGTACTGTGAATTTTTATGAACATCTTGCTGACTTGCACCGTTGAAATAAGAGAACCCAGAAGCACACTCACACTTTTAAAATGAATAAAAAGCACAAATAATCGTGCATCTATTTAAGGTACTGCTACTCTTTGATGCAGATCTGCTGACAAGATGAGATCGAGCCATTTTGTACAATGACTTACTTGTAGTTATCATCTCTGTTTCAACAAACATAGGATGAAGTGAATGATACTGAGTTCGACGTGAAAGTTGGTCTCTATGTGACTGAACCGTTATGCAATGGTTCTTGACTGAACCCTTATGCGACAGTTCTGAATCTGAAACTGGCCACTCTTCTGTACTAAAATGAATAATGATAATTTGTTGCCTGAAAATTCAGTTTGGTGGCCTTCTCATTAAGCCTTCTTATCACCTATGTACCAATTGTTCCAGGAATAAACTCCATTTTTTTCTCTGCTTTTTTTTCTGCTTTCACAGTGAACAGAATGTTAGGAAGGCGAGAATTAAAATGTTACAGGCATTAATGTTATGTAACAGCTTCTTTTTGTGAGATGACGAAGATATTATTTACGTATCATTTAAAAGAAAAAGAAGAATGTGAGCTAAAAACAAATGCTTTCCATCCGTCCACTAATGTCTCACCACAACAATTCGCTATTGTGGTCTTCCATTAATAATCAGAAATGATTTTCTGAAGATAATCAGTTGGTGATTCATTAAAAGGTCACAGAAATTTAGCCAAACCTGTGTCTGAGAGTCCAACAACATTTACTACCCCAGAAATCCTAAATGGAACAATTAATTTAGGAAAAAACGACATTTCTGTAGAGCTGGAGATAACGGCAATTGTTTAATTGTAGAAATAATGTAATTATCTGGCATAATCACATACATTTCTTTAGAAATAAATGTGATTTAATTATTCTAAGAACAGTTAATGTAAATTTTTAAAACGATTAATTAATTTTAAAAGATTTTATAATGTCTTGTTTTATTTTGTTAAATAAACTTCTTTTGTATAGTTTATCACATCAGTACAAATTTTCTAGATTCATTTAACTACATCCAGTACAAAATTCTTTGCAATTATAAAATTTATAAAATATTTGTTCGCTTTTACAGAGATATATAAAAACAATTCAGCAGTTTGCTCAATTAAAACATGAAGAGAGGAGGAGCATTTTACGCAATCTTTCTGATGAACAGTACCATGATGTTATGAAGGTTGCAGGGAAAATGCCTTATATTGAGTTTAAAGTGAGATCTGAAGGTGAGTATTTTACAGATTACAGTCATTGCCTGATTCCTCTTATTATTATTATTCCTTCATTATTTCAATCAATTAGAGACCATAATAACTAAACGCTCTCTTTTCCTGAACTTTAACTGCCACCCAGTGCTCCTGCATTGGTTTGAGGTGTTATTTTCTCTCTTCAGTCTACATCTTCAGCTTCAGCTTTTCCTGGAAACCTTTATGTGCTCGAAGTTTTTTCTTAAGCAGGTCACGTGACAGGATATCTTTAAAAGAATTTTCCAGTTCTCGTAGACCTTTTTCAACTTCGTGAACTATGCTCCTTGGGGTTCCTTTAACCAGGACAGTTAATATCCTTCTAGATAACCTTTCTGAACTCATTTGGGTCATGTGGCCATAAAAGGCAATCCTTTCTTGAATCATGTCATGTCTCCTCCACATGCTTATATAGGTCATGATTGTGAAGTGTTTTGTACTAGCTGTTTTCTTTGAAGGACCTTGGACTTTTTTCTACATCTCTCTTTCTTTGGCCTCGTGTTTCTCCGTTAGGCCTTTCCTGTTCATTGTAAGAATCCCTGTCTCATACTGAGCCTCCTATCGAATAACTGTGCAGCAGCTGTGTAATTTTGGCATTTAAGGATATTGATTTCTTAGTGTAGGTGCCTTTAGTAAGTTTGTAAGCCATTTCCAGTTTATAAATGTGGGCACAGAGTCTTTTGTCTCTGATATGTTAGGCTTTATCCATTCACTTAGGTATTGAAAGTTTCCTTGCCCACTTAATTTTTTGTAGTCAGATCTCCAGTTCTCTTGGCACTGATTTTATGTTCGTCATAAAGAGTGCCTTCTGAAAGGAGCACTGAAGTCCAGCCTTCACTGCTTGTGTCCTCGATTGATTAAGCTGTTTTCCTGGCATATCTTTGGAATCTGAAAAGGTCATTAGATGATCTGCAAAGGCTAGACAGGGGATAGTGAAAATTGTGTACTTGTGGACTAGCCATTATTGGTTTTCTACCCCTGAACTCTTTCAGTCATTCTCATATCAACTTTTTTAAAATACAGTTGGAAGCGATGAAGTTCAGATTAACAATCTGTTCAGCACATGATCGTCTTTCGCTGAAACCCTTTGATATTTCCCTAACTGTGGAACGATTTGTTGTTCTACCTTATGCTGTAGAGCCCTTGAAATGATATTGTGAGTTGTTAGCAGGAGAGAGATGTCATGGTAGTTGTTCACATCTGTTCTGTCTTCTTTCTTATGTAGTGGACGAATTATGGCAGAGGTCCATCCATTTGGAATCTTTTTGCTTTCTCAAATCTCTTGAATAATTTCAACAAGTTTATTGATTGCCTTTTGCCTCGCATACTTCCACACGTCAGCATTTATCAGATGTTCACCTAGTGGCTGTTTGTATTATGGCTCTGGAAGCCTTGCTCAGTCTATAGAAACTGCTTCGTAACCAAGTGCAGAATTCACCCCGTGGATGGCTTTTATTTATGCTGATTTTCTTCCATTGAGGAAGTTGACCCTGTTTGCTTTATTTTTCTGGCAATTCCATTTCTGTCAAGCATTTGTCGTAGTTGTACTACTGCATCACATTTGTTATACACCAAGTATGCTTTCTTCATTTTGTGAGTGAGACAGTCTCCTCAGATGTTATGACTATAGCCTATTGTAGTAGTTCACAGTTCTCAGAATTTAAAGTATCCAACATGTGGGTGAATTTGTGGCTACTCCTTATCCTGTCTCCGTCGTACTTTTTTCAGGAGTAAACTTCTTGCAATTCAATGAAAATAATCAATTTTTGAAAATATAATGTCATTGGATAGATAAAAAATCTACTTATCAAACAGTGGGAGGCAAACAAACTAATAAAGGTATTTAAATTTGCAAACTTTTGGAGTCCGTGGCTCTTTCTTCTGGCAGAAGGGTTGAAGGAGAGGGGAGAGGGGTGAAGGAAAAGCACTAGTGAGATTTAGGAAATGGGGTGAGTTTGAAAAAATCATCCAGAATCCCTGGTCAGTGGAGACTTACCATATGGGATGAGAAGGAATGACTAATTATTGGGGACTGCACTGGGCGAAATTTGGAATCGTGAGATCTTAAAGTTGGAAGGTGGATAATACACAAGACAGAGATTACTGCCAAAACATAGTGCATAAGTTAATAACAGTGTAAAGCTAAGTGTTTTGTGGTGATCAGTATATGATGGCGAGACAAGGCACCCGTGACTTGTTTCAATTTGCTGGTCTTAAGAACGGTGTTTGAATTGAAATGAAGGAAAGGGCACCAAGGTCACAACTGTCATGTTCTAGAGAATGCTCTGCACCAACATATTACGTGTTGCCAGTACACTCCCTCTGTCTATGCCCATTCATCCTAACGGATAACTTGGTGGTAGTCATAGCGATGTACATAACAGCTGGTATATGACATGCATCATTTTGCAGGTGGCTCACCCTAGATAGTGCATGTTTTGTCAGTTACAGATCTGGTATAGATGGTGGTAGGAGGATGCATAGGGCAAGTCTCACAGAGGAGACAGTCACTGGGGCAGGAGCTATAAGGTAAGGAAATTGATGCAGAAGAAGAATAGGGTCTGACAAGGATACTGCGGAGATTGGGAGGGCAATGAAAAGCTATTCTAGGTATCGTGGGCAAGACCAGAATAATACTGAGTGACAAGAGGTGTACCCTTAAGTTGTTTTTGGAAGGATCAGTAGTACCAGGATTGAATGTGCTGGCTCAGGAAATCTGCTTTTGAACTGGGCTGGTGGGGTGCTTACATCAAGTAAGGGTTGAGATGAGAATGGTGATGTATAGCAGTAAAGAGTCTGCATCCGAACAAATACACTTACCTCAAATGCCAATATTTTATGGGAGGGAACATATGAGAGGGAAAGGATTGCAACTGTCAAAATGTAAGTACTGTTGTTTGTTAGTAGGTTTAATGTGAACAGAAATCTGTTGTTAACCTTCAGCGAAGATCAGATCAAAGCTGAGGAAAGTGACATGGGATCTGCAATAGGACCATGAGAAATTTAATTGGGGGAATGTTTTGAGAGGTTCCAAGAATTTTAACAGTCAACCTTACCATGAGTCCATGTGGCAAAGGTGTTGTCAATGTGTCTAAACCAAACTAGGGGCTGAAGGCTAATGAATCTTAGGGAAGCCCCCCCCCCCCGCCCCCTTCCTCCCCCCGTGAGCCACGAAAATGTTGGCGTACGAAGGAGCCTTCCTAATACCCATGACTGCACTCCTGATCTGTTAGTATGTGTGCCCCTCAAAGGTAAAGTAGTTGTTAGTAAGCATAAAGTTGATTAAACTGGGCAGGAAGGATGTCACAGGTTTGGAATCAGATGGATGCTGACGGAGGAAATGTTCAGCAGCAGACAGACCATGCACATGGGGGTAGCTAGTATAGAGAGAGGTGGCATCAGTGGTGACAAGCAGGGTATGTGATGGGAGTGGGATGAGCACAGATTCAGACAATCTATGAAATGGTGTCTGTTATAGGAGGGAAGTCTTTGTATTATGGGTTATGGGTGCTGATCAACTAAGGCAGATATGCGTATGGTTGTTACTTTGTAGTCAGCAACTGTGGGGCAGCCAGGGTGATTAGGTTAGGCATAGGCAGAGAGTATATACTGACAACACATAATATCTTGTTGTAGAGCATTTTCCACAACATGAAAGTAATGACCTCAGTGCTTGTTCCACCACAGGTGTCATCTGGATTCGTTCCCCAGACACCAGTTTCTCAGAATTGTGCAGATGGGATCCGTCATTATTACCTGTCCTCAGTTCTCTCCACCCATGTGGCCTTAATTTACATTAATTTCTTTGGTTTCAGCATTTCTTCAAAGCAACTATTCATTTCTTCTTTCCCTTTCAGTTTTCTACACCTTTCATTTTATGACCTTTCTGTTCTCCCACTTCTGTCGTGACCATGGCACTTAGATTACTACGATTATTAACTCATGCATGATGTTTTGGCAGTAATATCTGTCTTACTGTGGTGTGCGTACTGTAAGACCTTCGGTACACACACCATCAGATTATTTGACTTGTCGCTCTAACAAAGTAGACGAGTGTCAGCAATGTGTCTCGTGGTCTTATCGTGGCGTGTTTATCTTCTGCCGTTAGGTCAGACGATAGAAATGCCACTTGCACGCTTAGAGTAGCAGATTGATGGTGACCAACTTTAAACAGAACTTGATTAATTTTCACACACATTTATTAAAATAATAACAGACATAAACATTACGTAACTTGATTCTGGAAGCTATTTACAAATGACAATCTGAAGTTCCTGTGGTCTTGATACGTTAATCTTATTCTCACATATCTCTGATACTTGACAAAGTGTCTATTAATTTATCTTCATGGCTATGTACAGAAATATGGTAATCTTATTAGATGCAGACTGAAACTTGACTATAGACTGGTACAGACAAATGCAGACTCATGCAGACTGACTAATCGGAGGTCTGTACACTCGTTATAATACCTCGCGCGTTCAGGTATCACCGCAAGAGTGTGATCCGCGAGCAGAAAAGGTTCTACATTAGCAGCGATCTCATTGGCTGCGTTACATATCAATATGCGGATCGGCGGAAGCAGAATTTGGTCCGTCTCTAATGCAGCGCCTACTCGTAGTGCGGAGACGGACGAGTGCTGCGCCTGCGCTGTTGTGCTTAGCAGGGCGCGCTCTAGTGGGAAAGTTGTGTACGCGCTGACTACGCAGAACTATGTACACAATACTTACATATTACCCTATCTTTCACCATTAATCTCTCAGGTTTACAAATCTCATCCGGTGCAGTCACCTAAAATCTGTTTTTCCGTCCCGTCTGATAAGTCTCCCGTGATCCAGGACTGTGGATGACTTTTCCAAATTCTCACCATTTCCTAAATCTCACTAGTCCTTTTCCTTCACCCCTCAACCTTTCAGTTTAACTCTTCTGCCCGAAGGAGGAGCCACTAGATCCAAATGCTTGCCAATTTAAATATCTTTATATCTGTGTTCCCCTTTCACCACATGGTGAGTAGATTTTTTGTCTGTCTAATTACATTATTTGATCTTTGAAAGTTAGTTATCCAAGTCTACATTGGCATTTCTCAGAATCTTTACTTTCTGGATCTCTTGCACTTTCCATCAAATGACGAAGTGGACAGTTTGGAATTCACCGAGGTTGGAGTTTGGAGATATCCAGCTCTTTAGTTTTCTGGGCAGGTGTTTGGAAGCAGTTGACTTAAGAACCAGATTGAGTGTTCTGCATAACTCCACCAGTCTCCCCATTGCCACCGATTCTCCTGTGCACTCAAGAGCTTGCAATAATCTTATGGCTTTTCTTTCTTTGTCAGACTAGGCGTTGAAATTCTCAAGCAGAATGGTGATGTGTGTGTCAGGTAACTTTGAAAGGATGTCTTCTGTTTCCTCCCAGAATGCACCTATTTCTTCTAGGCCCTTTTTAATTGCCTGATTGATTGGTGCATGTACATTCACCATTGTATAAACTCTACTTGCACACCGAAAAGAAAGAGTGTTGACTTGTCTGTTAGGGGAGGTGAAGTCCTTAATCAAATCCAGAATCTTCTTCCTGACAGTAATTAATCTGTGTCTAATTGTGGGATGGTTTTTACTGCTTTTTAATCATTCTTGTCTTTGAAGATTCTATAACCTTGTGATTGAAGAATTTTCATTCATGAATCTTGATCCCTAAATTGTGGCGATCAGTGCGTGACCTCAAGAAATGGCATCAGTGATTTATTCCAGTTTTTTGGTCTTGAGAATGAAGTTTGAATTGAAAGTAGAAAAATAAATCTTCAGCATTTACATCTAAACAGTCTTCGATTCTCTTATACCTCCGAGCATCTCAGTACAGGTTCCCCAGGATCCAGAACTCTGATTGGTTCACCAAAGGTGGTGGTGGTGATGGTGGATTTGTTACCACCTGGGAGTTATCACCTCTCCACCTGCTACAACAGCATAGTAGATTGTTGCTGTTGTTGTTGTTGCTGTTGTTGTCATTATAGAATGACATTTTCATTTCACTGTGATTAATGATTGGTAACACTGCAGATTATTTGTGGGCATTTTTATATCCAGTCTTTATCCACATTTCAGTCATTCCATTTGTTTTGCTGTGAATAATGCCAAGGAGTATGGAATTCTACTACTACATTGTTAAATACATTCATCATAGAACCTAAGATGTGGGACTTGCCATTGTGATGTGTGTGCCCATTATTGCCCTCTCATTTCAAAGAGAACTGCCCAAATGGTGATATTTTTTCTCTGGGCTTTTTGTAAGAATACTGATACAGACTACATCATACCACATTCATTTTGAACATTTCTTCCCCCTCCCTCCTCTCCCCCTTTCTGCTCCTCCATAGTGTATGATGGCTGATTTACAACTATTCTTCAGTTTACTTCTAAAGGCTCTGAGGGTCTCTGGATGCCTACCCTTTTCACTAAAGGTGAATACGCTGTGTCTTGGGACCCAAGTGAGCTTAGTGACTTTGATCAAGATAAACTCTCATTGCATTGTTCTTCTTTGGCACGCCGGTGTGGAAGTGTGCACAGAATCAGCTAAGTGAAAAATGTGTGCAGTATGCACGTTTATTTACATATAAAAACCTACTTAGGAATTTTCATTTGTTGAAGACTGCATGTATAAGATCAAGTGCTGATTTAAAGTTCTAGATTCACATATCTTACTGTGTGTGTTGTTTCTGTGTAATCTTTCATTGCTTTATCAATACCCGTTTGTATTGTGATATATTGTGAATTTCCAAACATTCGCGAGTGCCGCAATAAACTCATACTATTGTCATCAATTGTGGGCTTAAACTTAATTGTGCTCTTTGAAAATTTTTGAGAACAGTTGGCCTATCCTCATTCAGAACAATCATTCTCTCTAATTTCACTGTACAATTATGTGAGAAGAGCATTATTTTGAGAATTTTTGGATGCTTACAAAACTATGTTTTCATAAGTTACCAATAAGAGTGTTCTGGATATGTAATTTATTTCATAGAAAGTCAGTGTTTTGGTTCACAATTCTGCCAAAGAATAAATCACCCTTGAACTTCATTATACATCAACGCAAATAAACAGGCATTATTGAGAATTTTCGGAAGCTATCATTGTCCTTGAATAATCTATAAGCAGTTCGCAGCAAATTGGCATTTGTGATTTAGCTACTGTAGCAGATTTTCTAACTAACAAATTGTATTACATCTAGTTTTCCCTTAAAGAGGAGTAGCCCTATATGTTACCTACATTTATTGTAAATTAGCTATGTTTTTTAATTTCTAACAGCTACAGTTAACCTCAAGACATTTTAGGAAACTAGTAGTTTTTACCATAGGTTTCGTGTTGCATTAATAGAAATTTCATTTTGTGTATTTACTTCAATTCTTATAGGTAAGTAGCAACTTTTTAACTCAACAGTTTAAAAGATATTTGTTGTTGTTGTTGTTGTGGTCTTCAGTCCAGAGACTGGTTTGATGCAGCTGTCCATGCTACTCTGTCGTGCAAGCTTCTTCGTCTCCCAATATCTACTGCAACCTACATCCTTCTGAATCTGCTTAGTGTATTCATCTCTTGGTCTCCCCCTATGATCCTTACACCCCCCCCCTCCCACACACACACACACACACACACACTCACACACACACACACTTACCTCCAATACTAAATTGGTGATCCCTTGATGCCTCATAACATGTCCTACCAACCGAAACCTTCTTCTAGTCAAGTTGTGCCACAAACTCCTCTTCTCCCCAATTCTAATCAATACCTCCTCATTAGTTATGTGATCTACTCATCTAATCTTCAGCATTCTTCTGTAGCACCACATTTTGAAAGATTCTACTCTCTTCTTGTCCAGACTATTTATCACCCATGTTTCACTTCCATACATGGCTACACTCCATACAAATACTTTCAGAAATGACTTCCTGGCGCTTAAATCTATACTCGATGTTAACAAATTTCTCTTCTTCAGAAACAATTTCCTTGCCATTGCCAGTCTACATTTTATATCCTCTCTACTTCGACAATTATCAGTTATTTTGCTCCCCAAATAGGAAAACTCATGTACTAATTTAAGTGTCTCATTTCCTAATCTAATTCCCTCAGCATCACCCGACTTAATTCAACTACATTTCATTATCCTGGTTTTGCTTTTGTTGATGTTCATCTTATATCCTCCTTTCAAGACACTGTCAATTTCATACAACTGCTCTTCCAGGACCTTTGCTGTCTCTGACAGAATTACAATGTCATCGGTGAACCTCTTCTCCATGGATTTTAATTCCTACTACAAATTTTTCTTTTGTTTCCTACTCAGAGTTTTTCTTTTGTTACCTTCACTGCTTGCTCAGTATCCAGATTGAATAACATTGGGGATAGGCTACAACCGTGTCTCACTGCCTTCCCAACCACTGCTTCCCTTTCATGCCCCTCGACTTTTTATAACTGCCATCTGGTTTCTGTACAAATTGTAAATAGCCTTTCGCACCCTGTATTTTACCCCTGCCACCTTAAGAATTTGAAAGAGAGTATTCCAGTCAACATTGTCAAAAGCTTTCTCTAATTCTACAAATGCTAGAAATGTAGGTTTGCCTTTCCTTAATCTAGCTTCTAAGATAAGTCTTAGGGTCAGTATTGCCTCACGTGTTCCAACATTTCTACGGAATCCAAACTGATCTTCCCCGAGGTCAGCTTCTACCAGTTTTTCTATTCGTCTGTAAAGAATTTGTGTTAGTATTTTGCAGCCGTGGCTTTTTAAACTGATACTTCGGTAATTTTCACATCTGTCAACACCTGCTTTCTTTGGGATTGGAATTATTAAATTCTTCTTGAAGTGTGAGGGTATTTCGCCTGTCTCATTCATCTTGCTCACCAGATGGTAGAGTTTTGTCAGGGCTGGATTTCCCAAGGCTCTCAGCAGTTCTAATGGATTATTGTCTACTCTCAGGACCTTGTTTCTACTTAAGTCTTTAAATGCCCTATCAAACTTTTCACGCAGTATCATATCTCCCATTTCATTTTCACCTACATCCTCTTCCATTTCCATAGTATTGTCCTCAAGTACATCGCGTTTGTATAGACCGTCTATATACTCCTTCCACCTTTCTGCTTTCCCTTCTTTGCTTAGAACTGGGTTTCCATTTGTGCTCTTGATATTCATACAAGTGGTTCTCTTTTCTCCAAAGGTCTCTCTAATTTTCCTGTAGGCAGTATCTATCTTACTTCTAGTGAGCTATGCCTCTACATTCTTACAATTGGCCTCTAGCCATCCCTGATTAACCATTTTGCATTTCCTATCAGTCTCATTTTTGAGATGTTTGTATTCCTTTTTGCCTGCTTCATTTACTGCATTTTTATGTATTCTCCTTTAATCAGTTAAGTTCAATATATACTCTGTTACCCAAGGATTTCTACTAGCCCTCGTCTTTTTACCTACCTGATCCTCTGCTGCCTTCACTCTTTCATCCCTGAAAGCTATCCATTCTTCTTCTACTGTATTTCTTTCCCCCATTCATGTCTATTGTTCCCTAATGCCCTCCCTGAAACTCTCTAAAACGTCTGGTTCTGTCAGTTTATCCAGGTCCCATCTCCGTTAATTCCCACCTTTTTGCAGTTACTTCAGTTTCAATCCACAGTTCATAACCAATAGATTGTGGTCAGAGTCCACATCTGCCCCTGGATGTGTCTTACAATTTAAAACCTGGTTCCTGAATCTCTGTGTTACCATTATATAATCTATCTGAGACCTTCCAGTATCTCCAGGCCTCTTCTGTGTATACAACCTTCTTTTATGATTCTTGAACCAAGTGTTAGCTACCATCAAGTTATGATGTGTGCAAAATTCTACCAGGTGGCTTCCTCTTTCGTTTCTTACCCCCATTCCATATTCACCTGCCGCATTTCCTTCTCTTCCTTTTCTTGCTGTCAAATTCCAATCACCCATGGCTATTAAATTTTTGTGTCCCTTCACTATCTGAATAATTTCTTTTATCTCGTCCTACATTTCATCAATCTCTTCGTCATGTATGGAGCTAGTTGGCATATAAACTTGTATTACTGTGGTAGGCGTGTGCTTCGTGTCTATCTTGGCCACAATAATGCGTTCAGTATGCTGTTTGTAGTAGCTTGCGCGCATTCCTATTTTTTTATTCATTATTAAACCTACTCCTGCATTACCCCTGTCTGATTTTGTATTTGTGACTCTGTATTTACCTGACCAGAAGTCTTGTTCCTCCTGCCACCGAACTTCACTAATTCCCACTATATCTAATTTTAACCTATCCATTTCCCTTTTTAAATTTTCTAACCTACCTGCGTGATTAAGGGATCTGACATTCCATGCTCCGATCTGTAGAATGCCAGTTTTCTTTCTTCTGATAACGACATCCTCAGTAGTTCCTGCCTGGAGATCTGAATGGTGGACTGTTTTACCTCCAGAATATTTTACCCAAGAGGATGCCATCATCATGTAACCATAAAGTAAAGCTGCATGTCCTTGGGAAAATTACGGCTGTAGTTTCCCCTTGCTTTCAGCCGTTCTCAGTACCAGCACAGCAAGGCCGTTTTGTTTAGTGTTACAAGGCCAGATCAGTCAATCATCCAGACTGTTGCCCCTGCAACTACTGAAAAGGCTGCTGCCCCTCTTCAGAAACCATACATTTGTCTGGCCTCTTTACAGATAGCCCTCTCTTTTGGTTGCACCTACGATACGGCTATCTGTATCGCTGAGGCATGCAAGCCTCTCCACCAATGGTAAGGTCCATGGTTCATGGGGGGAGAAGATATTTAGTGGACTTAAAGTTATTTGTTCACAGCCTTGTAATACGTTGCACCAGCCAAAATGCAGCACCACTAGGAATACTGTTCTGGAAATCACCTTGATTGGTAGCTGCTGTGAATTGGTGTGTTGGAAGAGCTCTCAAGAGTCATGTGCATAGTGCCTCAAGGACTATCCTCTCCTGTGAATCCTGTCTCCTCTGCAGAAAGTTCAAAATGCCCCTATCCAACAAGTTGATGTTCTGTCCTTCACTAAAACTGAAACTGAACCAGTGAGACTCGCTCCACTTGTTTTGGAGAAACCTGTTTTGTCTGGTGTCAGCAGGAGGCAAACGCAAAAGTGTAGGGGTCTATTAATTGTCAGCAGATCAAATGTACAGTGAATGATGGTACCCCTTAGGGAAATGGCAGCAAGGGACAGGAAAGGACACCAGGTGCACTCAGTATGTATGCCTGGGGGCTCATTTAACATGTTGAAGAAGCTATTCCAGCAGCTATTTTGGGAGCAGGATGCAACCGACAGCAGATTGTGGCACACGTTGGAACAAATTCCCACGACTGGCAGAGGAGGTTGAGAAGACCAGCCTTCCCCAGAACTGATCGTGAGTCTTTGGTTATGTATTGAGTGGAAGGACTGAACCAGAGACTTCAAAAGTTCTGTAACGAGCTAGACTGCAACTTTCCGGACTTGCACCATAGGGTTGAGAACTAGGGTCCCCCTAAATGGGTTAGGTGTGCACTGTAGGATACCCAGAAGTACCTGTGTAAGATCGAAAGAAATGCTTCCCTCAGGTGAGAGTATTAAAATTCTAATGGCAAACTGCTGATGCATTGCAACAAAGTGCCAGAGTTTGAAGAAATCGTGAAAAGCAGTGAAGCTCACATAATACTAGGTACAGAATGATGAAACCTGACTGAAATTGATTGCAAGGAGATTTTTGAGGAAAATTTGACCGTGTATTGAAAGCATAGGCAAGGAGATAATGGAGGTGGTGTATTTGTCGCAGTAGACAAGAAACTCAGATCCACTTAGGTAGTAATTGAAGCTGCATGTGAGATTGTTTAGGGAAGACTCAATATCAGGGATGGGCATAAAATGATTATTGGATCCTTGTAATACCCACCAGACTCATCTCCTGATGTAACTGAAACTTTAAACCTTGGTCCACTTGTACGTAAATTCCCCAATCATACTGTAATCATCGGTGGAGACTTTAATCATCCAACAATTAATTGGGAAAATTATGGTTTTGTTAGTGGTGGGCATGATAAGACATCCTTTGAAGTTTCACTAAATGCCTTCTCTGAAAACTACATAGACCAGATATTAGCAACCTCATTTATGATGCAAATATATTGGATCTAAAGGCAACAAATAGACCTGACCTCGTTGGGGATGTTCACATTGAAAATGGCATCAGTGTCAATTACACAGTTGTGGCAACAATGATTCCAAAGTACAAATGACAACTAAAACAAGTAGAAAAATGTATATGTTCAGTAAACCAGATAAAAAGTCGGTAGTGTCACATCTCAGTGAGGAACTTGAAACTTTCAGCAAAAGGCAATAGCAAGTAGCGGAACTATGGCTCAGGTTTAAAAGAATAATTGAGCATGCTCTGGACAGATACATACCCAGTACAACAGTTCATAATGGGAGTGAACCTCCAGGGTAAACTGTCACTGTAAAGGAACTTATTAAGAAATGGAGGTTACTGGATAATAGGTGTAAAACAAAGCATAGGGTATATAGTTATATGTTGAATTACATGCATTTGACTGTCAAGAAAGCGACGTGTGATGCCTCCAATGACTGTTGTAGCAGAATGTTGTCAAGTGATCTTCCACAGAAACCAAATAAATTCTGGTAATATGTAAAGGCTGTTAGTGGCATCAAAGCTAGTGTATTTAGGGTAGCAAAGCAAAAACTAAAACACTTAACTCCATGTTCCTTTACAAAAGAAGACCAAGGAGAATTGCCTAAATTTAATCCTCATACCAGTGAAAAGGTAAATGACATAATATTAGTGCCCGTAGTGTTCAGAAATAGCTGAAATTGTTAAAATTGAACAAAGCTCCATGGTCCAATGGAATCCCTATCAGATTCCATTCTGAATTTGCGGCTGAGTTAGCCTCTCTTCTAACTGTAATGTGATGTAAATCCCTCAAACAAAAAGCTGTGCTCAGTTAAAAAGGCACAGGTCACATCCATCTACAAAAAGTGTAGTAGAAGTGATCCACAAAACTGTCCAACATCCTTGACATTGATTTGTTGTAGAATCTTAGGACATAATGAAGTATCTTGAACGTAATGACCTCTTCAGTGCCAACCACCATGGATTTTGAAAACATCGATCTTTTGAAACTCAACTCGCACTTTTCTCACATGACATATTGAAAACTTTGGATCAAAAACAGTCAGTAAATGTTCTATTTCTTGACTTCCAGAAAGCACTTGACTCAGTAACACACCTACACTTATTGTCAAAAGTATGATCATATGGGGTATCAAGTGAAATTTGTGACTGGATTGGACGTTTTTGGTAGGGAGGACACAGCATGCTAATTTTGGATGGAGAGTCATCATCAGATGTAGAAGTAACTTTGAGTTTACCCCAGGGAAGTGTGTTGGGACCCTTGCTGTTCACGTTGTGTACTAATGACCTTGCACACATTATTAACAGTAAAATCAGATTTTTTTGCAGCTGACGCAGTTAACTATAATGAAGTACTATCTGAAATAAGCTGCATAAATATTCAGCCAGATCTTGGTAAGATTTCAGTGTGATGCAGAATTCGCAGTTTGCTTTAAATGTTCAGAAATGTAAAATATTGCACTCCACAAAACACAAAAATGTAATATCCTATGACTATAATATCAGTGAGTCACTGTTGGAATCAGCCAACTCGCCCATATACTTTGGCACAGCACATTGAAGAGATATGAAATGGAATGATCACACAAGTTCAGCTGTGGGTAAAGCAGGTGGAATACTTCAGCTGGCCAGCCAATAACAATTTCCTGTGACATTCTTGTTGCTATGTTTCCCCTTTCCTTAGGTTTTACTTTCTTATGTAGTATTTTCCTTCTTTTCCTGCTTTCTTTGAGTGTGTGCTTTAGTTTTCTTAGGTCTGTCCACATTCGTTCCTTTTAATGTGTGTCAGGGCGCTGATGACCTCGATGTTGAGCGCCCATAAGCCCCAACACACCACCACTTACTGGTAGAATACTGGGAAAGTGCAATAAGTCTGCAAAAGATATTGCTTACAAATCACTCTTGCAACCAGTTCTACAATATTGCTCAAGAGTGTGAGACCCGTACCAGATAGGACTCACAGGGTATATTGAACATATACAGAGAAGTTCAGCATGAATGGTCACAGGTTTATTAACCTCTGGGAGAGTGTCACATAGATACTGAAGAACTGAACTGGAAGACTTGTTAAAGTATACTAAACTATCCTGAGAAAGTCTATTAACAAAGTTTCAGGAACTGGCTTGAATAATTACTCTAGGAATATACTGCTACCCCCTACAAATCGCTCGCATAGGGATCGTGAAGATAAGACTAGAATAATTTCTGCTCATGCAGAGGCAGTCAAACAATCATTCTTCCCGTGCTCCACATGTGAAAGGAACAACAAGAAACCCCAGTAATTGGTACATTGGGATGTACCACCTGCCATGCGTGTCACAGTGGTTTGCAGAGTATAGGTGTAAATGTAGATCTGTCGCTCCCTTCTAACTTTCCCCAGCCTATCTGTCTTTTCATTCTGAAGAAGCAATGCAGTCTTCTCTGTAGTATGAGTGTGCCCAAAACAGCGGAACAATGATCTAGGTAGTTTCATTAGTCTGTAGTGTTGTATGCTGCAATGTCGGTGGATGAGGAAGCACATTTTCACTTGAATGGGGGTAGTGAATAAACAGAATTTTAAGTGGTAGACATTCCACAACAGCTGCACCAATGCCCCCTCAACAATCTCGAGGTCACAGTATCGTGTGGATCATTGGCCTGTATTTTTTGAAGATAAAGATATCATAATGACAATTATGTTCAAACGCTATGTCTTCAGGGTAGTGAAGCAGCCAAAAATGCCCTAATCCATAATCAACCATTTCTTATATATTATGTGATTGCCATGTTCCCTCATTTCTTCTTACCACACATAATAGGGACACGTATCACTAAAATCACAATTTATTGCAAAATTTCAGTGCTTATGTTAGAGAGTGCAGTGGATAACTTTGCCCCCTCCCCTCTTACATTGAACTCGACACATATTAAAATATTTTGTTTGTAACAATTAAGGGTCACATATAAATATATGTAAGCAGTTGGTGTTACAGAGGGTTCCAGAAAAATGTATACTCTCTTTGATAGTCCCTATTAATGGAACAAACTGATATACCATTACAATTCTTGTGCAGGGGAAGGTTATTTAATGTATTCATAGTGACCCCCTTTAGCATCCAAACAACATTGATGCTGCTGAACTGTTGACCAAACTATGGCTATCAGTGTTGCTAATGTGATGGCTGCACAGGGTGCCTCAGTAGTTCCTCATACCTCATTCAGTGTATCTGGCTTCTGTTGATAAACTTCATTTTTCAAGGTCCCTCCATAGGTAGAAGTCAAGAGGTGTAAGGTCTGGAGACCATGGTGGGTGTTCAACAGCCCCTCTTTGACCTATCCATTGTCCAAGTAGATTTTCATCCAGATAGGCTCCGCCATCTCTGCGATGGTGAGGTGGAGCGTCATCTTGTTGTAGGTAAAATCTTTCATTTTCAAACACCTTTCAGATGACAGATAAAATCGGCATTTGCAGCGTATGAAGATACATCTCACCAGTTAAGGTACCTTCGAAGAAGAATGGGCCAGTCAAACCACATGATGACAGACCACACCACACATTAACACCCAATAGATTAACATGCTTGTCCACATGAACATGAGGGTTTTTAGGAGCCCAGTATGCACAGTTGTGCCAGTTTACAGTACTGTTCAGTTTGAATTGAGCCTCGTAAAACCAGATAACCGTCCCTGCAAACCGTTTCCTCATGAAGCATGCCTTCAGACTACTTAAAGTACTCCATCCTTCAAACCGGGTCACCCTCGTTCATAGCACACACCAATCTTGCAGTGTACACTTACCACTTTGCTGCCTTCAGAATTTGTTGTACACTTAATCACCTTACCCCATATTTACGTGCACCCTACTATCAAATTTTTGAGATGACCTAGTGAAATTTCGCAACACATCAGCACTGAAAGCTGGACTAGTTGATGTTTTTGGTTGGCCAGACCTTTCATTATGTACTTCCTGAACAGTACCATTGGCTTCAAATTTATCCCAAATACGATAAGTTGTTGTACGTGTTGGTGGCGGAGTTCCATACACATTACGCCATTGTCCTTCTAGCTGCATCATGTTTTCGTACTTCCAGTACCGCTTCAATACCACCTTGCATTGCTCAAATAACAGTCTTACTTCATTCATTGCTGCACTGTCACCTGCTGGAAAACGTGTGCCAAGATATGTTGAGAAAACAATGGACGTAGTTACTGCACAAAAGTGCAATGATATGTCATTTTGTTCCAAAGATATTAACTATCATACAGTGTCTACATTTCATGGGCCCCTCTGTATTTATTTTATGATAACTATAACATCAAATTAAAGTTGTTTTCTATTTACTATTAATTTCTATTTATGCATTATTCTGCAGTGTTTTAGTGTGCATTGATGCATTGTTTCTTTTAAGGGGACACTGTTCTTGTGTCATTCATGTTTGAATATTCCACGTGTATAACACAACAGGGATCATCATTTATAAAAGAATGTAGCCCTTCATATAATAATTGCTGTCAAATCCATATCATCCGCATGCTCATGAGGTGTGACACTTAACAAATAAAATTCTACGAACATGCTAACGACACTCTTCAATGAAGCAAACAATATTTAATTTTCCTAATTGTCTACAAAGCAGCTTTTTTCTGTGTTTTACATGACAAAATTTTCATGTTAATTTTACCATTGTTTTATTTCATGTATGTTGCAGTGATTGATGATGAAAATCCAACTGTCTACACGGCAGGGGCAATTGTCACTGTGACAGTAACACTAATACGTCACGACATGAGCATCCTCTTTGGGGATGATACGAAGGCAGCACAAAATGCTCCTCCCCAGGAGATGTTGGAAGATTTAGCAGAGAAAGAAAAAGAGCAGGAAGATCAGGAGCAGCCTCCAAAGAAAGAAGAACAGGTCAGTAGGCTGTATCTGTTATAAGGAATTTTACACTTTTTACTGTTTGTCTACCACAATATTTGTGAAAATCATTGCTAAAACTTTCTCATCTCTCATAAGTAAAAAATCATTTTGCAAATTTTCATCTTATAGCTATTTTAGTAGGGCTTTGGCTGCTACAGGCGTGCCTTTTGCATCCTGTGCTGAAGTGTGGCTTTGTTGTCGCTGTTCTGCTTGTCTAATTCTGCTACCTGTGCTGAGAGACAGCTGCCATTATAATCTGATACTAAGAAACGGTTTGGTGAAAAATGTGATGTTTGCAAATCTTACAGTCTGTGTACCAGATAAAAGCACTGAATTCCTTTTCATTATCTGTCATAATTACTGTGTTGCCTCAAATTAAGTAAAGCATTATGCAAAATTTTAAAGAGTTTGCAGGGATAGAAACAATTTGCATAAGCTTTGCATATGGTTGATTTTAGCTCATAGATTGCTGTGGATGAGATGTGGTCAAGATATCGAAATTTTATTTAAAACTGAGAGCAGAATATCATCTTGTTTTATTCTCAACTTAGTTTTTATATCCAGCAGTTGGTTGCACTCGTTGTTGTTGTTGTTGTTGTTGTTGTTGTGGTCTTCAGTCCTGAGACTGGTTTGATACAGCTCTGGTTGCACTCAAAGCGCCCATTTCTGTACCTACAAATAAAGAATAATATGGTCATAATAGTCATAATACTTCATGAACAGTTCAGGATATCAAAGCAAAGTTTTTTTGCAAATGATAGCAAAGAGGCATGTATATTATATGATGGAAATGGAAATGAGCATATGGCATCAGTGGCCGGGAGTTCCCAGGCGGGAAGTTCAGCTGCCAAGTGCAAGTCTTATCAAGTGCGACACCACATTGGGTGACTTGCATGTTGACAATGGGGATGAAATGATGATGACGACAGCACAACACCCAGTCCCTGAGGGAGAAAATCTCCCATCCCTGCTGCGAATCGAACGCAGGCCCCCATGTGTGGCATTCCCACTCGCTGACTGTTCAGCTAATGATAAATAGTAGGAATTGTTTTATTCACAGAGATATGAAACCAATTCATTTGCAGCAGTGAGAGAGTTGGTGGGATGGGATGCATACATGCATCAGTAGTGCTTAGGAAAACCCAGAGGTCATGTTTAAACACGTCGTCAGCACCTGGGAAGCCATGGAGCATGATGATTATCTTGTACACAGCGGACAAATCATTAATTAGGCAAATCTGTGACAATATTAACTAATAACCCCTATACACACACATGCACACTCACGTATGTCTCTGTTAAGCATTTATGTTACCATATGAATTAGGGTCAGTTGTCAAGAATTTCAGTGCTGCAGGCGTGGTGCTATTCTTAATGACAAATTTCCTCAAGGAATACATTTATTGAACATAACTAATAGAGGGAATAAAGGTAACATCTCACTTTCCAGTTGAGGCATTGGTTCATTGATAGGTAGGGACATGAAAAAAATCAATCTATTTGTGGCCAAATTTGATGTTTTTTTCCCCAGATTCAATGTTATTTTTTGCTAAATTTGGTAAGATTTTTGTTAAAATTGTTGCTATTTTTGTCAAAATCATTGTTATTTATTTGCTGTATTCGGTGTTACTTTTTGCTACATTCAGTGCCAACTTTGGCCCTTTTTTTTCTTTTTCTTTTTTTTGGCAAATTTGGAGTTGTTTTTGGTGAATTTCATGGTTCTTGCCAAATTAGTTATTATATTTTGCCAGATTCTGCATTTTACACAAATTCAGTGTTGTTCTTCTACCATATTTGGTGGTGGTTTCGCTAAATTCAGGAATTTTTGCCAAATTAAGTCTTGCTTTTTTTGTGAAATTCTGCATTATTTTTTTTGTCAAGATCAGTAATTTTGTCAGATTTCCTGTTCATTTTTTGCCAAATTCTGTTTTTCAAATTTGGTGACATTTTTTACAAATGTGGCTTGTTTTTTGCCAAATTCTGTAATTTTTACCAAATTGTGTGCTGTTTTTGCCTTTTTTCCCCCAAATTTGGTGCTGTTTTCGTCGTCACGTCAAAGTTCATTACTTGGTAAATGCACTTTCATTTTAAAATTTACACTAACCTCATTCTAGATGAGATTAGAAGTCAACATGTGGTTTTAACATTCAACAACTATCAATTACGAATTCTAGTAAAAATTGCTACCCTAAGATTTATAAACTTTTGTGTGACAAAATTACCGTTTCAGATATCTCGCAAAAATTTGACGGTTATTTTGCCAAAAAGTCTAATTTCACATTATTTTTCATATATATGGAGATAGTAACTGTCCTCGAAAGAACAGATACCATTGATGACCGTGCAGCTTCTCTAGAATAAAGGATAATTAATTGAAACCCTCACCTGCCGACAGGTGGTGTTTATATACCCCGATGGGGACAGCTGAAAATGTGTGCTCCGACCGGGACTCGAACCCAGGATCTCCTGCTTACCCCGGTCGGGGCACACATTTTCAGCTGTCCACATCGAGGTATATCAACAACACCTTTCGGCAGGTGAGGGTTTCAGTTAATTATCCTTTATTCTAGAGAAGCTGCACGGTCATCAATGGTGTCTGTTCTTTTGAGAACAGTTATTATCTTCATATACAGGGTGGTCCATTGATAGTGACTGGGCCAAGTATCTCACAAAATAAACATCAAATGGAAAAAATTACAAAGAACAAAATTCGTCTAGCTTGAAGGGGGAAACCAGATGGCACTATGGTTGCCCCGCTAGATGGCGCTGCCATAGGTCAAGCGGATATCAACTGCATTTTTTAAAAATAGGAACCCCCATTTTTTATTACATATTTGTGTAGTACCTAAGGAAATATGAATGTTTTAGTTGGACCATTTTTTTCGCTTTGTGACAGATGGCGCTGTAATAGTCACAAACACACAAGTATGTGGTATTACATAATATTCCGCCAGTGCAGACGGTATTTGCTTCGTGATACATTACCCGTGTTAAAACTGGCAGTTTACCAATTGCGGAAAAGGTCGATATCGTGTTGATGTATGGCTATTGTGATCAAAATGCCCAACGGGCGTGTGCTATGTATGTTGCTCGGTATCCTGGACGACGACATCGAAGTGTAAGGACCTTTCGCCAGATAGTTACGTTATTTAAGGAAACAGAAAGTGTTCAGCCACGTGTGAAACATCAACCCTGACCTGCAACAAATGATGATGCTCAAATAGGTGTTTTAGCTGCTGTTCCGGAAACAGCGATCGTGTGAAACCCAACTCGCATTATTTGTTCATGAAACCCAGAAAATATTAGATACAGGCTCCCAGGTAGATGCCATTTTCCTTGACTTCCGGAAGGCGTTCGATACAGTTCCGCACTGTCGTCTGATAAACAAAGTAAGAGCCTACGGAATATCAGACCAGCTGTGTGGCTGGATTGAAGAGTTTTTAGCAAACAGAACACAGCATGTTGTTCTCAATGGAGAGACATCTACAGACGTTAAAGTAACCTCTGGCGTGCCACAGGGGAGTGTTATGGGACCATTGCTTTTCACAATATATATAAATGACCTAGTAGATAGTGTCGGAAGTTCCATGCGGCTTTTCGCGGATGATGCTGTAGTATACAGAGAAGTTGCAGCATTAGAAAATTGTAGCGAAATGCAGGAAGATCTGCAGCGGATAGGCACTTGGTGCAGGGAGTGGCAACTGACCCTTAACATAGACAAATGTAATGTATTGCGAATACATAGAAAGAAGGATCCTTTATTGTATGATTATATGATAGCGGAACAAACACTGGTAGCAGTTACTTCTGTAAAATATCTGGGAGTATGCGTGCGGAACGATTTGAAGTGGAATGATCATATAAAATTAATTGTTGGTAAGGCGGGTACCAGGTTGAGATTCATTGGGAGAGTCCTTAGAAAATGTAGTCCATCAACAAAGGAGGTGGCTTACAAAACACTCGTTCGACCTATACTTGAGTATTGCTCATCAGTGTGGGATCCGTACCAGATCGGGTTGACGGAGGAGATAGAGAAGATCCAAAGAAGAGCGGCGCGTTTCGTCACAGGGTTATTTGGTAACCGTGATAGCGTTACGGAGATGTTTAACAAACTCAAGTGGCAGACTCTGCAAGAGAGGCGCTCTGCATCGCGGTGTAGCTTGCTCGCCAGGTTTCGAGAGGGTGCGTTTCTGGATGAGGTATCGAATATATTGCTTCCCCCTACTTATACCTCCCGAGGAGATCACGAATGTAAAATTAGAGAGATTAGAGCGCGCACAGAGGCTTTCAGACAGTCGTTCTTCCCGCGAACCATACGCGACTGGAACAGGAAAGGGAGATAATGACAGTGGCACGTAAAGTGCCCTCCGCCACACACCGTTGGGTGGCTTGCGGAGTATAAATGTAAATGTAAATGTAAATGTTGCGGCTAATCCGCACATCAGTAGCAGACAAATTGCGCAAGAATTTGGAATCTCAAAAATGTCGGTGGTGACATCGATTGCACCCATACCATATTTCTAAGTACCAGGAATTACATGGCAATGACTTTGAATGTCGTGTACAGTTCTGCCACTGGGCACAAGAGAAATTACCGGATGATGACAGATCTTTTGCACGCGTTCTATTTAGCAACGAAGTGTCAGTCACCAGCAGCGGTAACGTACACTGGCATAATATGCACTATTGGGCAACGGAAAATCCACGATGGCTGTGGCAAGTGGAACATCAGCGACCTTGGTGGGTGAATGTATGGTGCGGCATTATGGGAGGAAGGATAATTGGGCCCCATTTTATCGATGGCAATCTAAATGTTGCAGTGGATGCTGATTTCCTGCGTAATGTTCTACCGATGTTACTACAAGATGTTTCACTGCATGACACAATGGCAATGTAGCCTACTTCCAACATGATGGATGTCCGGCACATAGCTCGCGTGCGGTTGAAGCGGTATTGAATAGCATATTTCATGACAGGTGGATTGGTCGTTGAAGCACTATACCATGGCTCGCACATTCACCGGATCTGATGTCCCCGGATTTCTTTCTGTAGGGAAAGTTGAAGGATATTTTCTATCATGATCCACCGACAACACATGACAACATGCATCAGAGCATTGTCAATGCATGTGCAAACATTACGGAAGGCGAACTACTCGCTGTTGAGAGGAATGTCGTTACATGTATTGCCAAATGCATTGAGGTTGACAGAAATCATTTTGAGCATTTATTGCATTAATGTGGTATTTACAGGTAATCACGCTGTAACATCATGCATTCTCAGAAATGATAATTTCACAAAGGTACATGTATCACATTGGAACAACTGAAATAAAATGTTCGTACGTACCTACATTCTGTATTTTAATTTAAAAAACCTACCTGTTACCCACTGTTCGTCTAAAATTGTGAGCCATATGCTTGTGACTATTACAGCACCATCTGTCACAAAGGGAAAAAAGTGGTCCAACTAAAACATTCATATTTCTTTATGTATTACACGAATATGTAATAAAAAATTGGGGGTCCTATTGGGGGAAAAAAAAGAAAAAGGAAAAAAAAGGGGGGAAAATGCAGTTGATATCTGTTTGACCTATTGCAGCACCATCTAGCGGGCCAACCATAGCAACATCTGGTTTCCCCCTTCAAGCTAGACAAGTTTCAGTCTTTGTAGTTTTTTCATTTGACGCTTATTTCATGAGATATTTGTCCCGGTCACGATCAATGGACCACCCTGTATATGTAGTTAAAGGCTACACAGCCATTGACCTTCATCTGTGTGAATGCGGACAGGTTGCCCAAACTCTTACAGGAATCGTCACCTTAGTGTGCGCGAGTAATGAGTGGATGGGCAAATATCTCTTGGGTGCATTACGTATGTAGATTGTGGACAGTTGGGAATGTGGGTCTCACGGGAAGCGTGCAGTCGTGCTATTCATCTGTGTCCTCGGTGGCTCAGATGGATATAGCATCTGCCATGTAAGCAGGAGATCCCGGGTTTGAGTCCCAGTCAGGGCACACATTCTCAGGTCCCTATCGAGGTACATCAGCAACACCTGTCGGCAGCTGAGGGTTTCAATTAATTATCATTTCTAGCATAGTTGAGATAATGTATGAGACCTTCAAGGATTGTGTGGCACTGCGTTAGGAGGAGGGTACGTGAGATGAGGTTGTGTTCTAGAACACATTGCCAACTCTGTAATCACATCCAGTGGAATGTTCACTTGAAAGTCCCCTTAAAACCTCAGTTATTGTTTCCTAGCCAACTTCATGAAAATGATGAAACTTGTCACAGCGTAAGGATACAGTTGCAGTTCAAAAAACAGCTGTGTGCTAAAATGTCACAGCAGATAGCAAAAAACAGCATCATTCTACTTGTGCTGAGGTACAGTTACCAGTTCAGAGATGGTCAAGAATATATTAAGTACAGCATTTTGTTACTCCAGTCAGCAAGTTGATTACTGGGTGCTTTCCCAGAGGGCAGGGTTTTCATGTATTCCAAATATCAACACAGAGCCACGTGCAATTCTGGCTTTCCCTAAGATACATCCTTTAAGAAGGTATGCAGAGGACAGAAGAGTGACTGTGGTGGATTGAATTGCTTCGAAAATACCCATTTGCGGTGCTATCTATGATCATGATAACGTCTGTTTTTGTGTGGTATTAAACCAAGCTGTAGGGACTGTTCGGAGGATACAAAGAAATCATTTTCCAGTGGCATAATATTCATTCTACTCAGATTTACTTCTTAAATATTCATTTCATTATTGCAATTTGACATAGTTTATGACACAGTCTTGCAGTGGAAGTAGTGATAGCAGATTTTAGGAATAATTCATTACTGTTCACAGTTCTGTTTTATTAAAGTACTTCACTGTGTAATTGAGACTATCAACTGCTATTTCCAATTTATTGGAATTAACTGTTAATTGTGTTAGCTACTACATGTTGTCCATCATTGTTAGAAACCTAAAAAGGCAAGTGTACATGTTTTTGAGTTTGCTGTTGTAATTATTATTTTTTTTTTTAAACAAGAACACATGCTGGTATTGTCTGCACTTGATTAAAACTAAGCGGCTGTACATTTTTCACAATTATGAGATAACCTAATGCCACTTGTGTAAGCAAGTAGGAACAGGCCCTCTTGCCGTACAATGTCTCTGCCTTTTTTATAGCAGTATTTATGGTGAGAGGCTTTAATTTTAGCTGAAAAACTTAAATATTTGTCTACATTAGAGTAGACACAGTTGAATAAATAGTAGCGAGTAAAAGAAATTTAGTGCCAGTAACTATATTTGCACTTCCAGGTAAAATACATCGAACACAACAACCAAGGAATGTTATGTTACACATAAAAAAATCAGAACATACAGTAGCACCAGGAAAGTCAGTTATGTTGCACATTGCCGCCGTCTCACACAAAATGTGTTGTTTACACAACTCCAACCCCCCCACCCCCACCCCCCTTTGAACATACATTTTGTGGTTTGCATTCACAAGATAAACCAAATAGCCCTACAGTCTTTTCAGACTTCTTTTTATCCAAGGGTTTTGTCAGACGGTCAGCCAACATGTCTTCTGTGCGCAGGTAGTCCACAGCAATGTTCTGTCGCTCTGTGTGGTCCCGTAAAAGATGGGGCCTTACATCACTATGTTTTGTCCTAGCACTAGTGACATCATTTTTACCTAGGTTAATAGCTCCTTTATTGTCAAAGAAGATCGTTATGGGTTCCACTATTAAATTAGGTTCTATTTCACATGTTAATGTGAAGCCATACTGCTTCCTGTGTGGTGGAAGATAACACCATATACTCAGCCTCTGTGGTACTCAATGCAACAGTTTTTTGCTTTTGACAGGACCCCTCTTAATTTAAAGCAGCACCCTCCCCCCCTCCTTAATTTAAAGCAGCAGCCAGTAGTGAAGTGTCTATCTTCCAATTCACTCCCCCAGTCTGCATCACTATAGCCTTCTAGTTTTGCATTACCTTCTCTATGGTATCTTAATTTGTGGTTTGAAGTTCCTTTTAGATATGGGAATATCCTGTTCACAGCTTTTTAGTGCTTTTCCTTTGTGTCTCTGCAATATCTGCTCACTGTGTTTGTGGCAAAAGCAACGTCAGGTCGTGACATTTGAGACAAATATAACAGACTCCGTACTGCTTCTAAATATGGAACATTCTTATCACATTCCACATCTGCCTCATTTATGTTTAACTTCATTTCTACTTCCATTGGAGTAGTTATGGGTTTACAATCACTCATGCCAAATTTCTTTAAGATTTTTTCTGTATATAATGATTGATTTGTGCTCAGTTCTTGTCTCTCTTCATCCTTAGTGATCTGCATACCTAAATAATGTCTCTTGTGTGTGTGTGTGTGTGTGTGTGTGTGTGTGTGTCCTTTTCCCCCCGGGGTGGGTCTTTCCGCTCCCGGGATTGGGGTGGCTCCTTGCCCTCTCCCTTGGAACCGACATCCTTTCGTCTTTCCCTCTCCTTCTCTCTTTCCTGGTGGGGTGGCCATGGGTTGCGAGGGCTTGAAATTTGTGTGTGTGTTTGTGTTTGTTATTGTCTCTATCAACATACAAAGTCTTTTGTTTGGTTAAGTTACAGCATCTTTATTTTTAGATATAAATAATGTTTAACTTTTTCCAAATCATGCACCTTAAACTTGGTTTGCAGCTATTTCTTAAAAATTCTCATTTCGTTTTCAGTCAGGATAAAGAAGTCGTCCACGCATATTGCCATTATTATTATCCCTTCTCTTCCCATTTTATAGTATATACTGGGATCTGCCTTAGATTGACTACAGGTGAAAAAGTTTCTTCCCAATCTACCCCTTGTTTTTGTGAATATCCTTTTATTACAAGTCGTGCTTTGTACCTTGGTGATGAATTTTCAGGGCTGTGCAAAGTGAATACCCATTTTGCTTGTAGTGATTTCTTATCTGCTGGCGTGTTTACCCATTCAAATGTTTCATTCTGAGATAAAGATTCCAATTCCCTCTCCATCGCTTCTTTCCAGTGTTGAGAGTTTGGGCTGATCATTGCTTCTTCTGCTGTTGCTGACTCATCATTAAAAGACTGCATACATCTCAAAATCTGGATATTCTTTCGGTTTTGGTACGCAAGAACACCTTACATTGTTCTCTCCATTTTGTTCATCCTCAAACTCATTGTCTTCATTAATATTCTCCATTTGCCTTTGACTGCCCTCTTCTTGTTCTTCACTTTCTTCAAGTAAAGTTTCACTCTCAGAGCTAGGTGCAGTTAACTTAGTAGTCTTGGCTTCTTCATAGTCCTTTGTATTTTCAAAGAATACTACATCTTTCATTGTAACTATCCTTTTATTCAATGGGTCCAGTATCGGTAGCCCTTTGAATTCTCACAATAGCCTACAAAAATGTGCTTTTTACCTTTTAGTTCCCATTTTCCTCTCGGTTGTTTGGGAATGTGCACCATTGCATCACACCCAAAAACCCTTATATTTCTTAGGTCAGGTTGCCTTCCTACCCACATCTGATAGGGGATTCTGTCCCTTAATGCTTTTGTAGGTGATCCATTGTTCAAATATGTGGCCGTTGATACCGCATCTGCCCAAAAATCTTTCGATAATCCAGCATCAGTTATCATGCTCCTTGCTCTTTCAACAGTGGTCCTATTAGCAACCTCATTTTAAGATGGGCTGTACCTTTGGTAGTTTGATGCCTGATTCCCATTTCTGCCACAAATGTCTTCAATTTCTGGTTAATATATTCTCTCCAGTTATCAGACCTGTTGATCTTAACCCTTTGGTGCCATGCGATTTTCGAGGTATCAGCTGAAAAGTGCCAGGCGATTTTGTAGTGAATTGCAGAAGTTTGTTAAATTTATCATAAAATCTGAACCGTTTATCATAGGACCTTAATTTTTTTTCTTCTTTTATAGATAGTACCTTCAGCTACAGAAATATGAGAAGAGT
The DNA here is from genome assembly GCF_023864275.1 of Schistocerca cancellata. Lineage (NCBI taxonomy): Eukaryota > Metazoa > Arthropoda > Insecta > Orthoptera > Acrididae > Schistocerca > Schistocerca cancellata. The sequence continues at coordinate 412,307,542 of NC_064634.1, forward strand.
ACACCATTAGGCCTCGTACTTCTAAAGAAAACAATATTTGTATTAGAGTTTTTGTACAGAAACAGCCACATGTAATATAATTGAACTTAAAATTTGTGTTCATATTATCAATCTACATAGTATTCTGAACGATCTAATATTTGTTTTTGTATTTCTGTCCCATATTTTAGAAAATAATGCACCCTAAAAGAACTGATGCGAAAAATGGGCAAAAACTCTATAATTTTGTCACTAGTTCCAACAGAAAATAACATAATACCAATTAAGTTTTAGGATCATTTATTGACACACAAATGTTGACCAACACATTTGGGATGTAATCCCTTCTTACAGAGTACACACATTGTTCTTGATCGTCACCTCGTATTTTTTGTAGAGCACACATCACAGGCTTGCCCCTTCTTTCCCGGTAGTATTTCTACACCATACACTGTGGGGGGTGCTGCATTTGCACTTGATGCAGTGGGTACTAAGTTGTGTATCTTGAACCACTCCTGGGACAATCTGCAGATGATTTTGCTGTTGAATTTCAGATGTGTGAGTGGTTTCTCTGACAAAGATAGGTTTTCTTTATAAAGAATGTAAGCATTCAGAAACATTCTGTAAATAATGCTGAAAACCACTTTCTTCCATTATTCCACAGTCTTCCTCTCATCCAGATAACAGTACGTCGTCATATCTGAGGAATCAGTCCCTCCCATGTGTTTGTCATATTGAAATATGACATCAGGTTTCTTCAAAGTTGTCATTTGCGAATACTTCTCTCTGACACTGTTGTAGTAGAGGAGGAAGTGATCAACAGAGCTGGATTTTTCTGTGACTTCTTTTCCCTGAAGCCACAGAGAAGGTCTTTCTAAAGAATTTGACCGGCCCAATGTCAAATTTGGGAAGAAGATTAAATGGGAGAAATTATCTGTTCCTCCGTATTGTGCCAGTGAGGAAGATTCCCATGGAATAAAGTTTTTCCACTACTGGAATTGACGTGAAGAAATTGTCACAGAAAATGTGGTACCCCTTGTTCATGTAATTTCCAAGAACAAGTAATTTTGTAGTAACTACATAGCCTGGAGATACTAGACGGTGTCAGATAGATTATATAATGGTAAGCCAGAGATTTAGGAACCAGGTTTTAAATTGTAAGACATTTCCAGGGGCAGATGTGGACTCTGACCACAATCTATTGGTTATGAACTGTAGATTAAAACTGAAGAAACTGCAAAAAGGTAGGAATTTAAGGAGATGGGACCTGGATAAACTGACTAAACCAGAGGTTGTACAGAGTTTCAGGGCGAGCATAAGGGAACAATTGACAGGAATGGGGGAAAGAAATACAGTAGAGGAAGAATGGGTAGCTTTGAGGGATGAAGTAGTGAAGGCAGCAGAGGATCAGATAGGTAAAAAGACGAGGGCTAGTAGAAATCCTTGGGTAACAGAAGAGATACTGAATTTAATTGATGAAAGGAGAAAATATAAAAATGCAGTAAGTGAAGCAGGCAAAAAGGAGTAGAAATCTCTCAAAAATGAGATCAACAGGAAGTGCAAAATGGCTAAGCAGGGATGGCTAGAGGACAGATGTAAGGATGTAGAGGCTTATCTCACTAGGGGTAAGATAGATGCTGCCTACAGGAAAATTAGAGACCTTTGGAGATAAGAGAAACACTTGTATGAACATCAAGAGCTCAGATGGAAACCCAGTTCTAAGCAAAGAAGGGAAAGCAGAAAGGTGGAAGGAGTATATAGAGGGTCTATACAAACGCGATGTATTTGAGGACAATATTATGGAAATGGAAGAGGATATAGATGAAGATGAAATGGGAGATATGATACTGCGTGAAGAGTTTGACAGAGCAGTGAAAGACCTGAGTCGAAACAAGGCCCCGGGAGTAGATAACATTCCATTAGAACTACTGACAACCTTGGGAGAGCCAGTCTTGACAAAACTCTACTACCTGGTGAGCAAGATTTGAGACAGGCGAAATACCCTCAGACTTCAAGAAGAATATAATAATTCCAATCCCAAAGAAAGCAGGTGTTGACAGATGTGAAAATTACCGAACTATCAGTTTAATAAGTCACGGCTGCAAAATACTAAGGCGAATTCTTTACAGACGAGTGGAAAAACTAGTAGAAGCCGACCTCGGGGAAGATCAGTTTGGATTCCGTAGAAATATTGGAACCGACCTTACTACTTATCTTAGAAGCTAGATTAAGGAAAGGCAAACCTACATTTCTAGCATTTGTAGACTTAGAGAAAGCTTTTGACAGTGTTGACTGGAATACTCTCTTTCAGATTCTGAAGGTGGCAGGGGTAAAATACAGGGAACGAAAGGCTATTTACAATTTGTACAGAATCCAAATCGCAGTTATAAGAGTTGAGGGACATGAAAGGGAAGCAGTAGTTGGGAAGGGAGTGAGACAGGGTTGTAGCCTCTCCTCAATGGTATTCAATCTGTATATTGAGCAAGCAGTGAAGGTAACAAAAGAAAAACTCTGAGTAGGTATTGAAATCCATGGAGAAGAAATAAAAACCTTGAGGTTCGCCGATGACATTGTAATTCTGTCAGAGACAGCAAAGGGCTTGGAAGAGCAGTTGAACGGAATGGATAGCGTCTTGAAATGAGGATATAAGATGAACATCAACAAAAGCAAAACGAGGATAATGGAATGTAGCCGAATTAAGTCGGGAGATGCTGAGGGTGTTGAATTAGGAAATGAGACACTTAAAGTTGTAAAGGAGTTTTGCTATTTGGGGAGCAAAATAACTGATGATGGTCAAAGTGGAAAGGATATAAAATGTAGACTGGCAATGGCAAGAAAAGCGTTTCTGAAGGAGAGAAATTTGTTAACATCGAGTATAGATTTAAGTGTCAGGAAGTCATTTCTGAAAGTATTTGTATGGAGTGTAGCCATGTATGGAAGTGAAACATGGACGATTAATAGTTTGGACAAGAAGAGAATAGAAGCTTTCGAAATTTGGTGCTACAGAAGAATGCTGAAGATTAGATGGGTAGATCACATAACTAATGAGGAGGTATTGAATAGGATTGGGGAGAGGAGAAGTTTGTGGCACAACTTGACTAGAAGAAGGGATCGATTGGTAGGACATGTTCTGAGGCATCAAGGGATCACCAATTTAGCATTGGAGGGCAGCGTGGAGGGTAAAAATCGTAGAGGGAGACCAAGAGATGAATACACCAAGCAGATTCTGAAGGATGTAGGTTGCAGTAGGTACTGGGAGATGAAGAAGCTTGCACAGGATAGAGTAGCATGGAGAGCTGCATCAAACCAGTCTCAGGACTGAAGACCACAACAACAACAACATAGCCTAATCCGTGCTCTTTTACCTCCACTCTCTCAGCTTCACACCTTGCTCCAAGGTACACATAAAATCCAAGGCAGTAGTTCACCACAGAATCACATAGCATCCAGAACTTTACACCCCATCTGTGGTGGTGTTTATTAGGGAGATACTGGATGAGTTGAGGATGAGTTTTAGAGCCAACAAGACTTTCGTCAACACTCAACTGTTGATGAGGTGTATGATGGTGACGAAACACATCATTGGCAATGTTCACTATAATATCAAACCTTGCAGTGGGGTCATATGCTGGATGTCCAGGAGGGTGCAATTTTGTATTGTCTTTCAAGTGGAAAAATTTTAGGAGCAACTGAAATCTATTTAGTGAAAACATTCGGGAAAACCATGGCGTTGCCATATTTTCGTCTGTGGACCAGTAACTAAAAATTGCTGGTTTCTTTATGAGTCCCATATTTAGTATTACCGCCAAAAAAGCCCTCATTTCTGGCACAGAGGTAGGCTACCGCTTTCTTACATGAGAGTTCACTGATAAGTTTAGGTTTGCTTCGAGAAATTGTATATCTGTTTGTTTCTGTTGCCATTATCGTAAACAGTTGCACTGTAAAAAAAAAAAAAAAAAAAAAAAAAAAAAAAAAAAAAAAAAAAAAAAAAAAAAACAACAACAACAACAACAACAACAACAACAACAACAACAACAACAACAACAACAACAACAATTGACGTAGCATTTATTGATACATGTTTGGGGCTCGGTAATTCTGAAAACGTGAAGCGGTGAGGAACAAGATTGTCCAACTCATCAGTTCCAATTTCAGCAAACATGTCGCTGGCTGCAGTCAATTCTTCAATTCTTCAACAATGTCTTCATTGCTGCTGGGTGCAGATTCGGCTATTGATGACTCACATGATGAGATATCACCACTAGACTACTAGTAGATCGATCCACTGTCCGAAAAACCTGCAAAATCGTTCTCACTTTCACTACTTTCCACAGTTTACATTGCACTCAAATGAGACTTCTTCCTTAGTGGTTCCATAGGACCTTCGAAATGAATGAAAAACAACCTTGTGTTTGGAACTCGAAAATATCGATTATTGGCATCGACTATCTTTCGACCTTCATTTGTCTTCACGACATCGATATACCATGATCTGTGCCTTAATTTGAAAGAAAAGTGCGCGAAAACGGCAGTACGATTAGATCGTACGTGGCACCTTTCACGCACACCGCACGATCCGATTTGATCGTATTTGGCACTAAAAGGGTTAATCTTCTTTCCCGTCCACCTTTCGACCATATTATAATATTCCTCAAAAGTGTCACTCTCTTGGACTTTGAAACTAAGAATATAAACATAAGTATATTAATAATCATCAGTAAATGTAAGAAAATAATAACTCCCACCTGTGGATTCACACTCCATCGGGCCACATACATCTGTGTGGATTAACTGTAAGACATCTGCAGATTTAGTTTTACTAGTCTTAAAAGCTGGCCTTGCTTGTTTTCCTTTTATGCACATCTCACAAGGATCCTTGAATACATTATAATTCTGCATTCCCTTTACCATATCCCTTATAAAAGACATTCTCTTTCTATGTAGGTGTCCAAGTCTGCTCTGCCATAAAAAAACTTTCCATTGAGTGTAATGAATGACTTAACATTTCTGTGTTTACTGTCAAAGGTATCCAACTTAAAAATACCCCTTTCGTTACTTGCTGTAGTTATAACTTCACTGTTTTCGTTGATTACTCTTGCTCCATGCATGTCAAAAGTGACTGTATTTTCATTCTTGACAATATCCACTAAAGACAGCAGATTAGTCGCAACATTTATTACATAATGAACATCAAGTGCTGTAACAATATCGGGTTCATCATTTACACTTACAAGTAGTTCTAGTTTCCCAGCCAAATGACATTGGAGTTTGCTGTCATCAACAGTAGATATTCCCGTATGAGTCTTATCTTTAATATCATAAAGAAGACATTTGTCTTTAACAATATGCACAGATGTACCTGAGTCTAAAATCCATTCCAGTTGACAATTACCCACATCTCCAAAAGAATAAAAACAAGTGTGTGCCTTACCTTTATTATTGGTCCCTCTCTCTGGGCTATCAGCGACATACCTCTTGCTGTGTGTCTGACCTTTGGTTTACTTTTTCTCTGCGCTGAGATGCAATATGCCCCTTCTTCTGACATCTATAGCACTGCACTGATTTCCACCTTTTGTTTTTTGAATAAAGAGCAGATGCAGTTCCTTCTCCAATACATGACATCGAAATACTCTTTCCATCCTGTAGGATTTTCTCTTTAACACTGTCGCCCATGATTGGTGTAGCTGAGCTTTCCAGCCCCATAATCATAGGCGCATACCTTTTGGGCAGTCCTGCCAGCAGTAGTGCCCCTATCCATTTGTCAGCGATCTCGAACCCAATGTTTCTCAGTCAGTTCGACGTGGCTATTATTTTATTGACATATTCGTCTACACTCTTGCATTTGTCCAGCTGAGTGGTAATTAAGTCACGTAATAATCCTGTTTTCCTTGTAAGACCTACATCTTGAAATGCTGTTCGTAATTTGTCTCAGAGTTCCTTTGTTGTCTCAGCTTTATCAATGTGAACATAATTCACTGAGTCATCCAGTAATATCAACTTTGATTTTGCTTACCTATTTGTACTTGAATAATTCTGATCTGTGGATTCCATTGTCCCGTCCACCTCACTCCATAGGTCGTCCAAACGTAAATACGCTTCTACTGCAAATTTCCATGTTGCATAGTTTTTGCAACCTCTAAGTTGTTCAATCTGTGGAATTTGTTCTGCACTCATTTTAACAGTAACTTTGGTCTTTCTTAACATAAAGAATAATACCGAAGAATAATACAAAAGAAATGCATTCGCCTTGTAAGGATAACTCTTACTTCACGCACATGCACTACTTGTAACTTTTCCAATACTTTCTCACTACCATATTATGGATATACATATTCCAAATGCATCACTGTGTCCATAACATATATTAGAGTCAACACAGTTGAATAAGTAACAGTGAGTAAAAGACATTTAGTGCCAGTAACTGTATTTGCACTTCCGGGTAAAATACATCGAATACAACAACCATGGAACATTGTATTACACACATAAAACTCGGAGCGTACAATAACACCAGAGAGGGTCTATTATATTTCACATGATGCACTCTGCCACCGTCTCACATAAAATTTATTGTTCACACAATTCCAGCTGTCTTCCTACGTAATTATTGTACACTGCTAGAAGCTAAGAAAGATAAACTGTAACAAATTGTTAGGTCATGTGATTTTTTTCATTACTGTATTTCTCATTTGATTGAACTCCACTGCTAAAAAAATAACACATGCAGAGAAGGGAAGTCAGACTGACCTAGCTCTGGTTTATATGCCAGAGTCTGGTCTGATTCCTCAGAGGGAATGCCTTGGGATCTGCATCATCTGAGTCATGGCACCACGGTGGTCAATAATAAGGTCACGCTAATTACTTTGTTTGCAAGGTACAATTGGGTGGTACTAATATGTCCCCTTCTGCCACAGCTGTAAACACGGAGGGGAAGGAGAGGGGGGGGGGGGGGAGGTAGATAAAATAGGTGGTATGTGGTCCAGAGATGCCAAAATGTGGGAAGGTGGCAGAACGATGTCCATGACCATTACTGTGAAAAGTGTGGGCAATGGGAGTGCTCAATGGGAGTTACATGTTTCACCGTGGAACCAAGGATCCACAGGGGTGGAGAAACCAGCAATTGCTGACCAGCATGGAGAGGCAAAACTAATGTCAGTTCTGCTGCAGAAATCTGTGAGCAGAGGCCGGGCTACATGATACGTCATAGACCCATGGTGGGCAGAAACCATCCCACAGATACAGGTTGCATGGCATCCACCCCTGTAGGCCACACGTGGGTGCCAATCTGGGAAGGAGAAGCCTTGGTGACGACATGCCCCAGTACAAGATGCAAAATGTCCAAGAGGATGCAGTAATTGGTGGCCATCAAACTGTTCTGGCGGACTGTGGATTTTAGTCTAGATGACCGTGGACATTGCTATGAGAGCACTGTGTGTTAGGTGCAGTGCTGGATGTCTTTTCCTTGCAGGTCATGGCCGTGAAAAAATCGTCCTCTTATTCAAGCCTGTCAATAGAGAGATTGAAACCCAAGTCTGTCACTGGCAGTTGCCTGAAAGAATACTTGCGGAAGTAGCATTTTCAGTGTTTTACTGTTTCATGAATTGAAAATCCAAAAGTGTGAAGAGAATCTATCCTGAAAACATTGTTGAAAGGGGGGGGGGGGGGGTCATAAGAAAAAAAATGCTGGGTGAGTGGCTTTGTCATAAGTAAGTAAAACTGTAAATTTTCCTAGCAAGGCTCCATAGCTCCAAAGGTTTGTCTCATCTATCTCCAAGTGTGGTGTCCCTAAACTTAAATAAGTAGATTGGTTTAGCAAGGCCACAGCTACTGTAGTTTCCAGAAATAATTTTGTGAAGTGCTTGCCTATGAATGCATCTAAGGACTTTCTCTGGTTTGCATCCTGAAAAGGCGGAACTTCCATGGATTTATCACATACTTGGGAAACTTCCATAGGTTGGGATGTATTTGCATTACAACTGCTGAAATATATCTCTTGCAAGTGTCCTTTTTTTTGCCACATGTGTGGCATGTTACGTGCCGATGGGGGACAGACATGCTGCATGCGTGGTGATTGGAAACAATGTTTACTGCTACGCAATAGTGCTGCTGTTGATGCACAAACATTTGATATTGCAAATTCCATTTAATTCTTGTAAATCAGCAGCTCAGTTCAGATATGATTATTTGGGGACTTTTATCAGTGCCAAATTCTAACATGCCTGTACAGTGTGTTAACTGTAAGACGGCAGAGTTGTGAGGGGAGTGTGGGGAGAGGAGGAAGCAAGCATTGGCTGGCGAGGGGTGAGGAGCCGTTGGAGGGAGGGGGGACAAGGCACGCCTACCAGTTGCAGTGCTGGCACTACAAATTGCGCGTCATGCTTACACGAAAGCAGACGAAAGGTTTGGAAGTAAAACTCGCTTTAAATGTTGTTCGTAAACGAAACTGAAATCAACATGTACATTAAAATCTATAAATGAATGTATGTATGTTTGTCTACTATGCGCTCACAAACCATTCATCCGATAATTTTGCGAGCATCGCTACGTAGTACTGGTTTCCTTCTAACCGTAGGCCTACCGGTAGGGGTTGCTGGCGACTCCCGAGATGGGCCAGCAACTGCCTCTTGACTCATTTTGATAATGTTTAGCACAACTGCACAATAAAAACACGCAGAACAGTACAGCGCAAAACAATAACGAAGCAGACGACAATGGCTACCTTATGAAACACAGTCAGCTACGTAATATTGGCAGCAGTCGAAAATGCGTGCCTACCGAAGCCTCCCGATGTTTACCGACTTCTACCGATTCAGGACTAGGGAGAGGTCTGCCATCTAAAAGTTTACACACTGTGATAATATGTGTCTTCATGTTCTTGCAGCCAAAGAAAGGATCTAAGCGACTCAAGTTCCGCCAGATTCATTAATGACTCTAATTTTTATATTAGGTGGTAAAGTTTGGGGTTTTCTAACAAGAATATGGCCTCTTGTCTTTCCAAGTTGGCAATTTGACAAGCCAAAAAATATAATTGTAGTAATCTCCATTAAGCATCCCACTCTCCACATTGAGAAATGTAGAAAGACTGTAAATATGCATGGAGTAGGAGACGTTCCTGCTACATTCTCTAACTCTTGTGCTGTCTACAATATAACTGTCATTAGCTCTTGATAATCCTGTGTTGCTTGCATTTGGAGTGACTGTAAATACTCCATAGTTGAAAACCCGGACTTGATTAATTCCGATTTGCACACATCATAGGTCCCAAGTTGTTGACACTTTTGTAAGAAGGTGATCTACACACACACACACACACACACACACACACACACACACAATACCCCTGATCAATACTACAACTAGAGTCCATCAGAGTCCATAATAGGACTTACAGTGTGCGCCCCACTGCTTGCAACATAACACACAGAGAAATAAGAGTGAGATTGCTTTGAGCTGACTTATATGTTGGAGTCTGGCATGATACCAGCAGAGGATGTGTCTGGATCAGTGCCAGCTGAATACTAACACCACAGTGATCGATAGTAATGTTACACCTACTACTCACTTTCCATGGTAATGTCAGGTGGCACCACTACAGGATTAAAATAAAAGGTTTATGATAATAGCTGTAGCTTGAGCTATAATTGCTGAGAAAAAGAACAGTTGTAAGTGAATTAGAAGACACTGATTTCTTATTTGCCAGAGCACTTCAACATTGGATTAATATTTCAAGTACAATTAATTACACTGTCTGTTATTGAGTTACAACAGTTCATCTCCTGACTCAGTGTTTGGATTACTGTGATTTGATAAAATAAAAATAAAATATTCCAACAATATTATGAAAATTGCTACTCACTATATAGCAGAGATGCTGTCACAAATAAAGCTTTCGGCCATTGAGGCCTTTGTCAACAATAAATGACACACACAAGCACACAAGCAAATGCAACTGACACAACTGCAGTCTCAGGCAACTGAAACCACACTGCCAGTATTGTTACATTCCGTCCTGGATTTTCCATTGCTTGAAATTAAATATTCCATTATCTGTATAACAAAAATGAAGAAATTGTTTCTTCTCACTCCCTTGTTGTACTGTTCATTAGAAATACACTTTGATCTCCAGTCTTGTTTACCTAATGCCTATCCCAATCTGACATACTTTTATGTCAGTTTTCATTTTTGAAATAAATATAGGAATTTTAATTTAGTATTTTTTCTGCCCATTTTGCTAGGCTAAAAAACCAGTGTGGCAAAAGCAACAGAAGAAAGGTAAAAAAACGAATAAGAAGAGCTCCAGGGGCCAAAAAACTTCATCCAGAAGTACACCTGCCAAGAAGGTTGATGAAAAGCCTCAGGCTCCATCCGAGGTAACCTTAAAAATATTTTCAAATTTTTACAGATAATTATCAATAGCACATAAGATATTGGTCAAAAAGGAATTATTTAAATATATGAAAATAAATGTTTCAGAAGTGGCAAGAGTTGTAACATAAATAAATTATTGAAGAAAGTAATGTTTGAGCTAATGAAGGCACCACACTAAGTTACTTGCTTTAAAGTACTTTATGCATTATAAAACGAATATGTAAATGTTTTAAACAGGTAAATGTTTTAAGTGGCTGTTGTGGGTTGATTGAATTTTTCCATCATTATATCAATTGTACTTGGTTTTTATTATATATTTACCAGTGAAAATAATTAAAATGAGTCTGCCCTCATTTGTTTGTTAGTTATACTCTTTATTATATTAATGCATTGATCACCCACAACATGGTGTTCATAATGGCAGCAAAACTGAAGACAAAACAGATAAGCCTGAAATACTGTATTTGGAATTCCGAAACTGTTTCATTGCAAAACGTCAGATATTGACATAAGTGACCACAGAATAGGAAAGCAACAAAAACTGCTCAACAGGTCAAAGGCAGTTGGACCAGATGAAATACCTGGAGGTTTTGCAGAGATTATGCAAAAAAACTCGCTCCACATCTAGCAGAAGTGTATCATGAGTCACTAGAGCAATGAAGGGTATCTAATAATTGGAAAATTTGCAGGTCACTCCTATTTAAAAAAAGAAAAAAAACAGTCATCAGACAAATGTGAGTAATTACAGGCCTATACCACTGACGTCAGTCTGTTGTAGAATTATTGAACATCATTTTGAAAATTGAAAACGTTCTCTGTAAAAATCCACATGGAGTCTGCAAACAGAGCTCTTGTGAAACTTGGCTCATTCTGTTCAATTCTGAGATCGAGAGTGCCTTAGAGAGGTGCTCAGGGTGTGATGCCACATTCCTGGATTTCCAAAGGGCTTTAGAGTGCAACAGGCAGTTTCCATATTTCTAGATTTCCAAAAAGAATTTGACAGTATGTCCCACTGAAGCCTGTTAAGAAAGGTATGAGCACATGGAATAGGTTCCCATATACGTGAGTGGCTTGAAGTACATTGTACTTGGCAGAAAGTATTTGTTAGAGACAAGGGTATCATCATGAGTGCCCCAGGGAAGTGTGATACCACCACTATTATTTTCTTTCATACATAAATGATATGGCATACAGGGTGGGCAGCAGTCTGCAGCTGTTCACTGGTGCTGTGGTATTGGGGAGGTGTCGTCGTTTCGCGACTGTAGGAGGACACAAGGTGTCCTACACAAAGCTTGTAGTTGATGTGGTGAATGGCAGCTAGCTCTAAATATAGAAAAATGTAACTTAATGCAGGTGACTGGAGGGGAGGGGGGGGGGGGGGGGGTCGTAATGTTCGAATACAATGTTAGTAGTGTGCTGCTTGACACAGTCACATCGTTTAAGTATCTAGGCATAACATTGCAAAGCAATATGGAATGAGATGAACATGTAAGGATTATAGTAGGGAAGGCAAAGGGTCAACTTCAGTTTATTGGAAGAATTTTAGGAAAGTGTGGTTCATCTGTAAAAGCGGACTACATATAGGATACTAGTGCAACCTATTCGTGAGTACTGTTTGTTTGTTTAGGATCCACACCAGTTTGGATTAAAGGAAGACATTAGAGCAATTCAGAGGCAAGCTATTAAATTTGTTACCGGTAGGTATGAAGAATTTGCAAATATTATGGATATGCTTCAGAAACTCAAATGGGAATCCCTAAAGGGAAGAAACCATTCTTTTTAAGGAAAATTATTGAGAAAATTTAGAGAACCAGCATTGGAAGTTGAATACAGAAAGATTCTAGTGCCGCCAATATACATTTCGTATAAGGGCCATGACCATAAGATACAAGAAATTACAGTTTGTATGAGGCGTGTAGACAGTCGTTTTTCCATCACATTATTTGTTAATGGAACAGGAAGATAAATGGTGGTGTTACAGTGCACCTTCTGCCGTTCTGTACTGTAGTTTGTAGAGTATGTATGGTGGTGTAGAGGTACTATACCAGTGATAAATATAGCACATGATGAGAAAATAATAAGTAGAATGGAAACTTTAAAAATTTGAGATTTCCATATTTCTGAGAATTCAAACTGTAAAAGGCACATCTTGAACTCCTAAAACAGCTTAGTTGATCCACATTTGCTCTTCAAATCATTGCATGTCCTTATGAGAGAAATCAGTAAGTTGCAATATTGTGCTGGCCGATGTGGCTGAGCGGTTCTAGTCGCTTCAGTCTGGAACTGCGTGACCGCTACGGTCGCAGGTTCGGGTCCTGCTTCAGGCATGGATGTGTGTGATGTCCTTGGGTTGGTTTGGTTTAAGTAGTTCTAAGTTCTAGGGGACTGATGACCTCAGCTGTTGAGTTCCATAGTGCTCAGAGCCATTTTGCAATATTGTACATATTTTCATTCAGTAACATCGTATGGAGTAATGTTCAGGGATAATTCATTTTCAAGAAAGAAAATGTTCTTTGCTCAAAAACACGTTGTAAAATATTATGTGGTGCTCACACACTATCATCTTCTAGATATCTGTTTAAGAAGTCAGGCACTTTATATGACACCTCACACTCAGTTTGTTCCCTCATAAGTTTGTTGCAAAGAATCCACTGCAGTTCAAAAGGAACAGTGGTTTACATTATTACAGTACCAGAAGAAAAATGACATTCAATACTCTACATTAAGGTTATCTTTAACATAAAAAAATGGGTGTTTAATTTTTGTCACTTACGCAATGATGGGGGGGGGGGGGGGGGGGACTTTATTAGAAAGTTTCTCCCTGACAACTTGTTCTACTACATAGAAGAAATCCTACTTTTGTAATGAGTTAGAAAGTGGTGGGTTATAACTAATAACAACAACTATATAATAATAATAAACAATTGTAAATGGTCACTGGGTCGCCATATTCTCACATGAATGTGTAGCGTACTGTGGATGTAAAATGACTCATTTCACATAGTTACAATTAATCATACTAGTGATCCATGGAACGTGAAACTAGCTAACTTGCTTGATGTATTATTTGTTTACATTCTTATTATGAGCTGTTTAATAATTTTTCTAATTTCAGTTTGTTTACAGAATGACAATTTTTGCAGATAAATCTTTTGCTTTTGCTTGTACCAAAATTTGGTCTATTAACAGAATACACTTGTATACTGGCTCAATGTTCCAGGACATTTGATGATTATGATTCTAGTGTAAAAGTCATTGTATCCATCATTTTGAGAATCTCTCTGTGCATTCGTAAGAAGTAAAGGTGTAGTGCAACAATGAAAACAATCAGTTTTTGACAATACAGTGTAATGGGATAGATTAAAAAAAATCTACTAACCAAGTGGCGGCAGAACACACACATTTAAAAAAAGTTTTTGTTATGCAAGCTTTTGTAGCCAGTGGCTCCTTTTCCATCAGAAGGGTTGAAGGGGAAGGAAGAGGGTGAAGCAGAAGGACTGGCAAGGTGTAGGAAAAGGGCTAGATTGCAGAAAAGTCGCCCTAAACTGCGGGTGAGGGGAGACTTATTGGATGGGATGAGAAAAAAAGATTGGTTTTTGGGGACTGCACTGATCAAGATTTGAAAACCTGAGAGCTTAAAGGTGGAAGACAGGCTAATATGCAAAATGAGATTATTCCTAAAATATTGTGAACAAGTTAATAAAAGTGAAAAGCTAAGACACCAACCATTTCCTAGATTGTCTAAAATCCGTGCCTGTCCGACTCGCACCACACACCTTGCTAGTCAGCAGTGACACCACCTCCCTCAATACCAACATCCCCAACATACATGGTCTGTCTGTCTGCTTATCATTTCCTCAGTCAGTGCCCACCTCTTTCCAGACCTATGACATTCTTCCTGCTCACCTTAATCATTACAAACAACTACTTCACCTTTGAGGGGCAGACATACAGACAGATTAGGGGTACGGCCATGGAAACCAGGATGGCTCCTTCCTATGCCAACCTTTTCATGGGTCGCTTGGCAGAGGCTTTCCTGGGATCCATACGTCTTCAGCCTTTAGTTTGGTTTAGGTACATTATTGACGTCTTTACCATATGGAATTATGGTGAGGCTGAACAGTTAAAATTCCTCAAATCTCTGATTTCTTTCTCCCAAATAAATTTCTTATGGTCCTATTCTGCATCCCGTGCCACTTTCCTTGATGTTGATCTCTTGCTCACCGAAGGCCAGCTACACACTTTTGTCCACATTAAACCTACTAACAAACAACAGTACTTTTGTCCTTTCCATGTCAGATGTACCCTCCCATAAAACCTTAGCATTCGAGGGAAACATATTTGTTGGGATGCAGACTCTTTTTGACTCCCTTTCCATGTCAGATGTATCCTCCCATAAAACCTTAGCATTCGAGGGAAACATATTTGTTCGGATGCTGACTCTTTTTGGCAGTACACTACCATTCTCACCTTAGCCTTCACTTAATGTAATTACCTTACCAGCAGAGGCCATCACATCCGATCCTGGTATTGCTGATCCCTCCAGAAAACAACTTCGGAGCACACCACTTGTCACTCAGACTTGCCCTGTGCACCCTCCTACCACCACCAATACCAGTCCTGTAAGTGGAAAAACGTTTACTATCAAAGGGAGAGCCATCTTTGAAATGACGCATCATTTACCAGCTGATATATAAACCCTGTTCGGCCTTTTACATCGGCATGACTATCACTAAATTATCAGCCAGGATGAATGGGCATAGGCAGAGGGTGGATACTGGCGACCCACAATATCTTGTTGCAGAGCATGCTCTACAACATGACAGTCATGACCTTGGTGCCTCTTTCACCACACGTGCTATCTGGATTCTTCCTTTGGACATCAGTTTCTCAGAATTCCGCAGGTATGAAGTAGCGCTACATGTCCTTGGTTCTCGCTAACCGTCTGGACCTAAATTTACTTTAATTACTTCCATCTCACCATTTCTTCACAATAACTACTCCTTTATGCACTCCGTTATAGTTTTCTACATATTTCATTTGTGACCCGTCTCCTTTTTTGCCATCCCCCTCCTACATCTTTTACATACAATGCATTGAGCTTTTTCACTCTTATTAACTTGTGCATGATGTTTTTAGCAGTAATCTCTGTCTTGTGTATTGCTCTGTCTTCTGCCTTTAAGCTCTCAGGTTTTTTAAATCTCATCTGGTGTAGTCCCCAACGATCAGTCTTCCCATCTCATGCTGTCCAGTAAATCTCCCCTCACCCACAGTTCTTGGTGACTTTTCCTAGATCTCTCCAGTCCTTTTCCTTCACCCTTCTTCTTTCCCTTCAACCCTTCTGCCAGAAGATGGAGTCATTGGCTCCAAATGCTTGCATAATGATAACCTTTTTTTTATGTGGTGTGTTCAGCTGCCTCTTGGTGAGTAGATCTTTTATATATACAATTATGAGACATATGGTGTGGCAGAAAATGAGCTACAAGTGTATGTAGTATTGAGTTTCCACTCAGTGCCTTGTAATAAGTTATTCATGGCCATTGATGAGCTGTGTTAAAGGAGGTTAGGTTTATTCAAAAGTGCTTTTCTTTCCTGGATTCAACCTCCCTCCCTCCCTCCCTCCCTCCCTCCCCCCCCCCCCCCCCTCTCACTCTCTCTCTCTCTCTCTCTCTCTCTCTCTCTCTCTGTGTGTGTGTATGTGTGTGTGTGTGTGTGTGTGTGTGTGTGTGTGTGTGTGTGTGTTTGTTCTGTTTGTTTGTTTCTTTTGCCACATCACACATGACCATTTAAATTTAGTGCTTTCGTGCTACTAACCTTATTTGCAATTAATTTCCCATGTGCTACTAAATATGCGCAACAAAATTACATCATGCTAACACACATGGGTCAGGAGATATGATGTCATAAACACTGATATGCATGAAAACCTTCCACATCATGCATGACATTTATATTTATTACTTTTTTGCTGCCAACTATATTCACAACATAATTTGCAGACAGTATCCACGTATGCTGCTGAATGTACCTACACAAATATATCATTGCATGTCACATAGTTCGAAAGATATGACATCATAAACACCGAGTTGCGTGAAAAAATGTCATATCCTGCATGAAGTTTTAATACATTTATTCTTTACTAATACCTACAGTCAAGTCAACTTAAGGAAATGCCTGACACCTGGCAGTGCTTGTGACACCTTTTCAACTGCGAAATGCAGGCGGCTGCAGGTGAAAACAATTGCAGCCTATAGAGCTATGGAGAGACGTTGGCGTAGATATCTTTACAAAATTGCATTGTACACACACAAAGCTGCTGCATGAAGCATACAGAAACTGTCTGGGATACCGTACATACATTTGTTCATTGTGTAAACTTCTTTGTATGACTTTCATAATTTCAAAGGCATTTTCGTGAATACCTGGAAATAAAGATTTTTCACTGTTTACTCTACAGATACAGTTCATTTTTTATTTTCATTTCTAATTGAAAGTTGGCAAAATGAAAACCTGGGCAGTGTCAGGTTTGTCAACCAGCAGCAAATAATAAAACTGTTTAACTCTGGAGACAAGCAAAATAGGACCTATATTGCCAATTTCTCATCTTTGTTAATGTATTCCACCATTCGTCTGACATCTGTTGTTTATATAAACATACTCTATAATGCTTATATGGTCACTCGTAGTAGCCAGAAAGGAATAAAGACAACATTGTGTGTTACATGTTTTGTATGTTCGCATACTCCTTCTCGCCGCACCTCACAATTTCACGTGCTGTATAAAGGTCATTTGTTGTTGTCTTTTATACACTTTATATTGTATTTTCAACATTGTCTTACAGTTCTGTACTAAAAAATAGAAACGGGCTAACTAAAAATTCAACTTCTCAGTAGCTGAAACAAATAAACTTTTGTTTGACAGACAAGAATGTTTGTTTTGTGAAATGAGAGGACATTAGGAACTTCTTTCTTTTGATGACAAAACACAAAATGATAGTATCCAGTGTCAGCACTATAACAGAACTATAAATAATACAGAAGATGAAACTTGACTGTATTTTGTATTATGCCAAACCAAGACCTGGTGTGGGAAGTAGTAGTAGTAGTGTAGTAGTAGTAGTAGTAGTAGTAGTTGTTGTTGTTGTTGTTGTTGTTGTTGTTGTGTTGGTGGTGTCCACTTCTGGCCGCCCATGGTTGTAAATTTGTAAGTTTTACACAGAAGTCAATGCCTGCTAGCAAACATCATGCGTCTTGTTGAATTCATTACTAAAATGGCACTTGGTTTAGTGAACAAAGGTTGAATCAAATTCTACTCAAATTAGATCTCCTGTAAACAGACTCAGGGGTTAGACATTTCCTAAAATGGTTCCGGCTACAAAAATGTCAAAATTGTCTCAGAGCAGAAATAAAGCTTGCGCAGGCAAGATCTGGAAAGTGCAAGAAAAGATACCAGGTACTATTGGAGAGAATGCGATGTAGGACTTTGTTTTTCAAAATGCCCTAAAAATTTTTGTTGTCGAGAAACATGTAACTAAGTAATTTTCAATTTTATTTAACTAAGTTTTTATACAGTTTTGGTTTAGTACCAACAACTTCTAATCCTATCTCCATTTGCAAAACAAAAGACAAAAACATTTTTCAGTTTTTGTGGAACAACACATTTTCATTTCAGTCTTAAGAAATCATCACTGATGTAAGTTTATTTCTTCATGGTATATATAGAGTAGAGACCCCGCTTGCAGGTGCTATAAACCGACTTAGGTCCTGTACAGTAGAACCTGATACACAACATTTAGAAAAACTGCGAAACAGCACAGTGTCAGCCAGGTGAATGGCATCCTAGCTGCCCAGTCCTCACAGTGTTAGTATGTAGATTTATGGCAATCCATATCTTTAATCTTTCATTATCAATTTTTAATTTGGCGCTTTCTTCAAAAACCATACATTGAGTGCATGCTGTACATTTTTAAAAACATTAGGTGAAAAGTTCTATTTGAGCAAGCCAAGACAATTATCATGGTGTCCCAAGGTGGATATTGTCTGAGATTGATCAACATGGGTATTCAGCCAGTTGGCCAAAGTCAGAGGGAGGCTTAACTTAGCTGGATGGAGATCCTTGTGTTATATAGTGAGCATCAGAGGATGGTGTTGAGAATAATTAATTCAGAATATACAGTTGGCTTCTTAGTTCATCATAAAAGTTTTAATTTCAGGGAATGGCTGCATAAATGCAATAGTATTATTTTACACATCTGGAGATTGTTTGTCAGTAGGTAATAATGACTACCTCTGCTGAAAAATGTGTGTGTCAGAGGCAGAGAAAAAGGGGATGGAGGGGGGGATCAGGATGTAAAATGTTTTTGTTAGGAAACTAAGACTTACGCATTGGTAGACATTTTGTCATTAGGTACACTTTTGGCATTGTGTAGTGATAAATTTCTTTGTATTTCATTTATTTGAAATAATCTTCCCGGGCAATATTTTATTTGTATATGTTGTACAGTTGCAAATTCACTATACTGCACTAATTAGAATCTGGAAGTGAATGTTTGACTGTTTGAAATTTCTGTTAACATTGTTATGTGAGAACAAGTATGATTTAGAATTTTTGAAAGCATCGTCATTGCCAACATCAAACTTGGCAGAGGTTTATGGTGTTTCTTCCCCCTCCAATTGACATTCTTTTCTGGGAGCAACTGCAGCTGCCCATGGAGGTTGGTCATTTTAACATACTGAAAGCATTCGCAGATCATATAAGTGTATCAAAAGATTGTTTTATGAGTAATGAAGTATTTTTTGTGAAATTGGTTAATGTTCTTTTGCAGCAGTTTCATGAGATACCTACAAAGAAGGTTGCTGCAGAGTCAGGAGATGAAGTGTTATGTCAGATGATGATGTGGAGCGGTCTGATGATGAAGAGAATGAAATAGTACATTGGGAGCTTTTCAGGAGACAAGAAGGTATGGTAAACTGAGAACTCCTGAATAGTGTAGAAAGAAACGTCAACATTTCTCTGTTCATGATCAACATTTATTTTTATAATTGGTAATTGTTAATGTTTCAATTTCTTGTATTTTCTAAGTTCCATAAAAAATATGAGTTAAAAAACTGAAACAGTGACCTACTTTTAGTTGTATATTTGACATATGTTCAGTTGAAAACTGCTTCAATTAAATTAGATTAACTTTCATTCCAATTGATCTGTAGTGAGGTGGTCCTCCAGTATGTAGAACATGTCAGAAAAACAATAATGCAGGACAAATATTTACAACTAAAACAAATAATCTTATGTACCTTTCACAGGTCCCAAGTGAAATGATCGCTTTTTTTTAATGAACGCTATATCAAAGGATCATTTTACAACACTCATTTACTAAGATCGCATTAATGCACTGAATTTAAAATTTTAAAAAAATGTTTTTTTTTATTTATAAGGTAATAAAACTACAATATTTATTTACAATGAACACATTACTGCACAGAAATGGTGCAGAAGTTAATTGTTCTTACACACACACACACACACACACACACATCAATGGAATAGGAGTTGGCCACCAATAAATCCTTTAGGCTTCTCTTAAACTGAATTTCATTGGTGGTTAAGCTGTTTATGGCTGCTGGCAAGTTATTGAAAATGTGTGTTCATGAATAATGCACACCGTTTTGTACAATAGTAAGTGATTTTAAATCCTTGTGAAGTATTGATTCCATGAACTGAGCTGTTGGCTTGAAAAAGTTGTATATTTTTAAAAAAACAAATTTCATTAAGGAATTAATATATTGGGAAGCAGTAGTTAGTATCCCCAGTTCCATGAACAGGCCTCTGCAGAATGTTCTTGAGCTCACACCACATATAACTCTTATTGCACATTTTTGTGCCAGGAATACTTTAGCTTGGCTTGATGAATTACCCCAAAAAATAATCCCATATGACATTACTGAGTGAACGTAAGCATAGTATGCAGCTTTTTCATTTTGATATCCCCTATGTCTGATAGAATTCAATTGCAAATAGAGATTTGTTTAGACGCTTCAGCAGTTCTGTGGTGTGCTATTCCCAGTTGAATTTATTATCAAGTTGTAATCCCAAGAATTTAACACTGTCCACTTCTTCTATCTGCTTGTCATCATATGTTAGGCATATACTCATGGGATACCCCTTACAAGTTCTGAACTGGCATGTAGTGTATTTTTGCAATGTTTAGTGACAAAGAATTGGCTAAGAACCAGTGATTAATGTCCACAAATATTTTATTAGCCGATCTTTCTAAGACTGCACTTGATTTGCTATGTATTGCAATGTTTGTGTCATCAGTAAACAAAACAAACTTGGCATCTGGTAATGTTACTGATGAAAGGTCATTGATATACACAAGAAAAATTAAGAGCCCTAAGATGAACCTTGTGGGACCCCACATGTAATTAGCTCCCAGTTGGATGATGCTTGATAGCTTAATACATGTCTCTTTCTTAATGACACCCTTTGTTTCCTTCCAGAGATATAAGATTTGAACCATTTTGCAGCATTTCATGTTACACCACAATATCTGATTTACTTAAAAGGATATTGTGATTTACACAATCAAATGCCTTTGACAGATCACAAAATGTACCATTTGCCTGCAATTTTTTGCCTAATGAATTAAGTACATTTTCACTGTAAGTGTAGATAGCCTTCTCGAATATCAGAACCATTTATAAATCTGAACTGCGACTTTGACAGCATGTTATTTGTGATAAGATGGTTATAAAACCGATTGTACATTACCTTTTCTAAAATTTTGAGAATGCGCAAAAGTGAAATTGGACAGAAATTTGACACTGTTTCTTTATCTCCCTTCTTGAAACAGTTGCTTAACTTCAGTATATTTCAACCATTCAGTAAATGTTCCACTGATAAACGACTGGTTACACAGATAGCGTAATATGTTACTTATCTCAGTATACATTCTTTAATTAACTTTGTTGATATTCATCATACCCACTAGATGTTTTTGAGTTTAAAGATTTTATGATGGACATTACTTCTGCTGCAGCAGTGAGAATCAAATTCATATTATGGAAATTACTTGAAATGTCTGGTCTGAGGTATCCCATGGCAGCATCTACAGAACCTGACAACCCCATCTTCTCAGTAACAGTTATAAAATGTTTGTTAAAAAGTTCTGCAACACTATACACATCTGTCACCAATATACACTCCTGGTAATGGAAAAAAGAACACATTGACACCGGTGTGTCAGACCCACCATACTTGCTCCAGACCACTGCGAGAGGGCTGTACAAGCCAATGATCACACGCACGGCACAGCGGACACACCAGGAACCGCGGTGTTGGCCGTCGAATGGCGCTAGCTGCGCAGCATTTGTGCACCGCCGCCGTCAGTGTCAGCCAGTTTGCCGTGACATACGGAGCTCCATCGCAGTCTTTAACACTGGTAGCATGCCGCGACAGCGTGGACGTGAACCGTATGTGCAGTTGACGGACTTTGAGCGAGGGCGTATAGTGGGCATGCGGGAGTCCGGGTGGACGTACCGCCGAATTGCTCAACACGTGGGGCGTGAGGTCTCCACAGTACATCGATGTTGTCGCCAGTGGTCGCGGAAGGTGCACGTGCCCGTCGACCTGGGACCGGACTGCAGCGACGCACGGATGCACGCCAAGACCGTAGGATCCTACGCAGTGCCATAGGGGACCGCACCGCCACTTCCCAGCAAAGGGACACTGTTGCTCTTGGGGTATCGGCGAGGACCATTCGCAACCGTCTCCATGAAGCTGGGCTACGGTCCCGCACACCGTTAGGCCGTCTTCCGCTCACGCCCCAACATCGTGCAGCCCGCCTCCAGTGGTGTCGCGACAGGCGTGAATGGAGGGACGAATGGAGACGTGTCGTCTTCAACGATGAGAGTCGCTTCTGCCTTGGTGCCAATGATGGTCGTATGCGTGTTTGGCGCCGTGCAGGTGAGCGCCACAATCAGGACTGCATACGACCGAGGCACACAGGGCCAACACCCGGCATCATGGTGTGGGGAGCGATCTCCTACACTGGCCGTACACCACTGGTGATCGTCGAGGGGACACTGAATAGTGCACGGTACATCCAAACCGTCATCGAACCCATCGTTCTACCATTCCTAGACCGGCAAGGGAACTTGCTGTTCCAACAGGAAAATGCACGTCCGCATGTATCCCGTGCCACCCAACGTGCTCTAGAAGGTGTAAGTCAACTACCCTGGCCAGCAAGATCTCCGGATCTGTCCCCCATTGAGCATGTTTGGGACTGGATGAAGCGTCGTCTCACGCGGTCTGCACGTCCAGCACGAACGCTGGTCCAACTGAGGCGCCAGGTGGAAATGGCATGGCAAGCCGTTCCACAGGACTACATCCAGCATCTCTACGATCGTCTCCATGGGAGAATAGCAGCCTGCATTGCTGCGAAAGGTGTACTAGTGCCGACATTGTGCATGCTCTGTTGCCTGTGTCTATGTGCCTGTGGTTCTGTCAGTGTGATCATGTGATGTATCTGACCCCAGGAATGTGTCAATAAAGTTTCCCCTTCCTGGGACAATGAATTCACGGTGTTCTTATTTCAATTTCCAGGAGTGTATCATTTACTCTTAATGCTATTTGCCCCTCTTCACATCTGATTCTACTGGTCTCCTCCTTCACTATATCCCGTATTGTCTTTAATTTGTTATCTGATATGACTCTCTTTTCCTTGTAATATATTTGCTTTGATATTCATATTACAGTCTTTAATATTTTGAAATATTTCTTGTAATGTGCTATAGCATCAACATCAGAACTTTTTCGGATTGACAGATACAGTTTTCTTTTTGTTTTACAAGATACCTATATTTCTTGAGTAAGCCATGGCTTCTTTGTAGGCGTTGCTCTAACCTCGGTTAGTTTTGGGGGAAAACATTGTTCAAATAAGGTAAGCACCTTATTAGCAAAAGTGTATTTTTCATTCATGCCATGAGCACTGTAAACTTCTCTCCAGTGAATATCTCTGAGGAGTGTCCTAAAAAAATCAATTTTTGGCTCATTGATTACTCTCTTGAGTTCATATTTAACAGATTTTATATCCTGTTCAGTGTTAACATTTAACAGAAGGAACTGCATGTCATGGTCTGAGAGGCCATTGAGTATTGGCTTTTGTAATATAATTTTGTTCATTGAACTTTGCTATAAAGGTATTATCAATGGCTGTTTGTGAGCAATTGGCTACCCTAGCTGGGAACTTTACATTGGGAATTCAGTTGAATGATAGTGTTACTAACTCAAATAAGTTCTTATTGGTAGAATCTTTAAGGAAATCTACGTTAAAGTCACTAGCAACCACTATTTATTTGTTTTGGTATTTAAATGGGCCAGTGCAGCTTCAAGGTGGTTTATGAACAGATTAAAGTTACCTGCAGGTACTCGATATGCACTTAATATTATGAAGGATTTTTTTATGAAATTCTACTTTTGTTGCACGTACTTCCATATGCTGTTCTAGGCAAAATTTATGAATGTCTATGTTCTTAAATTTATGGCAGTTACTGATGAATGTGACAACTATTCCTTTCTCCGTTTATGCTATACAAAAGTGAGATGATAACCTAAATCTTGTAACACTTAAAAGTTCTATACCAGTGGTCACATGATGTTCATATAGGCAGAT
This sequence comes from Schistocerca cancellata, assembly GCF_023864275.1. Lineage (NCBI taxonomy): Eukaryota > Metazoa > Arthropoda > Insecta > Orthoptera > Acrididae > Schistocerca > Schistocerca cancellata. The sequence goes on from NC_064634.1 coordinate 412,331,564, forward strand.
TATGTCAGCTGGGTTTGAGGACTCTAATTCATCTCTGCAGATAATTAATTGATTAATTTCATTTCTCAGTCCTCGAATCTTTTAATGCTATAAAGATAGCTGACATTTCACATTGACTGAGTTAAAACTGGGTAAGTTGAAATTTCTGCTGATCGTTGAAAATTCTTAACCAACAGCTAGCTGTTTATGATGATTAATAAGCTGTAAGGTCTACAACTTTGCTTCCGCCGTTTTGCAATAGACTACAGTAGTGGAAAGTAGTGGTGCAAGTCATTCGTCATAAGTAAGCTTAAGCATTTGAGAACAAAACTCTATCAAAATATCAGTCGATTTTTGATTGCATCATAAAGTTATTCTCGACTGAATATGTCAACTTACGAGCCCAGTTCTCGTCATCTGCGGGAGGTTTTAATTTTCTGCTTTGATATGAAGAAATCTGCGGCTGAGGCTCATTAAAAGCTGGGTAAGACCTATGATGAGCTGCCTGTTAGTGACAGAACTTCACAAAAACTGGTCTCCATGCTTCAAGAATGGTAATTTTGATATTGAAGACCGGCATGTTTGTGAAAGAGAGAAAGCTTTCTACGCTACTGCAACCCATGGAGACAATCACAGGAGATCATTATCGAAAGCAGTTGATATGTTTGAGCCAAGCACTGAAAGACAAATGGCCACACTACAGTGATAGACATGAAAAAAAGATTTCGCATCATGACAGTCCATAACTCCATGTAAAAAATCCCGTCAACACATACTTGAAAGCGTTGAACTGGGAAGTTCTACCCCACCCGCTGTATTCTCTAGATATTCCTCCCTCTGACTGCCACCTTTCTCAATCTGTGACACACGACCTAGCTGACTAACACTTGCGGTCATATGAACAAGTGCAAAATTGGAGTGATTCATGGTTCCCCTCAAACAACGCCGAGTTTATACACTGAGGCATTTGTATGTGCCCTAAAGTTAGGAGAAAGCAGTGGCCAATGATCGCCAATACTTTGAATAGTAAATTTTTTGTAAGTTTTTCACACTAAAGTCTCGAACTTTAAAAAATGGCAGATGCAAAGTTGTAGACATTGTAGAATTATGTTCTCCCCCCCCCCCCCCCCCCCCCCCAAACTAAAGGTTCATCTCAATCCTAACCTCTCTTAAAACTTGGTTTCTTTCTGTCCTCCCTACTCTAAGAAGGGGTCTTTTCTGATGATTTTGGAAGACTTTTAACTGAAACTAGTTACTTACACTTGTAAAGGAATCATAGTTGCCCCTGCATGCAAAAGCTTCATTACTGTAGTGTTTAACCATTAGGAGTATGTGGCAGAGGGTCATAGCTCAAGGACATCTTGACGTACAAACTGGTTTCTAATGGCCTCATTCCTTCAGTCCTGACTGAGATGGAGAAAATCCTTAATACCAGGTTCCTCACCAGGACTCACTAGTTTCTCCATAGAACTCCTTACCCCTTGTGAGCATCCATCCCAGTCTTCTACCTACTTCCCAAAATACACAGAAACAAGTATCTTGCCTAACCCATAGGAGCTGGCTTCAAAGGCCCCCACCGAACATATCACAGCCGTGCTACTACCAGCCCTTCTTATACCGAGCGGGGTGGCGCAGTGGTTAGACACTGGACTCGCATTCGGGAGATCGACGGTTCAATCCCGCGTCCGGCCATCCTGATTTGGGTTTTCCGTGATTTCCCTAAATCACTCCAGGCAAATGCCGGGATGGTTCCTCTGAAAGGGCACGGCCGACTTCCTTCCCAATCCTTCCCTAATCCGATGAGACCGATGACCACGCTGTCTGGTCTCCTTCCCCAAACCAACCAACCAGCCCTTCTTATAGTCTCCCAATATACATAAGAGACACCAACGTCTCAAATCAGTTCCCACTTCTCTCCCTCCCAGAACCATCCTTGTCACTATTAGTCCAACTTTGCTGTACAGAAACATCAAACATACACACAGTCCCTTAGCCTGAGAGATATCTTACTCCCAGTAGCCATCTGAAAGTCTCCCTATATCCTCATGTATTGTCACCCTGTTGAAACTCACTTTTGAGGGCCAGACCTGCAAACAAATCTGGAGTGGGGGGGGGGGGGGGGCTGTATTAGTGAGGCAGCGAGAGGAAGACATTGCATGGGACATTTATTTGAGATTAGAGTCTGTGCAGTAGTTGTTGAAGATGAAAGCCTGTTGTTGGCAAAGGTGCTGAGAGATTCAGCACTAGAACAGATGTGTTTCTTGTGGTGTATCTAACATGGAAGCTGCGACAGCTATTCTCAGATAAATCTCCCGTGCAATGTCTTCCTCTCGCTGCCTCACTAATACAGCTCTCACTGCCAAAAAACTCAGAAACATTCCCTTGTCCCACTACCACCCAGGCTGTGAATACCTCAATACAGTGCTCTGCCAGACATATGTCTTTCTCATGTCAAGCCCTCACCCTAGAATGAGGTAACTTCTTCCTGATGTCCTCCCCACACCACCACAGTGGCCTTCTGTCACCTTCCATCTCTGGGGCGTCTTTGTGAAATTGTATGACATCCCCAAACCATAATCCTTACCTCGAGGTTTTCATTTAGCCTCACTGAGGTGGTTTCCTCACCCTACTCCAGAAATCCACTTTCAGTTCTTTCTGTATTTCTTGTGCCCAGTACTCTCATAGAAACAGTTCTTGAAACTCATGCACATATGCATACATTTCCATGACACCATGTCCTCATTTGGCAATGTATCTCATTGTATGACTAATAACAGTAGTAGTCTTTTTCCTTTGCCTCCATGAATTAGGCAAACTATTATATGAGGGGCGTTAAGTAAGTAATGATACACTTAAAAAAAAAAGAAGGGAAGGTTGGTTTTCTTTCCAGCTGGCATGAATTTGCTTTTATAGAGAATTCCAGTGCACCATGTTATTCCCCACTCTCTTAGCTACAAAACTCTAATTTTCAGTATAATCTCCATTCAGTGCAGTGGCCTTAGGTCATCTTACTGGGAGGGACTGTATGCCCACATGGTACCCCTCTACTGATCGATGCCCGAGCCATTGTATTGCTGCATCAATAACCTCCTCATCATCCAGGTACCACTTTCCACAGAGTGCATCCTTCGTTGGACCAAAAGGATGGAAGTCAGAAGGTGCGAAATCCAGGCTGTGGAAAGAAAAGTCCAATGTAATTTTGTGGGCTGCTCTCAGCTGTGCAGATTTGTGAGAGACCTTGTGTTGTCATGGAGAAGGAGAAGGTTGTTTGCATTTTTGCACAGGGGAGTCACAGCTGTATGCTACCAGCCATCACATGGGGGGGGGGGGGGGGGGGTTGGCATGTCCTTCTTGCGATGATGACAGATGGCAAACCCAATGACTCACCATGCTTTTGTTCACTGCTAGGTCTCTGTAGTCATGCTGCAACACCTCTGAATATCTGTGATGCTCTGGTTTTCCACCAAAAGAAACTCAATGACAGATCTCTGCTTGGAACACATTTCTGTTACAAACATCATTTTGAATTCTATGCTTAGAGGCAACATATATCAGAACATCATGAAACTATAGGGACTGAATGGGAATAAATGATAATATTCCATGGTGTCCCACAACAAATTCCGGATTTTTTCAACTCAAATTGGCTGAGGAAAAAAAGTGTTGCATTTCTTATTGAATGCCCCTCATAAGTGATGTCCCAGAAAATCTCACTAAAAAATCTGAGCACTAACAGGGGAATAATTGTAATTATACAGCCATTAGCATCTTAAATACTATTGTCAAGACAACACCAATATGAAGTGCTAGCATGTTAGAGACTTACCGTATTTTACAAACTACAAACTATAAGACACACCTTAACGTTTAAACAGTTTTTTAAATAATATTTTTACTATTTTTATTATTAGATTGCAAAGCCAGATTTTAAAAAAATTCTTACAATATAAAACCGAAATGACGTTTAAAATCCTTGAAAATCGACATCTGAACTCTTGTTTTAGCCATTGACACATTTTTTGATTGTAGATCATTTTAAAGCTCCCTTTGGCATGAATTCATGTTGGGGTTCATCCACCATCCATTGGTTCCATTGCTCTATTATATACATTTTAAATGGTTTATTTATTGAGACATCAAGAGGCTGTAATTGTGAAGTAAGTCCTCTTGGAATAACAGTAAGCTGTGTATTTCCCTGTCACAATTTCTTTGCCACAGAATTTTTTCAAATGACTATTAAACTGATCTATCACAAGAAGAGAACTCTTCTTCAGTGAAACATCTTTCCTTCTTTCGCACAGTCTGTTAATCCATAATTTCATACCAGTCTCATCCATCCAGCCCTTGTTATCCATAATTTCATACCAGTCTCATCCATCCAGCCCTTGTTATGTACGTGAACCCACCACCTGGCAGTATTTCAGAAGGTTTTGGAATTGTTTTGTATTTGAAAATGATTGGATTAAATTTAGTACCACCAGCGCAACATGGAAGGACAACAGTGTCGTGCATTTTTTTTTTCCTCCTCTTGTTTTCGTAGCTACAGTTTTAGCAGCTTTCTTGGCAGCAGTTCTGTTACTCAACACATCAAATGTCAGAGAAGTTTCATCCACATTCGCTGTTTGGCCTAGTTCCACTATGCTTTTCTTTTACTATTGGATGATATATTTTCACAAAATCCAAAGAAATTCTGGTTGTATGTAAAGGCTGTTAGTGGCACCAAAGTTAGTTTCCAGTCCCTGGCGAATGTGAGGCAGGAACTGAAATTGAGGGTAGCAAAGCAAAAACGGAAATACTTAATTTCATTTTCAAATGTTCCTTTACAAAGGAAGACCCAGGACAATTGCCCCAATTTAATCCTCGTACCACTGAAAAGATGACTGAAATAAGTATGAGTGTCGGTAGTGTTGAGAAACAGCTCAAATGGTTAAAATTGAACAATACTTCATGGTCCGATGGAATCCCTGTCAGATTCTATACTGAATTTGTGGCTGAGTTAGCCACTCTTCTCGCTATAATATGTAGTAGATCTCTCGAACAAAAAACTGTGCCTATTACTTGAAAAAAGGCACAGGTCACAACCCATACGAGAAGGGTAGTATAAGTGATCCACAAAACTACTGTCCAGTATCCTTGACATTAATTTGTTGTAGAATCTTAGAACATATTCTGGACTCAAACATAATGAGGTATCTTGAACAGAATGACCTCCTCAATGCCAACCAGCATGGATTTCAAAAACATCGATCATGTGAAACCCAACTCGCCCTTTACTCACATGACACACTAAAGCTTTAGATCGAGGCAGTCAGGTAGGTGCAATGTTTCTTCATTTCCAAAAAGCATTTGACTCAGTACTGCACCTATTCTTATTGTAAAAAGTATGATCATATGGGGTATTAAGTGAAATTTGTGACTGGATTGAGGACTTTTTGGTAGGAAGGACACAGCATGTTATCTTGAATTGAGAGTCACCATCAGATGTAGAAGTAACTTCGGGTGTGCCCCAGGGGAATGTGTGTGGACCCTTGCTGTTCGTGTTGTATATTAATGACCTTGCAGACATTATTAATAGTAAAATTGAGTTTTTACAGATGATACGATTATCTGTAATGAAGTACCATTTGAGAGAAGGTGCATAAATATTCAGTCAGATCTTGGTAAGATTTCAACGTGGTACAGAGATTGGCAACTTGCTCTAAGTGTTCAAAAGTGTAAAATTTTGCACTTCACAAAATGAAGAAAATAGTATCCTATGACTTTAATATCAATGAGTCTCTGTTGAAATCAGCCAATTCATACAAATAGCTGGGTGTAACACTCTGCAGGGATATGAAATGGAATGATCAAACAGGTTCAGTCGTGGGTAAAGCAGTTGGTAGACTTTGGTTTATTGGTATAATACTGGGGAAGTGCAGTAGGTCTACAAAAGAGATTGCTCACAAATCAATCGTGCAACCCATCCTAGAATATTGCTCAAGTGTGTGGGACCCATACCAAATAGGATTAACAGGGGATATTGAACATATACAGAGAAGGGCAGCACGAATGGTCATAGGTTTGTTTAATCCGTTGGAGAGTGTCACAGAGATCTCAAGATACTGAAATGGAAGATTCTTGAAGACAGACAAAAAACTACACCAAGAAAGCCCTATTAACAAAGTTTCAAGACCCAGCAAAGGATATACTACAACCCCCTACGTATCGCTCAAACTGGAATCTTGAGGATAAAATTAGAATAATTGCTGCATGCACATAGGCATTCGAACAATTATTCTTCCCACGCTCCATATGTGAATGGAGCAAGAAGAAACCCAAATAACTGGCACAATGGGACATACCCTCTGCTACGCACCTCAAGGTGGCTTGCAGAGTACAGGTGCACAGGTAGATGTAGAAGATGGTGATGGGAAGATAATATTTTCTCTTCATACTCTTAAGGATGTTTCTGAGATATTTTGATTTTGGTTCGCATGCTAAGTCCATGACGCTTCATAAATGTAGAGCACCAACCAACTCCACCCTTAAAGCTGTTAAGTTGCACTGTAATGCTAGCTTGCGAGTGTGTATTTGAATCATTTTTGTATTAATTCCAGTGACATTTTGACAGTGTCCTTGAATTCATTTCAGTACAACATCGTCTAGTTTTGGCCATTTCGCATTCAGCAGTCCTCTATTTGCACATTCAGTCTTCTCCTCCTCCACATTTTTGTTCCCCCCTCCTCCTTTGTCAGTCACAAATGCCAATAAATCATTGTCCATAAAACTCCTTATGCTCCAGGCAAATGCTGGGATGGTTCCTCTGTAAGGGCACGGCCGACTTCCTTCCCCATCCTTCCCTAATCCGATGAGACCGATGACCACGCTGTCTGGTCTCCTTCCCCAAACAACCAACCAAAACTCTTTATGCACTCTGTTGTGTTTTCTCCCCCGTTTAGGAAAGTAGATGGTCCTATTCTTGTAGCAAAGATGTATCCTTGCAGAAAAGCTATAAATATAAGAATTCAGTGGAATTATCAGTGTTCTATAAGCTCTGAGACCAGGAACTGAAACTGTATCTGGTATGTCAACCAGAGACCTCACCGTAAATGCTTCTCCAATGAGAAGTGCCATAAAGTTGGCCATATTGGCTCCCAGTGCTTTGGTTTCTGCACAGCTTTCCGTCCATAAGTCCAGCTGTCAGTAATGCAAAAGATCACTTAGATACACAGAATTACCCAATAAAAATTTATCCTACATTTTCTTAATTTCTGTAGGTATGCAGTGAATAGCTTGAAGATCAAATCAAATGGAGTTAGGTCTAAAACCCAGTGTCATGCTGCAACATAACACAATTTCTCTCTCTCTCTCTCTCTCTCTGTGTGTGTGTGTGTGTGTGTGTGTGTGTGTGTGTGTGTGTGTGTGTGTCTGTGTGAGAGAGGGGGGGGGGGAGTAGTGTTGCCACAAAATAATTATGAAAATTTGAACAGTCCATTTCCTCACTTCTTCATTGCCTCAGTCTTTTTGCCGCATCATTTCATACATGACTGAAAATCTTTCTTTCTGCCATCTCACAGGCTCTATATCTTTTCTTCTCAATATACACAAACCTTCGGTTGCAAGCTGTATATCCTCCATTCTCCCTGAATTTTAAACAAATTTTTCATTTTCCTTAGCAAAGTTTCATTCTAGTGGCTTCTGCTTAACTTCATGTATCAAAAGACACTTATTTTGTGCACACTAATGCAGATGCCAACACTGCCAGCACACACATTTATTAAACGTATATTTGCAGCAAAATGTATTGCTCATATTGCTTTTTAATTGTATCTTCTTACATCTTGAGTCTCGTTGACAAAATGCTTCACTTTGTGACAATAAAGTCTCAGTAAATTAGCTTACTATGCCTACTTTCATTCACTGCTTTTGTATGGCATCATATTGTGGGGTAATTCATCATTGAGTAGAAAAGTATTCATTGCTCAAAAACATGTAATCAGAATAACTGCTGGAGCCCACCCACGGTCATCCTGCAGACATCTATTTAAGGATCTAGGGATCCTCACAGTAACCTCACAGTATATATATTCACTTACGAAATTTGTTGTTAATAATCCAACCCAGTTCAAAAGTAATAGCAGTGTGCATAGCTATAACACCAGGAGAAAGGATGATCTTCACTATGCAGGGTTAAATCTGACTTTGGTACAGAAAGGGGTAAATTGTGCTGCCACAAAAGTCTTTGGTCACCTACCAAACAGCATCAAAAGCCTGACAGATAGCCAACTGACATTTAAAAATAAATTAAAAGAATTTCTAGATGACAACTCCTTCTACTCACTGGCTGAATTTTTAGATATAAATTAAGGGGGAAAGAAAAAAAAAACTTAAACATTAGTGTCATGCAATATTTTGTGTAATGTAGTATCTTGTACAGACATCTTTTATTAACCTGACACGTTCCACATCACTATGAAGTGTCATATTCATGATCTATGGAACAAGAATTAATCTAATATAATCTACAGAATATCTCATTGTTTTCTTTCTTTCTTTCTTTCTTGCTTTCTTGTCACCCACCTCATCACATTATTGTAGCTACACCTTTTTCTCTTTAAATGTTTTTACAAGGGGAAGTCAAACTAAAACTAGACAGATCAGAAAAGTAAACTGTTTATTATTTCTAAGGTAGTCCCCATAACTGTTAATACATTTATCCCTTGTGAGACAAGACAGTTAGTGCCTTCACGGAAAAAAGGTTTACGGTTCCTACAAAACCAGGACAGTGGCCAGGCATGCACCTTATTGCCGAAAGCAAATTGACGGCCACGAATTACTTTCCTCCCGGACTCCAAATATATGTAAATCACAGGGGCAGATGTTGGGACTTTGTGGAGCATGTGTAAGGGCTTCCTAGCAAACTTTTGCAATGTAGTCGAAACAGCAAGCATACAAAAAAAGTTGTGATGACCTTTTTCTTTGTCTGCAAGGGCCCCACTGCTCATTGACCTTTAGGAACACGGTGCCACAACTAATTCACAGTGTTACATCGACACTTTGCAAACATTGAAGCATGCTATCAGCAGCAAATTCCAAGCAACGTTGATGGAGAGCATCGTTCTGTTGCAGGATAATGATTGCTTGCATGTTGCCAAAGAAGTTTCAACTACACTGCAGATGTTTTGCTTCAAAATCCGTGCATATTCTCCTTACAGTCCTGATCTTTCCCATGTAATTTCAATATTTTTTTGAGCCCTGGAAAAAAAAGAAAATCATGCCCATTGATTTGCTTCGGATGTAGCGGTGCATGCCTGGTTACAATACTTCTGTAGGCAACTGAAATGATTTTTCTTGAAGGTATTGACCAGCTTGTCTCACAACTAAATAAGTGCATTAACAGTTATGGTGATTACTTTTGAAATAATAAATAGTTTACTTACTTCCTTTAAACGCGCAGGTCAAAAGTTTTCAATCTTCTATAGAAACAGGCCAGATCACAGTTGAGTAGCCAATCTGAAACAATACGAACTTCTGCAATGACACTATACTATTCTGTGACAGAATATGCATGTTTTGTTTGGTATAATCAGCATGTGCCAAACGAGAGGACATAGCTCTCAATGACTCCTGCAGAATCGTAACAGGCTGCTTGAAAACTGCTCAAGTCGAATGGCTTTACCACCTTGTGGTAAAAGCACCACCTCCTATTCAGAGAGAAATAGCTGTGAATAAGGGAAGTAAGACAGTGGGGTAGGAAAGTACCCACCCTCTGTAAGAGCACAAACTGCACCCACAGCAATTGAATTCAAGGAGGAGTTTCCGTAGAACGTGGCACTTAGAATAACTGCTAAAAAGCTAGGTTACAACTATGGAGGGCTACAGCCTACCTTCCCTCCGACTGGAAAAGGATTCCTGAAATGTTACCTTCTGGCTGTGATGAGGAATGGATGACATGGAAATCCCTGAATAGACTGAGGTCTGGAGTTGGCAGATAAAAGGTTGATTGTCAAGATGGAATTAACACTGGTCAAAATTGTAGTGAGTGTGACTGGAGAAGACCAGACTGTTCAACATGTCAGCCTCTTGCACAGAAGATGAACTTCATCAAGGAACAGAAAGTGCATTGAAAATGGCTATGTTTTGGGAAAAAGTGATATAGTCATAACTGTGTGTAATTTATATGTTCCTTAGTCAAGAAATAATAATTTAACTGCCCCTTGTAGACCAACAGCTGAAAATATAGTGGTTGAGTGATGCTGCATGTTCTTTGTGGGGTGCATAAAGTCCAGTCTTTTTTCACATGATTTCGTATTTGCAATGTATCTATACTCTACATGCTTTTACAAGAGTGTGTCATCTTAATTATTGTAAACCTTACATCTTACCTCTTTGTACAAGGCTTCACCGGCCTTTTTTTGATTTCTGCCTAATTCTAACTGTTGTATGTGTGTCCCTTTTTTATCTGTCAATATTTTTATTCTTTAGTAAGTGTATTTGATTGGTAGCTTTCTCATGGATCATCACGGTGAAAGTGCCAGCAATTTTGATAATTGTTTCTGTTCAAAGAAAATTATGCCATTACTGCATCAAATATTCCCACATTATATCCATTTTGTTTGCGTATTGTCGGCAACCACTTTGTTTTGTCATTGAATTTAGGTTTTGCGCATGCCACATAAAATTGTATTTTTGTGGGGTCTGGCTTTTCTCTGTACTACACAACACTTGTAATATATGACAACCAGTGCAAATGCACATTAACAACAAAAACAACAAATACACGCTATATTTTTGTAAAGAAAGAAAGTTTTCTTTGTTTCATAATATTTACTGCTGACAACACACTTAAATGCCCTTTTTACTCTTTGCCTTTAGGCTTGAAATCTGACAACAGCAAGACACTACCAGAAATTGGAACATGTGGCAAACACCTGCTGCAACCTGTTATGTATAGTTCAGTACATCACAACATAGAACAGTTCTGTGTAGGAGCTATCCACAATATTGTCAGTGACAAAAATAATTGCAATAATAAAGCAAGTAAATAACTTTGTAATGAGACATGGGAAACAAGCTATTTTTTATAGCAAAATACCTGGTAAACAACTAAACTCTGTCTCTAAAAATGTGCCAATAGAATTCAAACTTGCCTTTTAGTCCGTTGTTCAACAATTTTTGCTGGTGTTGTGATGTACCTTCCGAGAGTATCACTAAACTATTTCTTCAGAACTTAGGTTACTGTTGTTATTCAGTAACACTTACAAAACAGGGAAACATAAAACGATGTTTCATCTTTCATCACAATACTGTTCACCTTCATTTATGTCATTCAAATGAATGTTTCTTATATTGAATCTCTTCTTTTTGCAGGGTTCTTCTGTGGAAGATGATGACACTGAGTGGGAGAAATTCCAGGCTCGATTGCATAAACGAGAAAAAGTTTTGGAGGGTAGAAGTAAGCAGTCTCATAGTGTGCACTGCCCATTTTTCCCAGAGGTCAGTTCATTTGAAATTAAGGCTGCAGGATAATTTTTAATGTGATAAATAAATGTTTAAGATGTAAGTATTCAGAAACAGCATCTGCATAATAATTTTATTTTCTATGAGCAGCACTAATTACACATCATGCATTACGGATTGTTTGACCTAAAAGTGACTGAATGAAAAATAATAAATATAAAGCAAAAACTAATTTTAGTTTATTTGTTCTGTTTGTTTGTCATGTAAACATTTTCACTTAAAAACTAGAATGGCAAAAGAACAAATGCCCTACAACTGTAAAAAGGATTGTAGTGTATTAAAAGGAATGTGATAGGATGTGAGAGGTCTCAGATAATAGTTGTAACACTGTAGCTGTGAATTCATTGCTGCAGGAGGGATGCAGTGACACGTGCGCGTACTATCAAAAGGCTGCACATGCTACAGTGCTGTGTCATTGTCAGAGTGTTCCTAATATCACTGTCCGAGCCTGCCTTGACTCCCAGTCTATTTGAGGTTAACCAAGTTATGCTCAGACCCAATTCTCCATGTGTATTGCTACAGCTCTTTGTGTTCGTAATTGGTTCCTTCTGAATGTTACTTAAATATCATGGAATAAAGTTGTGTCAGTCTGCTGGTCATGTTGTGCTTGTAAGTAATTGCAACAAGGTTGGCAATGAGTGTGACCCTGTTGTCTGCACAAAGTTCTACTCTGGTTGGTCCTCCTTTTATTCGCACAATGACTGGTGGTGTTACAGAGGACATTTTACATTGATTGGCTGAACAGCAATAAACATTTGTTGCAGTATTGCTTCACCAATCACAGGCACTGGACAATCAAGCTCAATCACTTCAACCATTTGCTTCTGTTTTGTCTAGTTGGCATGCTCCTCAGTCTGCGTCACCTACTGTTTTGCCCTCCACAGCCCATGTGGTTTATCTACCTCCCTTTTCTTCGTACAGTGAGTCCATTGAGGAATGAGATGCATACAAGAAAAGTCTGTGACAACAATTTCAAGCTTTTGGGATTACTGATGCTATTTTGTGTTGTATCTTGTTTTTTTCATCGATATTGCCAAGAATATGTGAAGTCCTATGTCAACTCATCCCTTTGCAGGATCCATACTCTTTAACATTTGACCAAATTTGTGAACTTCTTTCAAAATACTACAGTAAGTGCATGCATGTTATTTCATCCTGAGTTGGGTTTTACTGCTGTGGGAGGCAACCACATCAATCCAATCGAGCATGGGTGGCCGAACTCCATGGGTTAAGTAGTTGTTGTCATTTTGCGTCCGATGTGCCTAAAGTGCCATATGCTGATCAGATGATGAGAGATGCTGTCATTTGTTACCAAATTGAGTTATGGTGTGAGGTATCAGCAATCCAACTCTCTCCTCCACACCAATATTCAGATAGTTAGCAGGCGGAAGGTATAGCCGCGGCAGTCCACACACATTCACAGCATCACGGTGCCCACCCTCGCTCCCAGCAGCAGCCGCATGAACAAAGTAAACAGGCTAGCAGACAACAGTGTTTGCATTTCATGCTTCCATTCTGTGCTTATTGTTCCATTAACTATGAGTACACAGCCTGCCCAAAATGCTGATCCGCCTGTCGTAATTGCAACAAAAAAGGTCACATTGATTCTATTTATTTGTAATACAAAAATTCTGCGCATATGGATGTAAACATTGTATCGGTTAGTGACGTTGCACCAAACAAGCTTTTCATTGAAGTTATGGTTTTTTTTTGTAAAGTTCTGGACATGCAGGTAGTTACAGGAGCTGCAGTAAACTTGTTAAACTCACAAAATTACATTGTCTTGGGCTCCCCTCCACTTCTCCCTGTGTCATGAAAGTTAGTAGGTTACAATAAACCGAGTATTCCTATTCTCGGCCAATTCTCTGCACCAATGACCTACAAGTCAGTAGTCTGGTCACTTCATGTGCACATTACCACCAAACCTTTTGTTCATCCTCATCTTTTTTGGGCCCATCTGGTTCCAGTGGCACTTTGGGAACAAGTCAAAGGTGAATTAGATTGCCTCATGGAACCCGGCATTGTTCGACTTATTGCATCGAGTGAATGGCCTGTCCCTTTAGTTTAGTAAAGAAACCATTGGACCAGTTACACCTGTGCAGTCATTTTGAAGTTACTGTGAATGCACACTCGATAGTGGATACATACCCAATACCGCACCTGGACAAACTCTTTGCAAAGTTATCAAGTGGTCAATGTTTCTCAAAAATTGACTTGTTCTGATGCCTATTTTCCCCTTACATACAGAGTCACGTCATATGTTAGATGTCAGTACTGCTTTTGGGCTGTACCAGTACTTGCAGTTGGATTTTGGAGCTATTTTTCAATCTCTCTCTCTCTCTCTCTCTCTCTCTCTCTCTCTCTCTCTCTCCTGTCATTTATCTTGGGTCTCGTGAGGGTCTCAAACCCCTGCATCAGTATGGTTCTGCTATTGTGTCTTTTCCAAGCCCTACGTCAGTCGAAGAACTTCAGGTTTTTTTGGCAAAGTCGCGTACTACCATAAATTTTTGCCTGGGGCAGCGACAGTCATGCAGCCATTACATGTGTTGCTGTGTGAAGGGACCCACTTTCAATGGTCACCAACTTGTAAAACCACATTTTACGCCCATAAGATCACGTTACACTTTGCACCCTGCTTAGTGACGTACCACGTAGGCCTCAACTTGATCCTTGCGATGGACACTTCACAGTACTGGTTGGGAGTGGTACTGGCTCATAGATGTCCTGATGACACCGAGCGGCCTATTGCTTATGCCTCGAAAACGCTGACTCCTGCTCAAACTAAGTACTCTCAGGTGGAAAAAGAAGCTTTCGGCATTGTATATGCTGTGAAGAAACTCTATGTTTTTCCCTACAGTACCAAAAACACTTGGTCACCGATCACAAACCGTTGGTTTCCTCATTCAGTTCTTCTGCATTGTTGCCAGATAAAGCAACACATCACATTCAACATTGGGGTCTTTTCCTTTTGTATTACAACTACGAGATTCATTTTTGCCCTATGAATCATATGAATCAACACACAAATGCCGATGCTTTGTTCTAGCTGCCGGCAGGTCCAGATCCAGGATTTGGTGAGGAGGAATTGCTTTGTTTCCACATTGATGTTGCCACACAGACGGTTGGTGGTTTTCCTGTAACTAACACACGGATAACAAAGTCTGTAGCTTTGGATCATGTTTTGCGGAAGATCACAACATTCGTACAACACAGTTGGCCGAATTCGCCACCTTCTCATGCATCAGACCGCTCTGTAATTATTACATCTTTCAACATATATTCCCTTTTGTGGATGACCATGGATCACTTGTCTCATCAGGCTGTGATCCCCCCAGTGCTTCGTTCAGAGGTTTTTCATTTATTGCATGCATATGACTGGGGTATATCACAGAAAAGTGTTGGCTCATCGACATGTGTTTTGGCCCAGCTTGGATGGTGACATTACCCACCTGGTTACTTGCTGTTCACAGTGTGCAATGCACCATACAGCTCCGCAGATATCATCATCTCCTTTTCCAACACCGTCGCGTGCATGGGATTGTAAACATGTGGCTTTCATTGACCCCTTTCTCAACCCTTACTTACTGTTGGTCATTGACACAGCCTCATTTTTTGTGTGCTGTCTGTTATGTTTCAACATCCACAGCTGCCATCATCACAGCCTTACCCAAAATTTTTTTCACTTGAAGGCTTGCCCATGATGTTAGTGTCCGATAATGGTCCAAATTTTCACCGCAAGAGTTTGTGGCATTTTGCGGTTCCCATGGTATCCATCACATCCTCGCTCCGCTGTTGTACCCACCATCTAATGGTGAGACGGAGTGCATAGGGCAGGTGTTCAGAACTCAGTTGAAAAAGTAGGTTGCCAACTCTTGGGGTCGGTTTCTCTCCCTGTACCATTTTATGCCATTCGGCAAGAAGAGTGCAGCAGAGCTACTTCATGGGCACCAGCCAAGGACGCTGCAACACCTCCTGTGCCCTCCACCTGGACATCAACTCGTGCAGCTGCTGCACCTCTTCTGCTCAAGTGTAGCTGTCTGGGCACGTGGTTTGAAACATCGCCCTAATTGGATTTCAGCTTCATCACCAGATGCTGGGGATGGCATCTCTGTGACATCTGCACGGAGTACATCCCCAAGGCACCATGATCAGCTTCACTTTCATGTGGGTAGCCAGGTGCCCCCTGATGTCACACTGCAGTAACCACCAGAAGGCATGCGAGAATTCGGCTGCGACCTCTGCCATCGCAACAACAAGCCGGGCAGCACGGGCCGTGCCCACTGAGTTCACATCGGGCATACCTATCAGACGGTTCCCGGTCTACACTATATGAAGTGCAATGGAAACGTGAATCCTGTTACTACACAATTGGCGACGAGTACGGTCGTTCTTTCGCGTGTTGCGTCATTGTTCCGGTTTCGCAGCTTATCCACGGCATGGAGGATTTAGTGCGGGTTTTGGTTGAGCAGCAGACGGAGCTAATGGCCACCATGAAACAAGTGCTTCCTGCGTTGCTCTCCACGCCGTCTGCTCCAGCGCCGTTCCCTGCTCCCTTTCCCCCATATGACGAGACGGCAGAGGATTGGGACGCATATGAACATCGCCTTCGGCAGCATTTCTAGGCATTTCATGTTCCCGATGCAGAGGTATGTCGTGCTCTTTTCTTGTCTTGGATATCTCCCTCGCTGTATCAAGTTTTGCGGCAGCTGGCGACATTGCAGGAACCCTCGTCCTTGTCTTTTGACGCATTTTGTTCATTGCTGTCTTCATATTATCGCCGTCACATGCATGTTGTGGTGGCTAGGGTCAAGTTCTATCAATGCAAGAAACAGCCCCATCAGTCTTACCAGGCATGGGCCCCTATCCTGCACGGTCTTAGTTGCAAGTGTCATTTTGTCACGGAGCAGTCGCGAGAGTCGTATGCCCACGTTATGGTGCGCAATGTCATTGTTCATTCGGCCCCAGATAGGGAGGTCCAGCAACGGGCCCTGCAGTTGGAAGACCCTTCCCTTGAGGAAGTCCTGTCCATTGCTCAATCGTATGAAGTCTCTCACGCCGCAGGTCAACAGTTGGAAGCATGGTGCGACGTCGCGGCAGTTCAGGGCGGCGCGGTCGCGTTCACTGCATCCGGGGTGGACGACGTGCGAGCGGTACAATCCGGCCGTTACGGCCGCTCCCGCACAGCGCGTAAACAGTGTTCCGGGCGCCGGCCCCTGTTACCGTCGTGCTATATACATCATGATCAGTCAGAGTGCCCTCAGCGTTGGGTCGTTGGTCGCAAATGTAATAAAAAAGGACACATTGCTACAGTCTGCCGCTCAGCCTCAAAAGAATCAAAGGAAGCAGGTACAGAGGACATGGACGTTGTCATTCAGGCAGTTTCATCGGGCCAGGTTCCCGAAGCATCGGCACACAAACTCTTTATCGAGGTGTCGGTTCGGTCGCGCCGATTACAACTGTAAGTAGATACGGGCGCGGCACTTTCCTTGTTGAATGCACAAACTTACTCCGACCTTGGGTTGCCCCCGTTGGTGCCAGTTTACCGGCGTCTATGCGGTTATGGTAAACAGTTCATTCCCCTACTGGCTCAATTCACTACCGACGTTACTTACAAATCAGTCACTCGGCCTCTGACTTTTATTGTTGTCAGTGATGTGAGCTCCGCTAACCTTTTTGGATTGGATGCCTTTCAAGCTTTCGGTTTTTCTATCACAGACACCATACAGTTGGTCTCCGAAGCCGTTCCCTATCAATCATTGGAATTTTTGATCTCTGACTTTAAGGATATCTTTGAGGAGGACCTGGGGCGTGTTTCAGACTTTAAGGCTCACTTAACGTTGAAGGCGTCAGCTCACCCGCGTTTTCTACGTGCAAGGCAGATCCCCTTGGCTCTCCGCCCTCAGGTAAAAGCAGAGCTAGACCGGCTGACAGCCCTCGGGGTCGTTCTTCCCATTTCTTCTAGTGAGTGGGCTTCGCCCCTTGTTGTTGTGAGGAAACTCTCGGGAAAATTACGTCTTTGTGGCGATTTCAAGGCCACCATTAATTCCCAATTGGTGGTGGTCACCTATCCCTTGCCTCGTTCTAATGAATTGTTCTCCGCCGTGGCGGGAGGTCACTATTTTTCGAAAATCGATCTTTTAGACGCTTATCATCAGATACCACTTGATGAGGACTCCAAACGGCTGGCGGTCGTCAACACCCCGTTTGGCCTTTACCAATACCAGCGGTTGGCCTTCAGAATATCCAGTGCCCCGGTGGTATTTCAGTGTTATCTTGAGCATATCACGTCGACAATCCCTCATTGTATTAATTGCCTGGACGACGTAACTGTAACGGGCCGCAGCACGAAGGAACACTTGCACAACCTTCGAACCCTCTTTCTCAAATTCAGGTCCGTGGGCCTGCGTTACAATCTGCGTAAGTCGAACTTCTTCCAACCGTCCATTGAGTATGTGGGCTACACCATCTCTCAGCACGGTATCCAGCCACTAGGGAGCTTGGTCCGAGGTATCGTCGACCTTCCGCGGCCTGCTTCACTGAAAGAGTTACAAGCATTTTTAGACAAGATTGCCTATTACCACAGGTTCATTCCCAGGGCTTCCACCATAGCCGGCCCCCTGTACTGCCTTCTGTGCAAGGGTGTTCCTTTTGATTGGTTGCCTGCATGCGAGAGAGCGTTCACCTCATTGAAGGGCCTCCTCACATCAGCGCCTTGTTTGGCTACTTTTGACCCCAATAAGCCGTTGGTCTTGGCTACAGATGCTTTGCAGTATGGGGTGGGCAGGGTGTATACGACCCGGGAAATCCGGGAAAAACCCGGGAATTTTTTCATCCGGGAGAAAACCGGGAAAAACCCGGGAATTTTTCGGAATTCCAGGAATTTTTCATTGTTTTAGCTTTCTGTTAAATTTTTGTAATTTTGACTGCAGAATTGATTCTCTAGCAAAGAATGTTATTGTATCCTGGCTACTGGAGAACTGCAGCAATAAAATATAAATGACAGGGAAAAAAATAAAACTTTAGTGGCAAAGGAAATGTGCAATTTAGGACAATAAACACCGAGCACGCACAAGCGTTTGCAGATAGCAAAAATATGTCAAAGGTCGTAGGGCGCAGACTGTAATTCTTTGTAACAATAACTACTTGCTATGTGCATGACGTAACAACTGTTCACATTAGGTTCGTTTGACCAGTTGCCAGCGGTCTGTTGCGCATGCGCATTTGACTCGCGTATAAGCAGTACCTTCTTCCGCTTCCCGCTACTTGAAGTTTGGCTGTTAGCTGTATCGGTAGTAGCAGCAAGCAGCCAGATGCAAATGAGAAAAATTTTTCTCACGCGCCCTAGCTGCCAGATTCGCACGTGCACAGAGTTGTCAGAGTTGTAGTGGGGAGGGGGTTAGTCCTACGTGACCCGTGTTTACGTTAAGTGATTTCGATGCTTCTCTTCGTGTACAGCTCCCACATCAAATGAAAACAAAACGGATTTCTGTGGCTGGGAGCTATCAAGTGAATTGAAATACATTCACACAATTACGGAGGGCAAAAATATATTATTAATTTCAGTTTCTGATTTTATTTTCTTTCCAAGTTAGCAGCAGTCAAGCATTAATCGCCTTGCAGAAGAATAAAGTTATTTTTGCAAGTTTGCTAAAGAAATTCCGCTGAGGCAATCATTTTATTTGAAACGAAGTGTTTCATTCTACAGTATTGGCTAGTTCCAACTGTTCGCTGAATTTCAAGTGCACGTTATCATCTTCTGCCATGTATGGCATTACGCCATAATAAAGAACTAAACTTGAGATCGTAGAGTACTGGTACTCCTAGAAAATTTACATCCCAAAAACCACACTGAAAAGCTTGATATCAGATGGGACCTACTTCATTGTGAATCTGGAAAAAGCCAATTTGCACTTAAAGCCGAATTATGCATTTTAGTATGGTTTACGAAATTTCGATGCTCGTTGGAGTATCCTCTGATGCCCTGTTTCTTTTATGGTGCAATGTAAGCTCTCTTAGTGCTTTATACACACGAACATGCGGGCTTCCTACACCACTGCAGTTGCACATGCACAATAATGCGTTTTCTGGAGGTCTCTGGCAACTGGTAAATCGAACCTATTTCTAACAGTATTGCGAACGGTGGTTAGGAAAGCGTTACTTTCAAAGGAAATTTCTTTTCACACACGATGAATTATGTTACGTGTGAGAAAGTGGGATGGATATCTAAATCACTGAGCGTTCGAAACTGAACAGTTTGAGGACCAGCCACTTACAAGAATTTCGAGCCGAGGCATTTATGTCATAATTTTAAATTTACTGGCACATTTGTGTGATGTATCTTAAAGTATAACACACGCAAAAAAAGATCAATATTACATGTGAAAGTTTAACTTCTATTGTAGCGTGTTAATCTTAGAGACCAATATTATATGTGAAAGCTTAGCTTTTCTTGTAGATATACGGTACTGTGTACATTAATATAAGCCGTTAACTTTTCCTCTTGTGTGTTCGCGCTATGAATAGCTGCTGTCATTGGCTGGTGAGATCTCGTGGCTTGAGATATGACTCGCTTACAAAAGGACATTGCAACATTCCAGAAACTAACGCGCTGTGTTTGGTGCAATTCGAATTTATACTTTCGTAATACGAAAATATGCAGCGTATATGTTGCTGCAAATCAAAGGTCTTTCCAAAACTTTTCTCTCTCTCTCTCTCTCTCTCTCTCTCTCTCTTTTTTTTTTTTTTCCCCTCCAAAACTTCTCTGCTCCGTCCCCCCCCCCCCTCCCTCCCTCCCCCGCTAAGTTCTACGCGAAGGATTGGTAAGTTTTACAGTTCCGAGGGAAAATCTACGGTAAACCTACTGTCACTTAGCACAGAAAAAGTGTATTTTCGATATTTTTTAAACGGGATATCCGGGATTTTTTTTTCCTTGTCCCCGTATACACCCTGGTGGGGGTGGTCCTGGCCCATCGCAACGTGGATGGCTCCAAGCAGCTACTGGCGTTTGCATCTAACACTCTTAGTCCCGCGCAGGCCCATTACTCTCAGGTGGAAAAAGAGGCTTTGGCCATTGTCTATGCTGTTACCAAGTTTCACCCTTTCTTGTATGCCACGAAGTTTCAGTTAATCACTGACCATAAGCCATTAATATCGTTATTTGGCCCCGCCTCTCATATTCCGGATAGGGCGGCCCACAGACTGCAGCACTGGGCGTTGTTCCTCTCTAAGTACCATTATAACATTCATTTTCACCCTACCGGACAGCATGCCAACGCCGATGCTCTTACCCGTCTTCCTGTGGGCCCGGATCCTAAGTTCGATCGGGAGGAGATTGTGTGTTTTCATTTGGATGTGGCGTCCCGCCAAGCGGTTGATGGCTTCCAGATCACTAGTCCTAGAGTCGCCAGAGAAACGGCAGCTGACCCAGTTCTCCGGCAAGTAGTTCACCTCGTTCAGCAGGGGTGGTCATCCTGACCCCAGGCCGGGCCTCAGACCCTCTTCGTAATTATTTTTTTCTACGAGACTGCCTCTCAGTCTTGGAAGGAGTTGTCCTTCTGGCTACCGATGATACAGCTCCTCGCGTGGTTGTTCCTGCAAGTTTGCGAAGGGAGGTCCTCATGTTATTACATGAGGGGCACTGGGGTGTTTCCCATACTAAACCGTTGGCTTGCAGACATGTGTGCTGGCCCGGTATTGACAGAGAAATTGAGCACTTGTAGCCGCCTGTTCCCAGTGTGCAAGCCAACAGGCGTCTCCCAGGTCAGCGTTCTCTTCATGGCCGCCTGCAACCCAGGCTTGGGAACATGTTCACATTGATTTTGCGGGCCCCTTTCTCAATGGTTTTTTTTATGCTTATTCCCGATTCCCATATGTGGTTTGCTGCTCCTCAACCACTTCAGAAGTTGCAATCCAGGCACTAGCAAAAATCTTTTCTGTGGAAGGTCTGCCAGTCACCCATCGGACAATGGACCTCAGTTTACTTCACAGACCTTCCAGGATTTTTGTAGGCGCTTCGGTATTCAGCACGTTTGCTCTCCCGCCTTTCATCCACAATCGAATGGGGAAGCCGAGCGCATGGTGCACACATTTAAGACGCAGATGAAAAAGTATGTACACGAATTTCCTGCGGAGGAGGCATTGACGTTTTTCCTGACGGCATACTGGACCACACCGATGGGAGAACGCAGCCCCGCAGAGCTCCTCCACGGGCGCCAACCTAGGACTCTGCTGCACCTCCTCCGGCCTGGTCCCCGCCAGTCTTCGGAAAACGGGGTACCTGGCTTTCCGCGGGGGATGTTGGTCTGGGCACGTGGGTTTGGTCTCAATCCACGTTGGATACCAGCGGTGGTCCTGCGCCGCAATGGACGCTGGCTCTGTACCGTGCAGGCGGGGGACCGGGAGGTATGTTGTCACCAAAATCAGCTACGTCCACGTTTGGACGCCCAGCCTCCAACCCCTCGGGTGCCGGCTTCTCCATTGCCGACACCCGTGTTGTTTTCTCAGGGGACGCAACCGCCCCTCCCACTTGTGACTCCGCCCCGCTGCAATGGTTCTCAGCCTTGGCGGCGTCCGGTAGCTCCAGCACCGGCATCACCATCATTCGAGATGCCCCAGCGAGAGCTGGCCCCCCCTCGCAGGCCCGGTTTCTCAGGAGGCTGGTTCACCTGTGGTCGTCCCTTCCCCATCGTCCCCGCCACTGGGTCTTGCCCCTCCCGAGGTGGACCAGGATCCGGAGTTCGATGGCTTGTCGCCTGTTCTGTCCCGGGCTCCGGTGGTGGGACGACGGGGGCATCTTCGTGTGGGTCACTTCCAGCCGTATTCGAAAGTTCCAACTCGAGGGTTGGCAGATCCCCTCGACTCCAGCCTTCCAATGGACATGGTGGTCATCGTTACTGCACAACGCTCCATCTTCCGACAGTGGATCACAGTGGCTTCACCCCCCAAAGTAGGAGGAGTGCAGTAGCCACCAGAAAGATCATGGGAGGCGCACATCGGCATGGCGCGTCACGGACAGTAGTTGCCGCAAATAAAGTCCCGGCCACCAGAGGGCACGCGAGAATTCGGCTGCGACCTCTGCCGGCGGAACAACAACCCGGGCAGCACGGGCCGTGCCCAGTGAGTTCACATCGGGCATACCTATCAGACGGTTCCCAGTCTACACTATATGAAGTGCGACGGAAACGTGAATCGTGTTACTACACACACCATCGCCTCTGAAGCCATCCTCATTGGGCATCGTATCACCTGCTGCTTCCAGTTCACAATTGCACATGCAAGGGCATCAGTTGTCTGTGGCCGCACCAGCAGTTCCTCTATTGCCTCCAACACTATCATCAGTGATTCTATCACTATTTTCTGTGCAACCACTGATGCCAGTACCATCAGCATTGTGAGCAACATCACCAGAGCCAATGCCCAAGGTCGACTGGAAACATTTCAGGTGTAGTTGGTCTTGCCATATGGCTTGACATGGGAAGGTGGGTGCAAAATGTGTGCACGCCTGAAGCACTTCAGACCGTTTGCTCCTGTTGCAGCCTGCCACAATAGCCAGAGCCTAGTGAATGAGGAAGACTGCATGAACGTCTCAAGAATCTGTGATCTCCCTAAGAGAAGAGTGCAATGACGTGCGCATAATTTCAATAGGCCATGAATGCAGCAGTGCCGTGTCATCCAAGAGGCACTTCAGACCTGTGTGTGTGTGTGTGTGTGTGTGTGTGTGTGTGAGAGAGAGAGAGAGAGAGAGAGAGAGAGAGAGAGAGAGAGAGAGAGAGAGATCACTGTCAGAGCCCACCACAGGCCTAAGTATGTTTAAGGTTAGCCGAGCTACACCCAGCATCAGTTCTCCAGGTTTATTACTGCAACTGTATGTGTACATAATTAGTTCCTGCTGAATGTTACTTAAATACTTTGCCCAAGTTATTAAAGCTTCCATGGAGTAAAGTTGTGTTCAGTCTTCCTGTTGTGTTGTACTTCAGGGTTGCCAAAAGTTTTGGGAAATCAGGGAATTCGAACATGCCAGGGAAATCAGGAAATATCTGCGAAATTTGAAAAACAAACACTGGAAAAATCTTGTTTATGTCTCAGTAAATGAAATAGGTTGTTTACTGAGGTGTCGTGCATCGTCGCTGGCTGGGAGCAGCAGGGTATGTGCGCCACTTCCCTAGTCACACATTCTTACTACTTCTCCCCTTTCTATCACTCCCCACAGCTTGCAGTCATTGTTGCCACCACTTCTTGCTGCTTGCCTAGCAAGGCAGCTCAGTGATCATCTTCACACAGTGAGTTGTTACTGATCCTCATTACTATTGATTCTCAGAGTATTCGCAAATTGTCTGTTGCATGGATTGATCAGTGTGGTCTTATTTCATCAGCATGGTGTCTGTGACATGAGAATGGCTGGCCACAAAAGTGGACTCCCATGATGGGCCAAAACTGCAGGCCTTTTTTGTGGGTATCTCTAATGGATCTGGCCTGTCAGGTAGCGGATTTTTGTGGTTTATCTATGGATACAGGAATGCGGTGTTCCTCGGCAGGTCAGAGGCAAGGGTGGTGGATTTCAGGGATTGCGACTGTCTCAACTGCGAGTACATTGTACATTGCGTATAAACATTTTATTTTTTCTAGTAAAGTTTTGACACTTCAAAAGTAGTTTATATGTTAGAAAGTATTGACAATAAGAAGAAGAAAATTGTGGCAGTTGCTGGCAGTTTGTACACTGTGTAGTCATGCATTTATGGAAGAAAAACCACACAATACCTGTAAAATAATAGACATAGAAGTAGGTAATAACTGACAATAAAAAACATAGTAGAACCAACATTTTATTGGAGATCATCTATAATGTTGGTTTACATGACTTTTCGCTGCCTTATAAACTCCTTTCAAGAGGCCTACTTTTTTCTGAAGCTATTTCTGAAATCAGTGAAGATATTTTAAATCTATCTTTTGACTCCAAGGAAATGCGTTATTTCTGTCACCAAACGTGATTTGTTTTATTGAAATAAAATAACATGAGTGGTCTTAATGAAACATAATATACCATGTGGCTTGCTTTCTCCACCTAAAAACAGTTCATTACAAAAGATGTTGGTGTTAGTACATAAGATTTTTGCTCACATGTTTAAAAATACAGAAGTCCTTGCATTTCTTTGTTAACTTATATCTTTGCTTGCCCCTGAGATCTCAAAATTTGTCAGGGAAAAGTGTTAAAACTTGTCTTCAAATCAGGGAAATATCAGGGTAAGTTGTGGCAACCCTTTACTTATATCTAATTACAATAATTACCAACAGGAATTGCTAGAAAAATTCTCTGCATACATGTGCATAGTTATGTCTTATATTCTTTATTTTAGAGAGGCACTAGCAGCTGAAAACAAGTGTTATAGTGTTATATGAGAGAGAACCTTTTTGTGAAAGTAAAATGTAGAATGTAGAAATTAATTTATTTTGCAGGGTTGAACAAACATAAAGAGTAGTAGAAAATGTGATTATTATATGAAATGTACCCCATAAGGAGAAATAGACACACTAGCTTTTTTGTTTTTATTTGTTTATTTTTTCTAAGAAAATTATTTTAATCATTCAGAATTCATTATATTTTTATTGTTACACAGGATAAACAGGAATACTGGTGGGTTTATATCAGTGATCGCAAGAGCCACACTTTACTAACTTCTCCATACCATGTGACAGCTCTTGTGGAGGAAGAGGAAGTGCAGTTAAAATTCACTGCCCCACGATGGCCTGGCATCTACACGTTCACTGTTTGTCTGAAGTCAGATTCGTATCTTGGCTTTGACCAAATGCAGGACATAAAGGTCAGTTCCATACCCAAACTCTATTTTGCAAACATATCTACCACTATATTGCTTATTGAAGAATGATTTTCAGTGAATGATTATGTATTAGATTGTAATTTTTGTTTACTTGAGTAGTGGGACAGTAACGAGAGCAAACCAGATGTTTGTTCATGATATACGTTTCTATTACCCTTCTTTTACTTTCATTGATGTTCATCTCATAAATATTTTCTATTCGGCTTGTCCTTTGCCATCTCCGACAGAATTACAATGTAACCCACAAACTTTAAAAATTTTATTTCTGCCACATGATCTTTAATTCCCTTTCTCAAATTTCTCTTTTGTTTCCTTTACTGCTTGCTCAATGTATTGGCTAATAACACAGGACATATACAACTTTCTCTCATTCCCTTCTCAAAAACTATCTTCCTTTCATATCTGTTTTTCCACCTTTACAACAGCAGTCTGTTTTCGGCATAAGTTGTAGATAAGCAGTTTTGCCCTGTATTTAATTCCTGCTATCCTCAGAATTTCAAAAAATATATTTTCTAGTCAACATTCTAAAAAGATTTTTCTAAATTTGCATTAAATATGGTTTGTATTTCTTCTGTCTGTATTCTAAGAAAAGTCAAAGGATCAGTATTGCTTCATGAGTTCTTAAATACTTGTCCAGAATCAAAATTTATCTTCCTGCAGATCAGGTTCTATCAGTCATTCTATTCTTATGTAGATAATTCATGTAAATATTTTGTGAGCATGACTATTAAAATGTTGGTTGTGCAGTTTTCATCCCTGACAATAACTGCCTTCTTTGGTACAGGGACTATTACATTCGTATTAAAGTCTGAAGGTATTTTGCATGCCTCATATATCCACGAACCATGTTGAACAGGAAAAAATTCACACTGTCTTTGGACATTAATGATTGACTGTGTTAGAAAAATATAACAAATAAAAGACCCTAATCAGTCAGAATGCCGATCAAAAACAGTCATGGCATTATGGAATGTTCATGTGATTGTATGATTAAAATTTAAAATTCAAAATAAAAGAACATGTTGAATAGTCTTGCTTGTCTGGAAGATCTAAATAATTCTGAAGGAATGCTGTTTCACTGTGTCAGATAGTTTATTTTGGCTTTGTTACATTCCATCGTGGATTTTTCATTGTTTGATTGTTATTTTGGCTTACGTATTTCAGTGCTCTTTCAAACTCTGCTCACAATATTGCATCTCTCATCTCATCTTCATTTACTTTCTCTTCTTTCCAGATAATATTGTCTTCACATTTCTTTTGTTTATACATCCCTTCTATTGATTCTTTCCACTTTTCAGCCTTCCCACTTTTGTGTAGCACTGGTTTGCCATCTGAGCTTTTGATATTTTTACACTTGCTTCCATTTTCTCCAAGAGTTTCTTCAGTTTCCCTTTAAGTGAATCTGTCTTGTCGATAGGCAAGCATACTTCTACAGATTTGCATTTCTCCTTTGACCATTACAGTCCTGTAATTTTGCAGTTCCTCTCGGTCTAAATTTTTAAGCATCCGTATCCTCTTTTGCCTGCTTCATTTTCTGTATTTTTGTGTCTTCTCCTTTCATCAATCAAATTTAATAATTCATCTAAAAACAAAGGTGATGTAACTTACCAAACGAAAGCGCTGGCATGTTGATACACACACAAACATACACACAAAATTCAAGCTTTCGCAACCAGTGGTTGCTTCATCAGGAAAGAGGGAAGGAGAGGGAAGGACTAAAGGATAGTGGGTTTTAAGGGAGAGGTTAAGGAGTCATTCCAATCCCAGGAGCGGAAAGACTTACCTTAGGGGGGAAAAAAGGACAGGTATACACTCTCTCTCTCTCTCTCACTCTCTCTCTCTCTCTCTCTCTCTCTCTCTCTCTCTCTCTCTCTCTCACACACACACACACACACACACACACACACACACACACATACATATATATACATCCGCACATACAGACGAAAGCAGACATTTGTAAAGGCCTTTACAAATGTCTGCTTGTGTCTGTGCGGATGGGTGTGTGTGTGTGTGTGTGTGTGTGTGTGTGTGTGTGTGTGAGTGTGAGTGTGAGGGCGCGCGCGCGTATACCTGTCCTTTTTTCCCCCTAAGGTCAGTCTTTCCGCTCCTTGGATTGGAATGACTCCTTACCCTCTCCCTTAAAACCCACATCCTTTCGTCTTTCCCTCTCCTTCCCTCTTTCCTGATGAAGCAACCATTGGTTGCGAAAGCTTGAATTTTGTGTGTATGTTTGTGTTTGTTTGTGTGTCTATCAACATGCCAGTTCTTTCGTTTGGTAAGTTACATCACCTTTGTTTTTAGATATATTTTTCCGATGTGGAATAATTCGTATGTTACCCAACAATTTTTATTGATTCTTGTCATTTCGTCTAGTTGTTCTTCTGCAGCTTTCACAATTGCCAATTGGTGACCAGTAGCAGTTGGTATTAACTCCGTGCACTGGCTCCTCAGATCATCTGAGCCTATTTCTGTCAGTTTTGCCTGATGTTCCCTTTGGAACTATCAATTACTTCTGGCATTGTCATCCCATGCAGGTTCTATCTACTTAGTTTTCTATTTTGTATTGTTTCTTTGGCTTTAAAATGCATTTCATAACTTATAAATTACAGTCAGATCCCACATATGACTTGGGAAATGTTTTACAGTTTAAAATATGGTTTCTAAATCTCTGTCATACCACTACCAGGGTGTATACACTTTGGGACAACTAGGAAATTCAGGAAACACCTAGGAATTTTTTCATCTGGGAGAAGACTGGGAAAAACCTGGGAATTTTTTAGAATTCTGGGAATTTTTCATTGTTTTAGTTTTTAGTCAAATTTTTGTAATTTTGGCTGGAAAGAACTGATACTCTAACATAGAGTTTTACTGTAGCCCATTACTGCAAGATGTTGCAGCAATAAAACATAAACGAGAGAAAAACATCAATATAAAACTAAAGTTGCAAAGAAAATACACTGTTTTCAAGAACAAAACACAGTGCAGACACAAATGTCCACCGACAGTAAAATTTGTGAAAGGTTTTAAGACAAAGACAATGAAATACTTCTTAACAGCAAACTGGTTTCGATGAGCGTGGCTTCAAAAATGTTTAAATTAGGTTGGTTTGAGCAGTTGCCAGTGGGCTCATGTGAGTGTGCAGAGCTGAAATCTCTTATTAGCAGAACCTTCTCCTGCATCTCACTGCCGGAAGTGTGACAGTATAAGCAGTAGCTGCAAGTAGCAACGTGTTACCCAGAAAAATTATTTTTGCACACCTGTGCTGCCAGATTTGTGCTTGCACAGAGCAGTCAGAATTGTAAGTGGGAGAAGTCTCCATGTGACCTGCATTCACATTTCTTGATTTTGCTATTTTGTCTTTGTTTAGAGCTCTTGCATCAAATGAAAACAAAATGGATTTCTGGGGCTGGGAGCTACCAAATAATTTAAAATACATTAACATAACTATGGAAGACTCAAATATGTTATTAGTTCAAGTTCCCTGGTTTTATTTTATTTCCACATTATTGGCCACCAAACATTAATTGCTTTGCAGAACAATGAAGGTATTTTTGTTGGTTTGCTAAAGAAACTTTGTTTTTATTAATCTTTTCCACAGAGGGAGTCAGTTCATTCGAAACAAAGCATTTCATTTCATACTATTAGCTAGTTTCAACTGTTCTGTGAATTTCAAGTGCACATTTTCATTTTATTACACATATTATGTCATAATAATGTTACACAATAATAAAGAACCAAACATGAGGTAATATAGTAATGGTACTCCAAGAAACTTGGCTTTCCGAAAACCATACTAAAAAGCTTTAACAGAATTTTACCTATCTGTCTTCCATGAAACACAATGCTTTTTGATTACAAGACATGTTTCAACATCTGTCTCGCACCTCCTCTAGGTTTGACATTATTTTTTCATTTGTGTTGTTTATGTGCAAGAAATTTGTATTCCTACTTACTAGGTTTTTGCAGTGCTATTTGGATGTTAGTTTGATCGGAAATGCTGCATACCAGTATTCAAGGGTACAAATAAAACAAAAATCTACGTTAAAGTCACCACATAAGAAAATATTAGGGCACTTTGAGCTGTAGAGTCTAGTTTTGAAACGATTATTGTGCCAAGGACTGCTTTCTAATTTCCATTCCTTTTCTGGATAAGATATGATAAAAGCAATGGTTCTAAGTACAATAAGTCCATATGTCCCCCATGAACAACATGCACTGTTGCATATGATCATTTGATGTCCACTCACACACAAAGTTGCAAACAAAAATGCAACAAAAGGTGTATGAGCAGAGTGTTATTGTACCTGTGCATGTGCAGTAACGCCTGTCTTCTGGTGCTCTTTGGCAACTGCTTGAAATGAACCAATTTCTAACATGTTGTGGGAAAATGTTGTGAGTGGTAATTTGAGAAGCATTACTTTCAAAGTAAATTTTACTTGTGCGAATGTGTTATGAGTTTCTTAAACCACAGAGTGTTTGACTCTCATTCATAACTTAACTATCTGAGGACCAGCCACTTAGAAAAAGACCAGACATTTATGTCATCATTTAAAATTTTACTGGCGCATATGTGTTTGATAGATCTTACAGGATACAAAAAAAGACCAATATTGTATGTGAAAGCTTAGCTTTTCTTGTAACTATGCTGTATGCTCTAAATATGATGCTGGCAATAATCAGAGCAAAATGCCTCGGACCTTTGGAGGTGACGGAGTCCCACCTCTAACTGACAAACCAGGGACTCCTAAGATACGACTTGGCAAACAAATGGTAATGAGATGGGGAGCTATTAATATCAATGGGGGCTACTCTGGGAAGAAGGTAGAGCTGGCAGAGGCTGCAAGTAAGATGGGGCTGGACGTTTTAGCTGTTAGTGACATTCGGGTAAGGGGTGAGAAAGAAGAGGAAGTGGGAGAATACAAGGTCTACCTGTCAGGCGTCAAAGCAGGAATAGCACGATGGGGTGTAGGGCTTTACATCAGGAAAGAAATGGAACCCAGCGTAGTTGCAATAAGGTATGTAAACGAACGACTGATGTGGATAGATTTGACAGTGTCTAGCAAGAAAATTAGGATTGTGTCAGTATATTCGCATTGTGAAGGGACAGATCAAGATAAGATGGATAGTTTTTATGAGGCACTCAGTGATGTAGTTGTTAGAGTAAAGGACAAGGACAGTGTTCTGCTCATGGGTGATTTTTAACTCCAGGATTTGAAATCGAACAGAAGGGTATGAAAAGGTTATGGGTAAATTTGGAGAGGATATGGAGGCCAACAGGAACGGGAAACAACTCTTGGATTTCTGTGCCAGTATGGGCTTAGTAATCACAAACTCCTTTTTTAAACATAAGAACATTCACCGGTATACTTGGGAAGACAGGGGAACCCGATCTGTCATTGACTATATAATAACAGATCAGGAATTCAGGAAGGCTGTGTGGGACACACGAGTATTCAGGGGATTCTTTGATGACACTGATCATTATTTAATCTACAGTGAAATTGGGATTGTGAGGTCGAAAGTGCAGGAGGTCAGGTCCATATGTAGGAGGATAAGAGTGGAGAAACTTCAGGATAAGGAAATCAGGCACAAGTACATAACAGCGATCTCAGAAAGGTACAAATTAGTTGAATGTAGTCAATTACAGTCATTGGAAAAGGAATGGACAAGGTACAGGGACACAGTACTAGAAGTGGCCAAAGAATGTCTTGGAACAGTAGTGTGTAAAAGTAGAATGAAGCAAACAGCTTGGTGGAATGATACAATCAAGGCAGCCTGTAAAAGGAAAAAGAAGGCGTATCAAAAATGGCTACATACCAGAACCCAGGTAGACAGAGAAAGTTATGTTGAAGAAAGAAACAAAGCCAAACAGATAATTGCAGCATCCAAGAAGAAATCATGGGAAGACTTTGGAAACAGGCTGGAGACTATGGGTCAAGCTGCTGGAAAACCATTCTGGAGTGTAATTAGCAGTCTTCGAAAGGGAGGTAAGAAGGAAATGACAAGTATTTTGGACAGGTCAGGAAAACTGCTGGTGAATCCTGTGGATGCCTTGGGCAGATGGAGGGAATATTTTGAAGAGTTGCTCAATGTAGGTGAAAATGCGATCAGTAATGTTTCAGATTTCGAGGTAGAATGGGATAGGAATGATGATGGAAATAGGATCACATTTGAGGAAGTGGAAAAAATGGTCAATAGATTGCAGTGCAATAAAGCGGTTGGGGTGGATGAAATTAAGTCGGAACTCATCAAATACAGTGGAATGTCAGGTCTTAAATGGCTACACAGGATAATTGAAATGGCCTGGGAGTCGGGACAGGTTCCATCAGACTGGACAAAAGCAGTAATCACACCAATCTTTAAACAGGGAAACAGAAAAGATTGTAACAACTACAGAGGTATCTCTTTAATCAGCGTTGTGGGTAAAATCTTCGCAGGTATTATTGAAAGGGAAGTGCGAGTATTAGTTGAGGACCAATTGGATGAAAATCAGTGTGGGTTTAGGCCTCTTAGAGGTTGTCAGGACCAGATCTTTAGCTTACGGCAAATAATGGAGAAGTGTTATGAGTGGAACAGGGAATTGTATCTATGCTTTATAGATCTAGAAAAGGCATATGACCGGGTTCCTAGGAGGAAGTTATTGTCTGTTCTACAAGATTATGGAATAGGAGGCAAACTTTTGCAAGCAATTAAAGGTCTTTACATGGATAGTCAGGCAGCAGTTAGAGTTGACGGTAAACTGAGTTCATGGTTCAGAGTAGTTTCAGGAGTAAGACAAAGCTGCAACCTGTCTCCACTGTTGTTCATATTATTTATGGATCATATGTTGAAAACAATAGACTGGCTGGGTGAGATTAAGATATGTGAACACAAAATAAGCAGTCTTGCATATGCGGATGACTTAGTTGTGATGGCAGATTCGATTGAAAGTTTGCAAAGTAATATTTCAGAGCTAGATCAGAAATGTAAGGACTATGGTATGAAGATTAGCATCTCCAAAACGAAAGTAATGTCAGTGGGAAAGAAATATAAACGGATTGAGTGCCAAATAGGAGGAACAAAGTTAGAACAGGTGGACGGTTTCAAGTACTTAGGATGCATATTCTCACAGGATGGCAACATAGTGAAAGAACTGGAAGCGAGGTGTAGCAAAGCTAATGCAGTGAGCGCTCAGGTACGATCTACTCTCTTCTGCAAGAAGGAAGTCAGTACTAAGACTAAGTTATCTG